>NW_028322123.1:3204763-3525239 GCF_001445615.1 Aspergillus lentulus
TTGACCATTTCCATCGAAGGAGCAGAGTGCTCGATCTGACCAGCGTAAGGGTTAAAGTCCGATGGCTCTAAAGGCAGACGATCTCTCTCATATGCCTCGGGAGGGAAACTCGTATGGCGTGTAAACTCGTCGAGTCGTCTTCTTTTCGCTATGGCTTCTTTGGGTTGTGGCCTTTCAGCCTCAGTCTTGTCGTCCTCTTGAGATTGCGTCTCGACCTCCGTCTCCGGAGAAAGACTAAACAGTGGATCCTCGAATAGTCGAGTAACAATATCCCCGTGGACGCGTCGAAACTCCTCAACCTCGGCTGCATGCACCTTGACCACTCCGTTCCTGATTCTCAAGTGTCGGCTCCGCTCGATGCCCGACCTGCACGCATCCACTTCTTGGAGCAGCTGCTTGACGAGCTGGTGATACGTCCGCAGTTCACGTAGTGCGTCCTCCTGTGCCAGGGACTCGTACGGAGGGAGCGTGTCTTGCCCAGCTGATCCTTGAGAGTTGATATCCACGGACTCAAGAGCCTTGACCAACTGGTCGAATCGCGCCTCGCTCGCCTTCTTCTCCTCCGCTAGCATTTGAATCAAACCCCTCTGCTCCTTGAGAACAGACGATTCCGCCCGACTGCAAACCGTCAGCTTCACTTATTATATCCCAAACCGGAAAACTCACCTGCGCAACTGCCCCGCATACATAATCACATTCAACAGAAGCAACATGGTCGACTTCAACCTCTCCAGATTCCCCCTCAACAAATCCAGCTCTCTCTCCATCAACACAAACCCCAACCGCCTCGCCGCCCGCTGAATCGCATTCTTCGTCGCGTCCGCCCGCGACTCATCCACCGCCGCACTAATCCGCCTAAACACCTTCTCGCACTCGCGCAGCACCTCCTGCGCGGTGTCGAACGCCTGCGCAGAATACAGCCGCGTCTGCTCGTCCTGCTTGAGATTCTCGCCTAGTTGGCGGAGAATGCTACAGGTGAGCGCGACCTCGCTCGAGAGGCTGTGCGCCGATTGGTCGGCGGATTTGAGCTGGCGGTAGAAGGTGCACAGCTTGACGGAGACGGTGGCGCCGAGGTCGGCGATTTGCAGGATGCTGGCTGCTATGCCGATGAATTCGAGGCCGGACATGCTTTATCTTCGGCTGGGGCACCATTGGATTGGTGGTGTACTAGGTTAAGAGGGTAGTGTGGCACTGTGTGACAGGTGTGTGGGTGGAATAAACAATAAGCTGATACCCCGCTTCTAGTCATTCACACTACTCTGTATACCGCCATAGTCTGTTAATTACGTAGAATGGGGGCGGTATGTGCGCCGATCGTTTAAGAACAACAAGTTTTCATAGACACTCTGTGCTAGTAGGATACTTCTAACCTCACTCTTCCCAGATTCTTAATTAACAGAAGAATGACAAAGCTACCTTAGCTTATTCCATTCGAACAAGCAATGCTTTAGTCAACCTGAAATTGATCAATAACCGTGGACCACAGCTACTGTCAGTAAATCAAGCTTTCTTCCCCGCATGAAAGATGGCCTAACCATGGTCTGTAGCCGCAAGGCATAGATGATGTAAACATGATATACACCCCGACACACTCAACCTTATATCGGGACAGTAAATGACATCTCGCTCTACTCGGGATACTATAGACCTACTCCACCACTAATGAGGACAGCATGTACGCATATGCAAGTAGCATACACTCATTCCAACGACGGATCTCCGAGCACCAGAAAAAGCGATGGCAGGAAGAACACAAACTCGCCGCCTGGTCGGGTCCTACTTCAGAGGTATCCCGTCGTCCCGTCTACTGCCGCAATCCGCTGACGACTTAGATCCGATACACCGGCATCACCGCGAAAAGAGTCGACGAGCATAGTATCCACCTTGTAATCGCCGTCCGAGACGCAGTCTACCCGCTGGACTTTCTTGAACATCGATTCCATATCCCCACGAAGAACCTCGATGTCGAAATCACAGATTTTATCCTCGCGCAGCTCCGGGAGTACAGCCTGGATCATGCGGAAAAGTTCATCGGTACCTGCCTTCCGACAGAATTGACGGACATATGTCCCCGACTGGCCTCCCGGCTTTGGCTGGAGCTCGATGTGATGCCACTGGTTGTACCGCAGCATGACGCGCTGGGTGGTCGCTACGAGCAGGAAATTCCATGGGAGACACGGGATGCAGATGAGCAGGCGGAGTATCTGGCCATGAAATGCGTGAGGTATATCCGACAACACGGTCGGGCTGGATCTCGTTAACGCAAGCAGATTGTTCGGTCCAAATAATATACCACTCCTGCAAGTCGGACTCCGAGGTTTGGTCGAAGTGGATTCTGGGTTCATGATGCATTTGGCAACGCTTGACGATTACAAAGGCACAGTTAGCGAGCGGACATGGATGGCCCTTGAACGGCTTGCAGTACAGGTTCGAGAGAAGAATGTTCGAATTGCCCTCTTCAGCGCAACACCCCAGGGAGGCGGAGTCGCCCTCATCCGCCATGCCTTTCTTCGACTGAGCAAGCTCCTGAACCTGGACGTGCAGTGGTACGTGCCGCAACCGCGATCCGGCATCTTCCGCATCACCAAGATGAACCACAATATCTTCCAAGGCGTCGCAAAGCCCAACGACTATCTAACCGCAGAGAACGAGGAACAACTCCGACAATGGGCAAGCGTCAACAGCAACCGTTCCTGGTCCTGTCCAGGCGGCCCTCTCGACCATCCGTCCAACGGCGGAGCACATATCGTCGTAGTGGACGACCCGCAACTGCCGGATCTGGTTCCAATTGCGAAGGAAAATGCGCCAGATCGGCCGGTCATCTTCCGCAGCCACATCCAGATCCGAGTCGACCTGGCGTGCACGCCTGGGACGCCTCAGGCCAGATCATGGGACTGGCTATGGCATCGAGCGAAGCATGCCGATGTGTTTATCAGCCATCCCATTCCAGACTCTGTGCCGCCTGCCGTGCTGAAAGCAATGATCGGCCACTCTCCCGCCTCAACGGACGTGTTGGACGGGCTCAACAAGGAGATGATAGATTCCGACATCGCATACTATGGCCGGATGTTCAACCAGTGGTGCCACGAGACAGGAATGCCAACGATCGATTACCCAACAGATCAGTACTTTGTGCAAATCGCCCGGTGTGACCCATCAAAGGGAATAATCGACCTCTTGGACTCGTATCACAAATTCTACACTCGTCTGACACAGGCTAAGCCGGACAGTAAGATCCCGAAACTAGTCATCTGCGGACATGGATCTGTCGATGATCCAGATGCGAGTGAAATGTTCGACATGGCCATGGATCATATCCATAAAGAAATGCCTCACCTCGCCGATAAGATCGCGGTTGTTCGTGCGAAGCCATCTGATCAGGTCCTGAACGCCATTCTTTCCAAGTCGAAAGTTGTCCTGCAGCTGTCCACCCAGGAAGGCTTTGAAATCAAGGTCTCGGAAGCACTCCGCAAAGGCAAGCCCGTGATTGTTACCGACGTGGGTGGCCTGCCCTATCAGGTCATTGATAAAGAGACAGGATTTATTGTCAAAGTAGGGGATACGGACCGCGTCGCAGAATGTCTCTATCATTTGTGGACCGACGCAGACTTGTATCGGCAAATGCAAGAGAAAGCCCCTGGTTCAGTCAGTGACAATGTCATGACGGTTGGTCTGGTCAGCTCGTGGCTGTATATGATTCGGAAACTTCTTGAGAATCACTCATGGAAACCTGGAAATCGACTACTATCCGATCTTATGTTTGAAGATTTAGGCTTAGCATCAAACAATACATGATTCGACATGCAGCAATCCACAGTTGTCCCTATCTGAGCTGTTTAGTGGCTGCCATCCACGGTCGTCCTGACCGAATGCAGATCACGCTACAGTTCAGATCTCTCATTTCCTCTGCAAGCTTTTATCAGTCGGCCCCAGGCGCTCGCCTTCTCGGCCAATAGCTTCGGGATACGATACGCACAGGATACTGCCAAATAAAGCCCACGGTCAAGCTCTCCGCCACATCGGCCGGGACCACGCTGAAGCCCCTTGGATCCGATCCTTCCTGAGTTAGAAGCTCGACCACGTCATGGTCACCTTTTCGAATGGCACCAGGAAACAAGAGATAACATATTCTGCCCATTTTGCAGCCATGTTTTAGGGCAGTCTGTATCATATACATGGCATCCCGACTGGCGGCGGAGGTTGGTCGGATCAAAGCCATTGTTCAATAGGAGCTCGATAATTCGTGGAACGTCTCGCAAGACACCTCGCCCCAGCGACCTTCTTTCATGCAGGATACCCTTCGTACAAGACTTGGATAAGCTTCTTATGACATTCTTGCAATGTGGCAGATGAAGTCTCAAAAGCATGCAATGAGTTGATGATAGTCCTGACCAGATTATGATGACCAAGAAGAGAGATCTTTAGATGCCAACAATGAGGAGAATAGCGTTAGAGGTGTAGGACGCGCCAGTGTTGGTCCTCAGGCACTCCATTACTGTCAGATTGACCAAGTCCCCGATCATTGGATATACTACCCTATGCAAGAGTGAAAATCATCGGGGACGTTCTGTCAGTGTTAGTATAATGATGTCTGCTAATGTTAGTATAAATCAAACTTGGTACTGCCATTGAGACTGTGAAACAGTACCCAAGTGAGAGTTTAGTCGGGGGACAACGTCTGCCATATCATCAAGGTCGCCCATCGATGTATGGATTGGCATAACCAATATATTGCAACCGAAACATGCAGGCGAAGCAGATGTTTATTGATAAATAACATCTCCGAGAAAGTCAATTGTCGAATGATGCCATTCCTCTCCCCTCATCTTGTACTGATCCGCACCCGCAATGACATACATCAACGCAATTTCCCCTCAAACACGCTAAATATCATGATTGATAAAGGCCAAGCTGATTGGTTGTCCATGAATCAACCGTGGCTATAAAATGGAAACCCCCGCAAAAGCTCTCTTCCTTTCCTCCGCAGTTTCTCCTCTTTGGGAATAGGGTCATATGATGATCAGGCCATTATAACGCCACGCCCGCAGCATCACCTTATCCACCCAGGCACTGCCTCAATCTCCTGAATGAATTGACATATTACCCTCTCTATCCCCATCTGTCCTTCAATTCTTCAACCGCAACATTTTCAAGCATTCTTCGAACCACTACAAACAAGATATACAAAATGTCCTCCTTCGCCACGCCTTCCCCGCACTCCCCACGGCCATTCTTCAAGCGGCCCGCCTACCCCAGCTTCAAAGTAGGGAGAGTAGGAAAACTGTACGTCCCTGAGTAGCTATGCAGGGATAATCACTAAATCACTAACAAATAACAGATATCTCCCAGCCATGGCTGTCGTCGCAGCCGGTATGTCCTACCCTGCAAATCTCCAACGCAACTGACAAGATCAGGATTCGGCATCGCCAATTACCTCAATGATTTTCAAGCCCAACAAGCGCGTTACCAACTCCAAGAGGAAGAGCGGATCCGACAAAACCAGAAACTGATGGATGCGTATGGGGATAAGGGCAGTCTGCATGATGTCCAGCATGCGTTGGAGGCTTATGAGATTCAGTGACCTCCGGTGATGTGTAATGATTGATGATAAATGGTGTTGGTGTTCGTTTTCATATTTATTGCATCTGGCGATCATCGGCATAGTTCTGCTGGCAGGATTATGAGTCGATCACTTCTGGTATTTCTGTTCCTCTCTATTGAGATAGCCTGTTGTACTATATTCAAACTTTGAAACAGGTGCCTTGAATTCTGGCCTCATGCCATGGGGTTCTTAAATGCGTCGTGCTCTATACTGTAAGGGAAGTTATTGCCTGCATTGTCCTATTACCAAAACCCCTTCGTATCGGCGTTATAGACACAATGATGGGCAGATTGAGGCAATTCGGTCTTAAAATGACCATATACGGATACAATCATCTATTTTGTGCGTTGAGCCAAGTGCTACACGATGGTTGACACGTGACTCTCCGCGGCTGCCGCTGTGATGCACGTCATCCCCCAACTCAAGTGGGTCCGATCAGACATTCTCCGTTTTAACATCTCAAACATTGGAGAGGTATCAGAGATGGATTCAGAGCAGAAGAAACAATCAACCCCCGAGGTAAGATCCACAGCTATAACTATAGTTTACTTGCTAGCTAATACATGCTAGTCACCCCCCAAGGACGAAGAAGGTCTCCTTCGCGCCTACGGAAGGCTACCTCAAAGAGGGCGATTATTCGACCAGCAGGCTAAAGTAGGTCTGCTCTCAGCCGACAAGATACGTATCTTGACTAATGGCGCAAGGGACGAAAATACTTTGACTCTGGAGATTTCGCCCTTTCCACAGCCGACCGCGTAACTGATATCGGGGCAATCAATACTGGCCGCGCGCATCCTCAGCGGGACAGCGTTTCGCATCCCTACGCCCCAGTTCCTAGCAGTAGTAATGCCAATGAAGATGCTAACAAGGATGTTCGTGACAAGACATTTGCAGGTCTGAAAATGACGGAGAGTCCGCTTCATCAGCAGAGTGATGTTGGTGATACGAAGCAGAACCTGGAGAAACCGAAATCTGATTGATTAAGTGTATGGATATTTCAAAGGCGATTGACACTGGATGGTACCTGGATCCTTGTTTACTCTTAGATGATTAACTGAACTGCATGCGCTGCTAGTCACATAATCCAAGCCTCCAGAGTATAGCTCAGGAGCTGACTCTCTACCGTTCTCATTTAAGCTGAATTTGCGCAGCCGTAATTGATATATGTATGATATATATAGACATCTATGCATGAAACGATATCCCAAAACAAAGCATATATGATATGGTAATATACAAGAGATCAACGACGCCGTTCTGTCCCTCTGTAGCGTCACCCACTGTATTTCCCTTTCTTCGGAGAAGGTGCCTTGGTCATCCTGTTTATCTTTATTAGATCTTTGTATGTATTCATTATGGCCGATGAACAGGGAAAAAGATTTTGCCCTCCAGGCTGCTGTATATAGCCTTAAGCAACATTATTCGCATACATAATTGTTTCGGAGGCCCAAACTGACCGGGACTGAATACCTAAATATAAGCTCCTATTTATTTGTCCTTATGTAGGACCTTAATTAGCAAGTAGCTATGCTTTATAGAAAGTCAATTTTGGTATATTCTAGATATTAGGTTAGCCTTATCTATAGCTAGTAGTATATGCTGATTTAACTTTACATAAATTAGCTAAATTGCTTTATTAGTAGAAAATAATGAAAGTGTACTCTCCGCAACATCATTTACTGCTCTTCTGGTATTCTCCCAATGCCTTGCCGTAATCGTGAGTGGTGCACTACCGCAGACCTTTATCAGGAAAGCTTCAACAAATTGTAAGATACTGCACGTTGGGTTACATAAACTCTCCCTGATTCCTCAATATTTCCTCTTAAATGGCCACATAGCGACCATCGGACTGTTCGTTGGACTTGCGAGTGTAAGAGCGCATCTCCTCCCAGTCTTCGTGAAAATCTACTGTACTTTTCGACGATATACACTCGGTTTGCCATGGGATTCGGGTACCAGAATTCAGCTGGACACATGTATACGCGACGCCCCTCTTGATGGAGATGCCCTGGGATGGTACCATGGCCGCTGTAGCCAATGGGACCTATATGATTGCTCAACCGGCTTTCTGTACTGGTGATCCTAATAACGACACGGAAAAATGGAACCCTGCAATATCTGAGAAGAGTTTTGAAGTTCACTATGACCGCTAGGAAGTGGAAGCAAGGCGCCATCCTGGGTGTAGATCACTGTAATCTTGCGCGGCCTGCTGTCGGATGTGTTGACGCATGTCATAACTGCATACTCCGTCAGCTATGATCGGTTAGTTCAGGGTAAGGCAAACACCAACTCGTTAATCTCCTCAATAGTGAGTTTTTGATCCTCCTGCGCCACTGCGTACCATTTGCTATTCTTTTGACTAGAGAAGCCAATTCTCTCGGAAATATTCTCTCTTGCTCGGGCGCTTGCTGCTTGCACCTTGCTCGCCCGCGGTTTACGAACTTCCTCGTAGAGCCGCAAACCGGAACGGATGTCGTTCGTATACTGATACGAGCGTCCGAAGATAATGCCTAGAGCTGCGGCATCCTCGATTGCCTGGCATGCACCCTGGCTCTGATCTGGGAGCATAGGATGTGCAGCATCTCCAAGGATGCAGGTCCGACCTCTGCTCCAATACGGGTAGGGTTCATGAGCGAAGAGCCGCCAAGGCCGAATATCGACTGGGTCAGCGCGACTAAACAGCGCATGCAAGGCGGGATCGAGGGTGGGAAACGGCGCGAGCAGCTGTCTGCGGTCGCCAGCAAAATCCCAACCCTCCTCTACCTGCGCGTCCTTCTCACTCGTCGGAGTCGGAAAGAATATGTAAAAGGAGTGGATTTCGCCCTCACGACAAGGAGCGAAGACGATCTTTTCCAGCCCTTGCCCGCCCCAGTACTCCAGAGCATCATTCTGGGACATGTCCGCAAGACCAAGCCTACGGACAACGGCTGTCTGGACAACGCAATGATAGCAAGTAGATGTCGCTCGTTTTCGTTGAGGATATACCCCAAGTGCTCGGCGGACGGATGACTAGGCAATTATCTGTTATTGAGTGAGTGAGTTCACCAGATGCACGGCGTTCGGCGACCTACCCCGACGCCATCGGCGCCAATAACCAGGTCATGCCTGACAGTCACATTGTTTTGGAAACTGACCGTTCCAGTTGCGTGATCGACCGATTTACAGCTGTGATTTCGTTTTAACAATGCGGGTTCGCCCAATCCTGGGCCAGTGGCTGATTTCATCAGCATCGCATGCATGTCAGCTCGGAAAAAATTATGGTATTCCTGGGCCCGTCAGCATGGATAGTTGGTACTATAATGAGCCCCAGAGCGACGCACGTAGCCCCATTTGCCCGTGTATTCCGACAAATCGTAGATACCCTGTATCTCTCCGTTGCTGAGAGCGTGTCGAATCAGCTTTCGAATGGTACATGGTCTCCCGTGGGAGATATCGACATTCCACTCCTTCAGCCACTTCGTTCCATTTGCACCGCAGCTAATAGAAGCTCCCAGACTGCCGCTGTAATCTCCTCGTTCGTAGATTGTTACTCGGTGGCCTGTCCGGCGAAGAGATGTTGCGGCCGCGAGGCCCCCTGGAATCCCTAGTTAACCATCTAACGTCCATCAAGCTTTGGCGTTGAGGTCAGGGGGTCAGGAGGAGAAATCAGGCGCACGCAGAATGTGAGGAGCAAGTTAGACACACTTACCAATCCCACCGCCAATGATAGCCACGCTCAACTGGCGCCACTGTTGTGATCCCGAAATCATGTCAGGTGTTCTTTACTCGATACGGAAGAATGAAGGTTCAAGCTGCCAACTTTGGCGAGTATTTGTACCAGAAGGCATGATCCCGGTATTGGTGCAAGTAGCAGCAAAAATGTGATACATCGACAGGCAATGTGTATAAGTCACTTTATCACTTTACATATCGGCTGCGCATCAGGTTAGTGGAAGGCAGTAAGGGGGCGATGCAAGGGAGAGTGATCGAGGAGCAGATCCGCGCGATCGTGCAGCAACACCTGGGCATGATTGGCATGATATAATGAAATAGACTCACGTTCACTGGCTGTAGCACTTGCATTGACTCGTGTCTGGTTGGCTTCCACATCCACTCTTCAGCCTTCACCCTTTTCTTCAGGAAAAATAAGAAGAGCTCGTACCTGTTTCTCGTACACCCTTACACCCTAGTATTGAGACTGGAGTTCTACAGTGTGGCTTGTCCAGTGTGCGCCATTGATTTCCCTTTGTAGCATTTGGAAAAGTAATAATCTGTCCTTGGCTTTTCCCCTATGTACCGTAGATCGCAAGCACAGGCAAAACGGAGCCAATTGAGTACCCCGATACCTCTTCATCATGAACAATATTCGCGGCTCTGAAGCAGTGTTGTTGATTTCCACATTGCACAAGTCGATTGTTCGAAGTGTGAGGTGCCTCCAGGTGCTCCATCAGTCGGAATAAAGCCTGCTGCATCCGAAGGAGGCGTTTCGGGGGCAGTAAAAATAATAGTTTCATGGTCAACACCAATGAATCTCTGGGAAGCGTACAGGACTGAACGAATTTGACCGTTTGTTCAAGCATCAGTCTTGCTAAGTCGTTACATTCTCCATGGAAAACAAATTCTTTCGCTTAAGAGCTCGGACCGCAGTTGACATACAACATAGCATCGACTAGATATATGCAAATAGCAATGATCTGACACCTTTAAATCTCCCCACCAATCGCCCAGTACAGCACCACCCCATAAACCAGCAGAACCTTCTGCGCAACCCCCAGACCAATCTCTTCCACCACACTGACGGGCACCATCCAGTTTTTCTCCGGCTGTTGTCGCGCAGCTGGGTACAAGTACCACGGCGACGTCGCACACATCCAGCTCCCCACCCAAAGGAATCCCACGAGCCTCTGCCAGAAGGGCACCGCGCCCGGACTCTGCCCCGTCGCGCGGCGCCAAACTTCCTGGGCCCCGTCCTCGAGCATGATGGCAAGCGGAAACAAGCAGAAGAACGGCATGGCCCCAGACATAGATGGTGGGACACCCAAGATAGCATCGCAGGCTAGGTGTAGCACGCCGGACGTGAAAAAGGTGAAGAAGATGTTGGTGTAGCGTTCCAGAAGTGAGGGGCGCGGGAGGCGCAGAACGTCTCTCGCGACATAACTACCCACCGAGGTGAGAGGCCAACGGAAGGATTGATGCCAGAATTTTCTGCGTGGGGGTTACTCGCTTGCCTTTGCAAAACTCCAGGAAATCTGGGAAAAAATCATCCGGGAAATCCACTTACCCCCAAAAACCACGGATGGTGCAAGCATCCCGCACTCTGCCGAAGCCCGGCCGACAAGACTCCGGCGTAGAAATACCCAGCACCACCAAGACGAGGAAGTAGATCCGGGAAATGATGTTAAGGCAGACGCGCGACGGCACAAGCCAGGAGAAGATCCCCACGGAGACGCGCCCCAACCACTGTTCAGACGTTGCGTCGAGATACCTATACTCCAAGCCTGGGCCGAACAGGCGCGCCACGTCCTCTGGGGGCGTGTCCTTTGTCGACATGTAGACTAAATCCAGCAGCAGGTACTGCCATATGATAATGGCGCTTTCCCGTAGGACGTACCGCCTCCGGCTCAGCCTTTGCTTCTTGGTTTTCTGGAGGTAAGCTGCGTGCTGGGGTACGTTCTTGACCTCCCAGACTGTGCCGATACCCCGGAAGTTGACCAACAATGCCCAGGCACGGGCAACTCGAGAAAACAGACTTGAAGATGGGGTGCACAATCCTGCATGTACCAGCTCAGTCTCATCTAGATTTGTGATGAGGAGGAGATTGAGGCATTGCAGAGCAGCCACGGTCGCTTGGCCAGCCGCCACGCCTTTCAGGAATTGACTGGTGGTCAGCGAGGGCACCTGGAGGGAGAATCGATACAAAATGTACAGAAGACATGGTGTCCAGGCCAGTCGAACAAAGGATGACTTTTGAGTGGTTATGATGACAAAGGCAGTGGGCACAGTAAAAGCTAGATAAAGTGCTTGCACATGGGCAATAGACCACAATGTTGACGAAAGCACGAGATCCATTGTTTGCTAACCAGACAATCCCTTGTACATGACTTGCTCTCAGGAAGAGGTGAGCTATATACATTGGTAGTCAATCACATCACACGCTTATGTGTTGTTGCTGTATCTGTTTAATGCAAGGGTGGATGCATACAAGTCATTGGTTTTTCTTTCGCCCCGATTGATAGACACAGCGTTGTAATTAGACTGATCCAGTCAAGATCGTCAGGCTAACTTCGCAGTTCTAGCTAACCTCAACCCTAGCTCACAAGCTAGAGAACGCACGTACCACTCATTGAACTTGGTATGTTGATCTCAAGAAGGGTAGACTAAAGGGTTGACCCATGAAATTCGATTGGCTTCTGTGTTAATAGGCCTGGACGGTGATAGTACTCAGCGCTAAGAATCCACCTGCCATGGCCACCATGCATGAGACATGGCAGAGGGTTGCCGATGCTCGTGGAGCTGTGTGACCAATTTTGGTTCTTTGAAGCTGAGAAGTCGGCGAGAATGATCAGGTTGCCGTCGGGGGTTCTAGAACCAGCAAGGTGTTGGATCAGGTTGTCATCAGAGTGGACTGATCAATGAGTACTTGGAAATAGATACTGCAAGCTGATTATTAGCGCAGTGGACACATCTACATGTGGCGTCCATAACATGCTTTCGGCTAATCAAGCCAAGAGACACAATCAATACCAGCTGGGCCACCTGATTCCCACCAACCTCATTCTTTCGATTTATATGTAACATGCAACTGAAAAAGTCGGTCAAGTCATCCAATGATCCACACCATGTGAAGCTTCCTGCAGGTTGCGTCTGTCACAGGCACACTGAGTTACGATCTGCGTCGGATCGACACATCCCAATTAGGAAAACTAGAATAACCCAACGAGGATGCAGAAGCTAAATAAAACTTTCCTGTTTGTAATAAAATACAAGAAAGTCAGAGCAAGCAAGAAACCGGGGGAAGTCAGAACTAAACCGCAAAGACAACCTGCTCAGTACGATAGGCTCAACCCATACATATGAGAAATCATGAGCGCCCAGAGAACACACTCTCCGGTCAATCAGGATGAACAGGGACACGATGGACTTGCTAGCCTTCATGGCCCATGTGAAGATGTCCCCAGCAACGACTCTCCGTATGCTCTGTCTTCGCTCGACCACAATCCTCTCGGAATAAACGTCACATTTTTGCTGTCCTTCCATGCCGCACAGCCCGAGGAAGGCATTCGGGTCCTGGAGGACGGCATCAAACAGCTGCTGAAAGTCCACCCCTTCCTCGCAGGGGACGTGACTCGCCAGACAGAATGTAGCCAGAGGACGAATACCTGGCAGATCGAACCAGACGCTCCAGAGTCGCTTCTCAAGACCCCTATGCTCCAGACCCGCTATTGCCCGGCCAACTCGATCAAGGAACTCGAGTCAAAACGCCTCCTAACGGGCGCCGAGGAGCAGGAGATCATGCGTCAGCTCGCCCCGTTGCCTATCGACATGGATCTTGCGCTGCCACAAAGGCCGGTTCTGCGCTTTCAAGCCAATATCATGCGCGACGGGGTCGTTCTCGCCATGACATTCCACCACGCTGCAATGGATGGCGCGGGCGCGGCACGAGTCCTGGGCCTGCTAGCCGATTACTGCAGGGATCCGGCCGCGTCTTCGGCGGGTGTGATACCAGACCGGCAATTGCGATCGCAGATTGACTGTCTTGCGGCAGGATGTAGTTCCGGCGCCTCGAGGGTGGATTTCAGCCAGCACTATTGCGGCCTTGGAGATTGGGCGGCACTCCTTGCGGAGAATTGGCCAGGCTTCCTGCAGGCGAGAGCTACCGAACTTGTGACCTGGCGATTGACGATTCCCGGTTCCAAGGTCCAGTATTTAAAAGCAGCTTGCAATGCGCTGCTACAGGGGCAAACGTCTGCGCTGGCTGGGAGGCCGACTCCGACGATCCTATCCAATAACGACATTGTGAGCGCCCTGATGGCTATAATACTTCGGCAAGCGGGTCAATTGGCTGGCCAATCTACTGAACTATCGATTGCAGTGGACATGCGCGGCAATTTCCAGGCACCGGCCTTCAATAACTATCTGGGAAACATGGTGCTACTGACATACACGCCAATCCCCGCTAGGAAGGACCAGGCCCTAGTCGATGGACCACTTCCGCCAACAACAGAATTGCCCCAGGAGTATCTGGAAGAGCTCACCCGGATTGCAGCCCGTATACGTCAAAGCCTTCTCGATGTGAACGCAGAGTACATACAAGGCGTTCTTTCCCATCTCCACTCACAGACCGACTGGGCGAAGATTGGATTCCGCGGGGTCCCGATCCCCTTGAGCAGCTTTAGGAATTTTGAAATCTTTGGACTGGACTTTGGAGAGAGCCTGGGATCGCAGCCTCGAGGGTTCCAACTACATTTACCTGTCCTGGGGGGATGTGTTTTATCCTTCCAAAGCGTCAAGATAGCACGGAGCCGTGGGACTTGCACCTGACTCTCAACCGGGACGATGTATCTATCGTAGCAAATGATCCTTTGTTTCGCTGGGCTGCTGGAGAGCACCTATGAGTATAATCCATATTCATGCCTGGACTACTGAATATAGGAGTGTGCCAGCAGCACTGGACGGAGAAATCAAGACGAACAGCTTTCTAACCTTGCGCTGTATTGTTCTTCAACCTACCGTTTAGAAAAGAAAATTCGCAAGAAAGCAATAAGAATGAGATATGGGCTGTCTCACTGGGATACTACTGTTTCTGAAATGGCTTGAGATCCATCGGTAAAGGGAGCCTTAACTGCATCACTTCAACATAAAACAGAAAGTAGACGAGAATAATGAAAATAACAGAAGAGCACTATCTGTATCAACCGAGCTACCACAAATCCATCCATGATGAACCTCCCGAGATTTATCTCAAGATTAAAACATATCCAGAGATCCTGACACAATCAACAGCTCGACGAAACAAGCCAGAACATTCCAAATCCCCAGCGCGAAATTCCGCCGGTGCACTCTGCCCCCACTACTCGGATCTTTCGTATCAAAGATATATAGCTGCTCGCCGAGAGAGGCCGTCCACACCGCCAGCCACGAGAACCAGAGCCAAGCGGAGCCGTTCTCATGCAGAATCCACGGGATCACCAGGATCACGGCGACGGCTTGCAGGAGGAGCAACCCGTGCACGTAGTTGCCCGCAAAGACGTACGAGGAGTTGACGTTGAGCCTACAGTCATCCTTGATGTCCTGGTAGCTGTAGGCGGTGTTGAAGTAGATGGTCCACAGGAACAGGAAGATGCAGAGCGGCAGACATTTCGCGACCAGCTCGTGTGAGGAAACGCTGTCTTCGTAGACGGAGGCCCAGGCGGGGAGGATGGTGAGGGCGCTACTGGCGCCGAGGATGTATTGGGGGTAGATGCCCAGTTTACGCATTGTCGGGCGCTTGCCGAAGGGATAGAGAATGATGCCGGTTGTGAGGGGCAGCATGAATGTCCATCTACAGAGAAGTGAGCTTCCATGATTTCAAAAAAAACGGGTAGTATGGTTGTCATGGATATGGCTTACACGTTCCGCCCGCTCAGCATGCGGTCCATAAGCCAGACTGAGGCCGCATACTGGATCAGCATCCAGATGAGGGCAGCTCTCGTGGAAAGCCGGCCGGATGCGAGGGGCCGGTTCTTGGTGCGGGCGACCTGGGCGTCGATGTCGCGGTCGATCCAGTCGTTCCATACCATTCCGGCGCCGCTCAACAGATATGTATACATAAAGGCCAGTCCTGCGCGGCCAAGCACCCAGTCTGAAGGAATGCGGACGCCATCGGCGTGTCGTGAGGCTGCCGCAAGAAAGATGGACCAGACTGGGACGTAGTGGTTAGCGTGGTAGGATTATTTTTGAGGGGGTTATTTTATTACCACCAGGGAATATAGCAAATAAACAGTTGTATTTGTCAAATCGGGAGACATCGATGAGCGTGCGGACCAGCTGTGCCGGTGACTGAGAGGTGGCCATCATGAGAAGAATGATCAAGCCTAAGTCTGGTCTCCAAGGTCAAGGACTATTATCGCGACCCCTTGAGGCGTTGGGACATAGATTTATGGCAGAGATGTGCTCAATACCTGTAAATAATAGAGCAATGCATCCCATTACTAGATACAAGGTGTCATTTCCTCATCTCAGCCAGCTCGATCTTCTTATGCAGCAGCCCCACTACAAGTGCTACTATTATGTACAAAAAAAATAGACAAGTGTAGATATGCAGGTCGTGAGGATCATTTTCATAGTCTTGCTGTGGAAACCTTGTAGGAAAATGTGATCTATCGACTCGACTCTCGACGATGACCGCAAGGCTTCCATTATCCATATAAGGCAATGCCACTAAGCAACCAATGTGAAATGCAGCATCCGGATCACCATAGCCACTAGGCACAGACCTGCCACCGTCAGATAAAATGTAGGCCTCTTGCGTGGCTGGCTGAACTGGAGCCAGCCAGGACCAGACCGCTCGGGTGGCTCCACAAATTCCAAGGTAATACCACCGGCGATGCCTCGGGAGGCCCAGTCCGCCGGCTTATCTCCCGCGTAGGGCAAGAGATAGCGTCCCAAAATCCGATTCTTGAGCCCATGCCGCGAGTGGAGACGCATGGCCGATCGTGCTGCGACGGCCACCGGGCCTAGCCGACGGAGGCGATCCTCGACGAAGCCAGCCAGAACCTCTGACAGATCAGCAGCTGCGGGTGGATCGTCGGGTCCACGGCCGTACAGCCAAGTGCGTAACCTGTTGCTGAGCTGCGCTGCATCCTCGATGGCGCAATTGGCACCCTGTCCGATATGCGGTGCGAACTGCATGGGTAGTCTCCTGAGTGAATATCCTGCAAAATCACAGTCAAGGGGGCTACTGACCTTGTGCATGCTGTCTCCAATGCAGATGATGTTCCTCCAGTGCCATTTGCTGAATAGACCTTCCTCCAAAGGTGTCATCTGGAAGACCTCGCATTGCGCCCAGACATGGCCGAATTCGACACCATTCCAGACCGGCTCATGCACCAATCTCTCACAGTGGGCTCGGGCGTCTGCAGGGCTGAAGCGAGGCACATTTTCGCGTGATCCGTCATAGACGAATCCCTTTTCGAGCTTGATAAAGAGGAACCAGAAGACCCTGCCATTCTGGCCGATCACGCTGAGGATACTCCACCCGTCATTGTAACAGGTGATTTGCTCCCCTGGTTCCAGTTGATCGAGTGGTGATGAGATTCCAAAGATGCAGGCATAGTTGATCGTCAACTCTATGAACCAAATGGTGCGTTAGTTCAAGTGCATGGCCAAGACAAATAGGCTAAAAAAAACAAAGCAAAAGCCACAGCGGGGTAGATACTATTGTATTCACTCCGAAAGATCTCCCCCTGGGAGGCATTGGCCAATCGCCACATCTCTGCTCGTATCCGACTGTGCACTCCATCCGCGCCGACGACAAGATCGCCCTGGTAGACGTGTCCGTTGCTTGTTCGCACAGTGACTCCATCATGAGTACTCTCGATCTTCACGACTTTGTGACCCAGTTTCACTCGGCTGGATTGGACCGGCCCAGCCGCTAGGATCTGCAGCAGCTTCTGTCGATCCAAGAACGCAAGAGGGTAGCCGAACCTAAGACCTCTCACATTAGCCTGGAGGGAGTAAGTGGACGCTGCATATTGACTGACCGCTGCTGCAACAGTGCAGGATACTGACTAGTAAAGTGAAAGCCATCGGGGTAGGTTACATGCGCCCTCGCCAAAGGCTCGATCAGCTGCTCGATCTGGTGGTATAACCCAAGCTGTTCCATGATTCGGCCGCCATTGGGCATGATGCCAATGGATGCTCCTTCCTGAGGGGCGATTTCCTCCTTCTTCTCCAGCAGGACATAGTCAATCTTGGCCTTTTCCAAGCAGTGGGCGAGTGTGAGACCGGCGATGGATCCTCCAATAATGAGGACTTTCATGATGCTCTATGGGCTGTACTGGGGGAAAATGGAAACAACTAAACGTACAAACCTTGATACCCGTGCACTTTTATGTAGAAAATAAAGTTACAACTAGTATCTTAAAAGACTGCCATCCACCTCTGCAGCGACCTGCCAAATCGGGCACCATTGGAATTTGCCAGTATGGCTACACGTGCAATCTCCCTTGCTCTCGCCTATTCTTTCTCATATTCTTTCTTCATAGAAAATCTCTAGTCTCCTAAACTATTATGGCATAACGTGTCCTGACTCTAACAAACATTCTGGATCGACCGATCGGTCGGTTCCATACTACATCACCCCTTGCATGTTCAGCTCTTCAGTCTCAATCCTCGCCGATTATCAATTGGTGTGCTCACCGTCATTTAGCACCCAGGTTCCGTAGAAAGTACGCAGCATCACCATGCATAACCTTCAGTCGATCATAGAGCTTTCTTCAGCTGGCTTCTGTGCTCCTGACGCCGAATGCGCCACAGAAAAACCACATAGGCAATATCCAGGGAGAAACACATGAGACCATGCCAGGCGACGAAAGGGTGACCGATCCAGCCGAACTCCTGCGGCCAATGCGTTTCCCGCACATGAAGAAAGATGCCACCAATGTACGAACCCAGGAATCTCGAAAGCCTTTGAAAACCCATTTAGTCACATGGCACGCCTGACGTAAGATCTGCAAAGCAAAGAGAAACATACCAGATCGTGTACGAAGCTCCCCTGCTTGACCCCCGGCTCATGAGCTGGCAGACTGCACCCGAGGTCAACAGCTCAAAGCACAGAAAGGCGCCCCAGTTGGCCGCCTTGCCCACTCCCACCGTCGCGGCCAGTGCCAGATGGCCCGCCGTGAAGGCTGCGATCGCCACGCAGAAGATCCATGGGAGGCACTGCCGGACGAGCGGGGCGTGCTGCCATTCGTTAGGGGCGAACTTGATAGCCGTATACATGAGGAAGAGGTTCAGAATCATCCATGTGGTGAGCACGGCTCTCTCGGCGGAATTGTGAGATGGGTAGATGACGCTGTAGACGAACTCCCAGGCGAAGTTGCAGCACAGTGGCAGGATGGCCATGCCGTAGGTGCAATCCTTGTACGATTGGTATATCATGGCCAGGTAGTTGATAGACCATCCCAATCCTTGGGCCAGCAGGGCCCAATTCGCTATCCAGGCAACTTCTCTGTACTGGGGAGGTGCCGATGAGATATCTGACCACCCGTCCATGGCAGCGGCTGTCTTGACTTTGAAAGGAATGCGATATAGAAATAGAAGCAAGTTATGGACGAAAATGGTCAGCGAGGATGGTGGTACGACGATGGATTGCTGTTCAGAAGGATATTCGGGGATTATACAGTGTTCGATGGCGGGTTTCTGCTCAAGTCTACTGGCCAAACTATGACACATACGGTATACATAGGTCAGACCCCCACCCTTCCTTTTCCTGTAAGTTCAAGACTAATCTGCTGGGCTTTGTAGTAATGTGCGTTTCACAAGGATGAGCAGTATTAATATTCGAAGCAACATCGCAATTAATAACCGCTTTGGCTTTGAACACGTTACATCTACCCTATCCTAAGTTTCTATTCTCCATCGTCAACCAGGTTTGATATTCATCCCTCTTCCCTTCGGCACATGATTTCCTGATAAAGGCTGCGATATGACCTGAATTACTTTTGAGTCAATACTTCAAGTCCTTTTGGAACTGGCGCGCGTCTTCGAACTTCTATCCTTGCTCTTGGGTCACGGAACGACGCAAACCCACTCGTAAGCACATCATGCGGACTGTCCTTCACTAGTCTCCATTCATACTTCAGCAACATATGGCAGAGCGCTATCTTGATCTCCGTAGCTGCAAAGAATCGACCAGGACAAGCATACTTCCCGTACCCAAACCCCAGGTGGTTCTGGCCCGTCGTCGTGAACGGGGCTCGGGCCTTGTCGGGTCCTTCACGCATTCTCAAGTACCGGTACCCATCGAAGACCTCAGGATCAGGATAGATGTCAGCATCCCCCGCGACGTCGTTAGTCACCATGACAGGCGTGCCCGTGGGAATCTCCGTGCCATTGGCCAGCTTGATGTTCTGTCGGGTAAAGCGCGAAAATGTACCTAGAGCAACGGTAAGCATGTGCAGCAGATTTGACGGCCAGGACTTGTACCAGTTGTAATTGGATGAAGTCGCTGGCTTTCTTTCAAAACACTATCAAGGAGTTTGAGCTGGTTCAGCGTCGAGGCTCGCCATCCATTCTTCTCGAGGACCGAAATCACCTCCTCCCGTAGGTCCTGGATCAAGCCCGGTTGCTCGCATAGGTTGATGAGCACTTTGGTCAGGAGATCGGCGCTGGAATGGATGGACGCATTCGCCAGTCTTAGCTGCACCATGGCTGCATCATACTTATTGCCACTGGCGAAAGCGTCGACCCAGGCGAGGCTGGAGAATCTGTCAGTGCGCGGATTCTTCCTCGATTCCTCCAGAGTAGAATTGATCAGTCGCCGTGCTGTCTTGATTTCCCGCCGGAGCTTCTGGCACGGAGGGAGAAACCAGTGAAGGACGGGTCGAAGCACAGCAGGGCACATGTGCAGAGCTAGAATTGCGTGGTGTCGAACGATGGTGAAATTAACGACTGTCTCCAGCCAGGCTGGATTACGGCACAACGGTTCGCCCACGAAAATGAGAGACGAAACTCTTGCAATCAGCCCCAGCATACTCGGAAGCAGCGTCACCTCGTACCAGTCTAGAATGACCAAGATTAACCATGGCCATTTCTGGATTTCTCCTTTTAGGTCAGGCTTGACCTACCTGGTGAAGCTGGCCATGTATCTACCAGAGCCGCAGATACTTCATCCGACAGAGGAAGCGTAAACTGTTCTGTCAAATGGGCATCAGTTGGGACAAGCTGATAGTAAGAGGGAAAAGCAATCACCTAATTCTCGCGTGATGACGGAAATTACATCGCGCAGAACCGTATTGTGAAGGTTCCCCAGAAACATCGACTCGAAGCCCGGTACCTCTGCCATAAAGTCCTCGGACAAGTAAGCTGGAGTCTGCTCTTCTAGCACTATTCCGGCCTCACTTACCTCGATCATCGCCCTGTAATGGTCCAAGAGTTTTTCATCCTTGAAATCTTCGATGAAGGCCCCGGACACCACAAGTTTGGGCCCCAGGTCGGTGACCACGCCAAAGATGGGCGACTGTGATGCTCTTTAGTTTCCATTTGCGCCATGATGCAGTTGTCTGGATGGGACGCACCTTCGCAAACCCAGCTTTGAGATACTCGGGACCATTTTTCTGGAATCTCCTGTGCGCGAATACATTGAGCACTTCCCAGGGTTTTCGACAATTGACACTGGGAAACCCATCGAATTGGCCGCCGAGGAGTCTCGATCGGATGAAATACAGGCCCACTGCAAGCAGACAGGTCACCCATACAGTCCCTACGGAAACATCTTCAAATCTGATCATAGTGTAAATGCTCTAGATGTCACAAATAGTGTGCAAGCAGACTCAAACCACGCGTCCAACCAGGTTCGTGGTAGAATAACAGTAGGGAATCTAACCACCCTGGCTAAATCCTCTCCCAGATAGCATGTGTGCTACTACTAACCCATCATGTCGAACAGTCAGGTGGCAAGATTCTGACAGCAAGTGTTACAGTACAGGAGACTAAGCAGGGTAGCTATTTACGCCCCTTGCTTCTGATTGATTCATGCATCCGCGGCGCTAATGTAACCATATCAATAGTAGGTTGATCTGCGTAGATCAGCTACCCAATTCCAGAGGCACATCTGTCTTGCACTGATTCCAGCGATTGTAATGCAAGCTGTCCAGAACTGGTTGCCTTTGTTATGCCTCAAAACCTGGTCGAGATTGTTCTCCACAGCAATCTTCATCATTGCATATACGAACGCCACTTTATGCATCATATCTTCTAAGCTCCGTGGCAAGCCGAGATGTATCTTCAGATCTGCGAATATTCATCATATGCTTCTCTCATTTTTCCCGCAAAATATTTTCAGCTGCTTTATACAGAACTGACTGCAGGCTTCCCTTGGCACCGAAACAGCCAGCTGTCGTCCCACACCGCTTGCGTAAGGTATTCCTTGCGGTTGCAGGACGTTGCTTCTCAGAGCCTGAAACTGGCAATCGCGGTGACTTATGTAAATTCAGAAGGCCTATGAAATTGGGGTAGAGGAACAAGTGTAGGAAGATACACGCTACAGAATTAGCACTCCAATATTGGTGTCGGCTTCTTGCTCCAGGAACGACAACGATTACAGTGAATCCATCTGCCAAAAAAAAAAAAAAAAAAAAAAAAAAGCAAAGTAAGTCTACTGATACTGCTAGATGTTCTAAATGATCCACAAACCGTCCATGGATTCACTCTCATCACCAGAAGAAGTTGGCCCAATAACCATGTCCTACGCGCGACAAGTTCCACCTGTGACCTGCCAAACATCTTACTAAATGTCCACGGCAGGCTCCAATGTCGATCACAGAAGAGCGGGTCCAATGCAAGACAGTCCTCACAGGCTAATCTCCTCCTTTCGTCGACGGACGTGGATCCTGGCCGTCGGATCCGGAAACAGATGAATGCCCTGACTCCAAACTCGCGGTGGCTGGCCACCCCGATGTTCCAGATCGTACTTGAGAAGAATATGACACAAGGCTGCTTTGATCTCGGCGGCCGCAAAAAACCGCCCAGGACAGGCGTGCTTCCCGTATCCGAACCCCATGTGTTTCTCCGTTGCGGACACCAGTTGGTGCTGGCCCTCTTGCCCTGATGCCTGTCGTAGCTTGTAGAACCGGTAGCCGTCGTATCGCCGAGGGTCCGGGTAGATCTCAGGCTCCCACATGGTGTGGGCAGACACCATGAGTGTCGTGCCTCGGGGGATACGCAGGCCATCAGACAAGTGTATATCGCTCTGCGCGATGCGGCCCATGGATACTATCAAAGAACACCTAGATTAGTTTGCCATTCCAGACGGGCGGCAAGGGAAGGGGGACGTACACAATCTGTTCGGCGCCAGGCGTTGGCTTTCCTTCAATGCGCTGTCCATCAGTTTGAGCCGGTACAAAGCGGCCCTGGTCCATCCCTCATCACCCAGCACGGATATAATTTCTGCGCGAATATCCCGGATTAGGTCTGGATCCGTGCAGAGGTCCATGAGCGCCTGCGCCAAGAGGTTGGAGGTTCCATGGATCGCGGCAAATGAGAGCAGCAGTTGTGCGGCCACGGCATCATATGGTTGATCGCCATAAGAATCTTCCAGCCAGTCGATGACATCCGCGCGAGACGGCGCAGGTTTACCCTGAGCGGCCCGGTTGGCCCTGTCGGCTCGTCGCTGGGCCACCAAAGGTTCAAGGATCTCTCGCGCTTCGGCAATCTGAGCCTGCAAGATTTGGCATGCGGGCAGGAAGCGAGCCACGATAGGTCGTAGGAACTTGGGCCAAAAGTGAAGTGCTTGTGCTGCTCGGTAGACATTGTGCGTGTAGGTGATAATGATGTTGTGCCACTTGGGATCCCGGCATTTCTCTTGTCCGATAAAGGATTTGGATGCCATCTGCGCGACGAGTTTGAGAGCCGTTTGACAAGGGCTGATCTCATGCCATTCTATTACCGCGTAGAGGAATGTCAGCATTCATCTCCCGACACCGAAGCGATCATCTGGTGTGTGCTCACCGGAGTCATCGGTCAAGGTTGTGGATAGTGCGTCGGCGACCTCTACAGACAAGTCCTCTGTCATATATGCTACTCATTTGATTGATATTAGCCAAGGACCGTGTTGATCAGAGACTGGCCGGATGATGTAACTACCTAGTGCCTGCGTGAGGCTCGTCTTAAGGATCGTGTTCAACGGGTTTCTTGGATCCAAGATCAATTTGAATGGCTCAAACCCCGGGATGTCGGGGTGAAACTCCTAGACAGGCTACTCAGCAACGACGAGGATGAAGTTTCTGGACATGGAACGACGAACGGAGGCGATGAAATGGTCCAGACTGAGGCGATCATCGCTGCGAACCTCTCGGGCGTATCGAGGCGACAGGACCAACAAAGACCCGTTGTCAGTGAGAATGCGAAAGGCATCAGGAGACTGGCATGACAATGGACTTCAGCACTCCATATCCTGAATAACGTAGATTTCTCTCTGACTCACCTTCTCAAAGCCGTTCTGAAGAAGACGTGCCGCGTCTGAGCGAAATCGCTTCTTCGCCGCGGTGCGAAAGATGTCCCAGGCTCTTCCACTATTGATCACCGTCAAGGTCGATGGAAAGAGGTATGATGAGACAAGAAGAAGGGTCAAAGGACCCAGGAATAAGGTAATGGCCACACTCCAGGCCCAGTTTGAGACCAGAGGCACGTTATCCATGCTGTCTCAAAGTCGCTTGGACGAGTTGCTAGATACTATTGTTACGTCTCTGGTGAGAAATACAAAGATGAAGAAGACATGACCAAGAGATGTGATCGTACCGACTCCACTCCTTTGTGCAAGGAGCATCCTTGGATCGACGAATGCATATGCAGGTCAGCCCTGGGATCTCCGGCAGCGCCATATTGTTTGCTCACCGCTCCCTTGAACCGTGTCTGGCCAGTCTGTGACTGCTGTATGGAGTGGGGTGAATGCTTCCCAAGTAGGAAATCCATTTTTCTGACCTATCCATGCCCAAAATTTGGTCGATAAGGTGCTTTTGTCGTGTGTTCGATAGTTTCAATGTTGACGGGGGGGTGGCAGTAGCCGAGGCAACACAGCTTTCTACATATCTACATACACTTGTAGAGCTACGCCCACTCAGCCGTTTATTATTGAACTTAGATCTCACAGCTCACCTATTCTCCATTTGCACAATCTCACAATGAGAGAAACTGAGCCTGTTGCGATTATTGGCACAGGATGTCGCTTTCCCGGGGGCGCTTCTTCCCCTGCTAAGCTCTGGGAGCTTCTCCGAAATCCCCGTGAGATTGCGCGCAAGATACCGGCCAACCGATTCAATATCGACGCATTTTATCATCCAGATGGAGACCACCATGGCACGACAAACGTCCAGGAATCATATTTCTTGGACGAGGATATCCGAGCCTTCGATGCCGCCTTCTTCAATATCTCGCCGACGGAAGCGGCAGCGATGGATCCGCAACAGCGATTACTCCTAGAGACAGTGTACGAATCGCTTGATGCCGCGGGGTTACGAATGGATGTGCTGCAGGGATCAATGACTGGGGTATTCTGTGGTGCCCTCCGCAATGACTATAGTCAAATCCAGGCGATGGACCCCCAGGCACTCCCAGCGTACATGGTTACGGGCAATTCGCCGTCAATCATGGCCAATCGCATCTCCTACTACTTTGACTGGCGTGGTCCCTCCATGACAGTTGATACGGGATGTTCATCAAGTCTTCTAGCTGTCCATCTCGCAGTCGAAGCTTTGCAGAACGATGACTGTTCCCTGGCAGTGGCAGTAGGGAGCAACCTCATCCTGTCACCCAATGCCTATATCGCAGACTCTAAAACACGGATGCTGTCTCCTACCGGTCGGAGTCGCATGTGGGACAGCAAGGCTGACGGCTACGCACGCGGCGAAGGTGTTGCATCGGTGGTTTTGAAACGGCTGCGGGACGCAATCATCGATGCGGACCCCATCGAGTGCGTGATCCGAGCCACCGGGGCGAATTCAGACGGGCGAACTATGGGGATCACTATGCCTAATGCCAAGGCACAGCAGTCGTTAATCCTCAAAACCTACGCCCGCGCGGGACTATCTCCTCAAGACCGGCCCGCGGATCGGTGCCAGTATTTCGAGGCCCATGGGACAGGGACCCAGGCCGGAGATCCCCAGGAAGCGGCTGCAATACACGCAAGTTTCTTTGGGCCTGAATGCGTTGCGGATCCACCTAACCGACTGTATGTGGGATCGATCAAGACGGTTGTTGGACATACAGAGGCCACTGCTGGACTGGCGGGACTGATCAAGGCTTCCCTGTCGCTGCAGCACGGGATGATCGTTCCTAATCTCCTGATGCAGCAGCTCAATCCAAAGATAGAAGCGTTTGCCGCTCAGCTATGTATCCCAACGGAGTGTGTTCCGTGGCCTGCGCTCCCAGAGGGCTATCCCCGCAGAGCCTCGGTGAACTCTTTTGGTTTTGGGGGCGCCAATGTGCATGTTGTCCTGGAAAGCTACACTTCCCGGGAGATCAACCCGTCTCATAACCTGCCCTCCAGCCTGCCTTTCGTCTTCTCGGCTGCCTCGGAGCGGACACTAACATCCGTCCTGGAATCCTACGCGACATTCCTACGCGAACACGCAGCAGTCAGTCTTCTTAGTCTGGCGGTGTCGATGTGGACTCGGCGTTCCGCTCATCGCCACCGCCTGACGCTCATAGCACACTCGGTAGAGGAATTACAAGACCAGATTGACACAGAACTAAGTCGAAGGGCCACGGGTAAACCCTCCTCCATCGTCTCCAGATCTATCAGTCGGCCCAGGCGCGTTATGGGTATCTTTACGGGTCAAGGAGCCCAGTGGCCGCAAATGGGACTCGATCTGGTCGAGGCAAGTCCTCGGATTCGACAATGGATAGCGGATCTGCAGGAAGCTCTAGATCAGCTCCCTCTGGAATTCCGCCCGGAATTTTCTCTCCTCCAGGAATTGTCACGGCCAGCATCCTCTTCGCGCGTACACGAGGGCCTTCTTTCTCTCCCTCTGCGGACAGCGCTGCAAATCATGCAAGTCAATATCCTTTGTGCGGTAGGGATTGAGTTTAGCATGGTCGTCGGCCACTCCTCTGGGGAGATTGTAGCAGCCTATGCTGCGGGTGTGCTGACCGCCTCGGATGCCATCCGCATTGCATACCTTCGGGGACGAGCAATTGACGAGTCGCGGGATTCAACGGGTCGTATGATGGCTGTCAATCTGACGTGGCAGCAGGCACAGGCTGTTTGCGCCGTAGAACCTTATTCCGGACGCATCAGCGTGGCGGCTGCCAACTCCCCTTCCAGCGTCACCCTGTCCGGGGACGCAGAGGGCCTGCGGGACTTGGAGTGGCTGCTGAAGAGCCTGGGCTTCACTCCGCGTATGCTCCAAGTGGACACCGCATATCATTCTCCATATATGAAACCGTGCGCAGACCCATATCGTCAGGCAATGCAAGCCTGCCCAGTTGCTCTGGCACCGTCTGTCGCTCGCTGGTACTCTAGCGTTTACCCCGGGGAGGTCATGACTGAACATGACCAGAACCAACGGACGGGAGAGTACTGGGTCGAGAATATGTTACGCCCCGTCCAGTTCGCCCAGGCCCTGGAGGCAGCCGTACGAGAGGCCGGAGCACCAGATGTCATCGTCGAGGTCGGGCCACATCCGACCCTCAGAGGGCCGGTCCTGCAAACCTTGTCGAAAGTGAACTCGGCCCATTCAACAATCCCTTATCTTGCCCTTGCTGAGAGAGGAAAGCCCGGTCCTGATTGCTGGGCAATGGCTCTGGGATTGGCCTGGGCGCATCTCGGCCCTAGTGTCGTCCGTCTCGAGGACTATGTCTCCCTCCTTGATCCCGGCCAATCGCATGTGCCGGTAGAATCGCTACCACTCTACCCTTTCGATCACTCTCAGACCTACTGGGCGCAGTCGCGAATATCATTGAACTATAACCATTGCGTTACACCCCCGAACGCCCTCCTCGGTGTTTTCAGCCCGGAGACCGGACCAGGAGAGTTCCGTTGGCGAAACTACCTGCGGCCAGAGGAGCTGCCCTGGTTGGCGGACCGTCGTGTCGGATCCAGACCTGTTTTCCCTGAGACTGGATATGTATCGATGGCACTGGAGGCAGGGATGATAATGGCAGACACCAAGGGACTCCGCTTGCTGAGTGTCAAGGATTTAACCGTCCACACCCCACTCCCCATCCAGAACGATCCCATCGGCACGGAAGTACTTGTCACAGTGGATGGTATTTCCTCGCATGACGGAGTCATTTCCGCCCTGTTCCGCTGCGAGGCTGCTGTATCAGGCGAGTTTGTCAAGTGTGCAACAGCCAAGATGATCATGCATCCAGGGGATCCGGACCGTGCTCTCCTCCCCCCACAAGGCCAGCTGGCTCCCGCAGTAGAACCAGTGGATATCAACGGGTTCTATAATAGTCTGCGCTGCGTGGACTATCACTGTACTGGGTCTTTTACTGGCTTGACAGGACTCCACCGACGGCGGGATCTCGCCACTGGAACGATTCACGTCCCCTCGAGAGATCCTGACGGGCCTATTAATCTCCATCCCGTAACCTTGGAGCTCGCTATTCAAGCAATGATTGCCGCGCTGGGTGCGCCCGACGAGGGGCTACTGACCGGAGCATTGCTGTCCAAAACTGTGGACAACATCTGGATCGATCCTGCCTTATGTGCCCTTGGAAAGGAAATGACGGTAGTCAGCTATCTGACCGATGTCGACGGAGATCATATCCGGGGTGATATCGATATATTTACAATGGATGGGCAAAAGGCCGTCCAGCTGGAGGGCGTTTGCCTCGTATGCCAGCCATCTGGGAATGCACCGACGGATACGCAGATCCTTTCCCAGACCGAATGGGGCCCGCTTGAGCCCAGTCTGAAGAGGGCATCACACCCATTGCCAGCGGATGTTCTAGAACTATACTCTCTCCGAGATGAGCTTGCGCTACTGTATATCAAACAGGCCGGCCATGGACTGACAGACTCAGAGCGAAGTGGATTGGATTGTGATGGCACTCGGCTGCTAGCACAGATGAACCAGTGCATTGTGGATAGTCACGAGGGACTACAGCTTGCAGGCTCGTCCGAACGGTTGGACCAGAGTGTTGAGGCCTTCAGGGCTGGATTGGGCCCTTCTCTCGAGGACCCCGGTCTCAGGGCGATTGCTGCAGTTGGCCAACAGCTGCCTCACGTCCTGCGCGAATCGGGTCGTCAAAGAGTGGCCTGGCCGCACTTCGACGAAGGAAACGAGTATTTGAAGCAGGACGTTCAGGTCTCCCACCTGGTAAACAATCTCATCTCCGTGGTCAGTCAGACGTGTTTCCGCTTTCCGCAGATGGACATCCTTCAGATCGGCACGTTGGGAGGTTCAGTTCACTCTGTACTGAGGAAGATGGGCAGGAGCTTCCGGTCATTCACCTATGCAGCGCCCTCTCAACCGATAGATGGGGCCGACCTTGAGCGGCCTGGCGAGGTGCAACGCAAAACCTTCGATGTCGATCGAAATCCCCTCGAGCAGGGCTACCAGGATCATGCCTACGATATGGCTCTTTTCACCACCGCGAGATTCCCCCGAGAGGTCGCAGTGACCCATATCCGTCGCTTGCTCAAGCCTCGCGGATTCCTGGTCCTACTGGTACGATCGAACCCTGATATCACACATTTGAATCTTCTATTCGGCCCTCCTGCGAGATGTATAGAGACATGCTCCGGTGAGCAAGTTATCACTAGGGAGCACTGGATTGAGCTACTGTCTAC
The DNA here is from genome assembly GCF_001445615.1 of Aspergillus lentulus. Taxonomy (NCBI): domain Eukaryota; kingdom Fungi; phylum Ascomycota; class Eurotiomycetes; order Eurotiales; family Aspergillaceae; genus Aspergillus; species Aspergillus lentulus. The sequence continues at coordinate 3,233,842 of NW_028322123.1, forward strand.
ACACGGGTTCTGGGTGGAGTCGCTCGATGCACCCAACGAATTTGCAAGCCTCCAGGGCTTCTCTCTCCTTCTTTGCCGGGCACCGGGCGACTACAAAAAACAATCGTCTCGCGGAGACCTGCTGCTAGTAGGCGGTGACGCTAGGAATGCAGACTGCGTCATATCAGAGCTTGCTGAATTGGTACAAGGCAGATTTGATCAGGTTCTTCGATCGCCATCCCTGGATCTGGTGGAGGTCACTGATCCGTCTGAGCTGACGGTTCTATACCTGGTCGACGATCGAGATCTCACCGAAGCCAGCCTGAGCGGACTGCGGACACTGATTACCGCCTGCAAGCGGGTCTTATGGGTGACATGTGAGAAGACCGATCAGCCGAACGGTGGATTGACGAGAGGTCTTCTTCGCAGTATCATGACCTCTGAACGACTGTCCTGTCAGCTGCAGCTGCTACACATCACGGATCCGGCTGGAGTGTCAGCGAAAGTCCTGACCATCGCCCTTGAACGCTTGGTCCAAGCCAGTGCAGCTCAGGAATGTCCTGATTCGTGTGGATTGGACAGCATTGAGCCCGAGGTTGAATATGACGGCTCTATGTTCCGCATTCCTCGTCAATACCACAACTATTCCACTGGGCTGCGCCATCTAGCTAGGCGGCAGACGGTGACAGACTGTGTGGACCTCAGCCAGGGAGTGGTACAGGTTCTCCCCCCGGCCGCTGACGCGACTCGTGAAGGGTTCCGACTACTCTCGGTGGCTCAACCCCCGCAAACCTCAGACGACGGATCGACCATTTGCCTGCGAGTGCGATATTCCAGTCTCGCCGCAGTACGAGTAGCAGGGACAATGTTCCTGCGACTGGTCATAGGGAGGGAGGTTAGCAGCAACAACAGAATGATTGCTCTGTCGTCCCACATTGCATCTCAGGTGATCGTCCCGGAGTCGTGGGCGTGGCCACTGCCAGACACAGTGTCGAAAGCCCAAGAGCAGTCTTTTCTGCACGCCACGGCGGCTGCTCTGCTGGCGGGATACCTTGTCGACCAGATTCCAGCGTTCGGGACGCTCGTGGTGCACGAGGCCGACCGGGTCTTCCAGTCAATCGTCCACCAAAGCCCAACCTGGCGCAATGTTAAAGTCATCTTCAGTACCAGCACAAGCAACCCGGACAGGGACGGACCGGTGTTGTCCTTGCACGAGCATAGTACCGCGCGACAGTTATCACAAGTACTGCCCTCGGATGTATCGGCTGTGGCTCTTTTGAATCGCCGGGGACAGAGCATATATGACCGTATGTTGTCGCTCTTGCCTGACAACGCGACACGGATCCAAATAGACGACGTCTACTGTGTATCTGCGTCCACAATGACGACCAAGGGGCGTGATTCTTTGCTCGTAGCCAAAGCCTTCATAACCGCCTGCATGGTGGCGTACACCAGCTGCGAGGCGGTCTCATTGACCTCCGTGGATTCGGTGCTAATTGCTAATGTTGCGGAGTACCCTACCACTCATTGCCACCAGGGGATTATAGATTGGGACCTTTCGATTCGGGTGCTGGCCCAGATACCAACTGCCAGTTCCCAGGTGCGGCTGTCGCAGAAGAAAACCTACATACTAGTAGGACTTGACAGCGAACTGGCCCGAATGGCCTGTCTCTGGCTGGCAGCACACGGGGCAAGATGGATTCTCCTCGCTAGCTCCAAACCGGAGCCGGATGCGTGGTGGTTGGAAGAAGTTTCCAGTCGCGGAACGCGCATCACTTTTTCGACAATGTAAGTGACGCACCCAGGTAGTTGCATTGCACACAAAAAACTGATAGATGCCAGGAACCTGATCGACGGCGTTTCCGTCAGAAGTTTGCATCAGAGCATCGCCCACCCGTTCCCTCCGGCCGTAGGAGGAGTGCTGATTGAGCCCGGGCCGCTGCCTGACTGCTCCTTGTCTAAGCTCACCGCGGGAGTACTCCAAAGCCAACTGCATCCGGTTTTGAAGGAGCTGCAGCTGCTAGATGAGCTTCATGAAAACCCAACCTTGGACTTTTGGGTGCTCATCGGATCGATTGCAGGAACGCTAGGCCACGCGGACCAGGCAATGACCGCGGCTATGTCCGAGAGGATGGCCACATTGGTCCGCCAACGTCGGTCTCGGGGCAGGCCGGCGAGCCTGGTACATCTGGGAGAGATCAGCGGCATTGACATCCCCTCTGCCAGGCCGCGCCCTTGGTGGGGTCCGGCCGCTGTAACCCAGCGGGATATTGACGAAGTACTCAGCGAAGCAATCCTTTGCGGAGACCCAAATTCCACTCGCAGCGCCGAGTTCATTGTGGGCCTTCGACATCAGAGTTTGCAGAATGGTCGCATGGCCTGTCCAGTGCCGAAGTTGTGGCCGTTCTACTCTTACACAGCCACCGCGAGTCAGGACCAGGTGCCTCCGTTGCCTGAGTCCCAGTCAACTAAAGATCTCGTGGCCGCGGCGACCAGCCGGGAGGAAAAGACTGAGGCAATCGCGGCCTGCCTCATGGAGAAGATCCGGGCCAGACTGAATCTGACTGCAGATGCACCGCTCTCCTCCGACACGCTAATTCCGGAGCTTGGGGTTGACTCGCTCGTCGCTGTTGAGCTACGCAGGTGGTTTGCAAAAGAATTGGCTGTCGACATACCGATTGTGTTGATTCTCAGCGGTGCATCTGTGGGCGAATTGGCACATTCAGCTGCCTCAAAGCTCTGTAATGGCAACAGCGGACTACGTAATAGTATTAGCTCAGTGTAGGTCGGCAGAAAAGTGCGAATAAATGGGCGTGGCGCTTTTTTCAATAGTCTACTTCATGTTACATGTCTCGTGCAGTGTCGATCAAATTCATGCAAGGGGGAATTAGCCCTGCATCTGGCGGTCTGCAATCTCAGCTCGTACTTATAAAGCGCAAAGGCCCTTCTGCAGGACAGGTTCCTGCATATTTGTCGGTAAATCGCACACGACGTAGACATTGACTACTATCAATATGGAACCACACGACGAGACGGATCTAGTCAGCTTTGCTTTTAGTGGTCCTACCACGTTTGACCCAACTACACCCATCTATCTGGATGCCCAGAATCCCTCGCGCGCGTTCAATGCCAGACAATTCCGACTGCTGGTGCGATCACTCATTGCTGGGCTCAGAGCTCGAAATCTGGAGCCCGGAAATTGTGTCCTAGTGCAGCTAGAGAATACTGTGATCACGCCCCAACCCCATGACTATGAAATGAAACCGTTGACATTAACATAGGTCATACACTCTGCTCTTTTCTTCGCCATCGTCGGTGCCGGCGGCGTCTATATGGGCTGCGACGTGGGTAGTCCCGCCCATGAACTGACTCATCTGCTGCGTCTCGCCGAGCCTCGGCTGGTGATCACTGCCCCAGGTGCATTATCAACTCTGGAGGTGTGCAGCAAGCAGGGAATCTTCCCAGGTCAAATCCTCTTGGTGGATGAGCTCTCTATAGACAATATAGTCCAATTTGCGCACAGTGCGGCGGCGCAGACAGAGGGTCTTATTGACCAAACGGCCGAACCGCCTATGCGCCTGGAGAATCTGCTCCGGCACGGGGAGTCCGACTGGCTTCGTTTCGAAGATAGTGGACAGAGCAAGAGGACACCGGCAGCCATGTTCTTAACCAGCGGCACCAGCGGGCTCCCCAAGGCCGCGATTCGAACCCACCACACAATCATCTCCCACCATCTGAGCGTCCACTACCAAGTGCCGTACCCCGTCGTCCGCCTGATGGCACTACCCATGTACCATTCCTTTGGCGATTTTTGGACCAACATCTTTCCCATTCGGTACGGCGAGCCCTTGTACGTCCTTCCGCGCTTCGACATCTCCGCTTTTCTCGATGCCGTCCGCCAGCACCACATCTCGGAGACGTATATGGTCCCCGCCATGGTGCAAATTCTGAACCAATCCTCCCTGCCGGTCGCCGAAAGCTTGTCCTCCCTGCGCTACGTTGGTATTTCGGGAGCCCCCATCGACGGGTTCACCATGCAGCGATTCCAGCGCCTCCTGTCGCCGGACGCCGTAGCGGGAAATCTGTGGGGCATGACTGAGGTGGGAGTGGTGTTCCAAAATCGCTACGGCGTGGCACCGCAATTCGGCAGCGTGGGGACTCTGTTGCACGGATACGAGCTGCGCTTTGTCGATCCCGCCACGGGCGAAGACGTTGCCGGGATACCTGACTCTCCGGGGGAGTTGTACGTACGTGGGCCGGGGCTCCTCTTGGGGTATAAAGGGCGGACCGATGGCAAAGACGAGCAAGGATGGTTCCGGACGGGGGACATGGTGTATGCGCGAGACGGGAATTACTATATCATCGGGCGGACAAAGGATCTCATCAAAGTGCGAGGGCAAGTACCCGATTCTCTTAACTCCTTTTGTTTTTCCACCCTCTATTGGACATCCCATCCAACTAACATGGGTGTGTGATTCAAGGTACTCCGTTGCGCCAGCAGAGATTGAAGGGATTCTACTAAAAGACCCGGGTGTCAAGGACGCAGCCGTGATCGGGGTCATGCTCCCAGATGGCAGCAGCGAGGTCCCTCGAGCATACGTGGTCCGCGCCGGCATATCTCCCGAGTCGACGGCGGATCAATTGACAGATCTGATCCAAACCCAGTTGGCCAGCTATAAAGCTCTGGATGGAGGGGTCGTCTTTGTGGACGAGATCCCGCGGACGGCCATTGGCAAGCCCCATCGAGTGAGGCTCTCACAGCTGGATCGCGAACGGGAGAAGATCGCCTCTATTTTGGGTCTCTCTGTGCCTGCACAGTGATTATTGACATGAGTGTATGCAGTCGAGAGCTACGAGTGTAGAAGTCCATGTTGTATAATTTAGTTCGGGCGAGTCCAACATTAGTTGGAACCGAACCGCTGCGATTTCGAGTTGAAATTTTAGAAATTGAATCCAAATCAAATCTAATACAATTCAGTTGTGGTTTCACCACAAAAACCCGCCACCAGGCCTAGCTAGGTATAGCTAGGCCCCTACTAACCTATCTAGGCCAGCAGTATGCCTAGGCAATAATAAAAATTTTAATAGTTTTCAGAATTTAATTTCTCCTACCTTAGGCCTATGCTTTAAGCCTATTAAATAGGCTTATATAAAATTATAGTTTTTATATAAAATATATAGTAATTATAGCTATTTTAATATATATTAGAAATATTAATTTAATATCTATAGATTTGAATAGGTGGTGGTTAAAAATATATTCTAACAATGGTGAGTATTAGACCTTAGTGCCCTTATATATCTCTATACTACTTTCATACCAACCTATGATAAAAGTAACTATTCCCTTATATCTCAGCAACTACTAGGTATTTTGAATTAATATTTAAATATTTAGATAGCCTGAATCAGGCTCTACCTAGTGATATAAAAATTATTATCTAAATCCTAGAAAGTAGTGATTACTAAGCAAAATAGTTTTTTGTGGTTTAACCGAAGACTAGAGTTGCATAACCAAACTGCTAAAATCGAATCTGACCCGCACTGAACTTGCAGCAGTGAGGGTTCAGTTCTAAGCCTATGGAATTACACCAGTTTTGGTTTCCCTAGGTTAGAACTAATTCAAATTTGGTTAAAACCGTCAGTTTTGATTTTTGAGGTTTTATCAGATTTAACTAACCAACCCTCACCGTTTTAGATAGAAATCACTAAATACTTAGATATCTCTTATAATTTTATTATCACTAGATAGCCCTAGATCTAGGCTATCTAATGATGTAAATATCAATTTAAAATACCTAGTGGTTGCTGGGATATAAGAGAATAATCATTTCTGTCACAGGTTGGTGTCACACCCTGGGATCCGTCTCTGCTGTTCTCTGCTAGTCAACTACTTTGGGAATAAGGTGATATAGTCTCTGGACTATATCTAATACTTACCTAAGGCCTACCAACCAGGTAGCCTAAGGATATAATAGTATAGTAATCTAAATAAGATTAAGAGTAACCAAAGATAACATAAAAATAATAACAGTAGAGATAGAAGCAAGGCCTATTAAGTATATATACTTAATAGCTTAGAGTAACTAATAAATTAGACTAGTGAACTTATACTTAAGTAAATAACTTATATTAAATATAAGGAACTAACTAAGTATACTAGGTATAATAAGTATCCTTATATATCTAGAGTTCCTCCTATAGTAGTGATGGTAGATAGTATAATAGTATACTAGTAGATAATCCTCTGACTAGTATATAATCTATATTATATACCTATATACCATGTCACATGATGTGGTGGTCTTATATATATCTTTATTATATAAGTATAACTATTTAGTAAGTAACTATTAAACTATTTTCCTATAGAAATCTATCTAGATTAAGTATTTTCCTAGATTACTTAGTAATTATCTTTTATAATTAATTAGTAATTAATAATCCTTTAAATTCTGCCTACTATATCTACCTTATACTAATATAGCTATATTAGTATTATAATATTACCTCCCCCTCTCCTAGTATTTCATCCTTAAAACTTAATTTAAAAGGACAGTGCTTCCTGGGTAGGTATATTTCTAATTTTCTTTCTAACTATATTTATTTATTATACTAAAGTATTATACTAATACTACTCCTAAAAGTATTCCTACCCCTAAACTCCCTTATAAGTATAATTAAGTTACTAGTTATATTTATTAAGCTAAATATATTATTAATAATAGTTTTATTCCTTCTTTTCCTTATAATTACTGTGCTTTATATAGTAAGGTCTATATAATAGATTAAACCTATAAATATTTAAAGTACACATCATATACCTATTAGGGTTATATATATAAAAAAGATTTTCATACCACAAAGGAATAGGATATCCTTAAGAATACTAAAAAAAAGATTACTTCTAAGCTTTCTATAACTAATAATAAGTTAGAGCTTCTTTATCTAGAGCTTCAGTAGTTATAAGAGTATTTAAAGAAAATTTAAAAAGAGTTAATAGAAAAATAATAGAAAGTTACTAAGTCACTAGCTTATTATTTATAACTTTAAAAGTAATAAAAGTTCCTTAAAGAGTATAATTTTAAAATATCAGAACATGACACTAAACTGCTATAGATCTTAGATAAAAAGAAGTTATCTAATTAGCCTAATCCTACTACTAAAACCTAATAGCTAGCTATGACTTCTGATAATCCTAATTTTAATCAGATAGTAGTAGAGATTAATCAGATATCTCCTTCTTTCTAAGAGAACTTTAATCTTTCTTTAAGCAGTATTATTAAATAAGTTAGTAGCAGCCTATTAGGTTCTTAATAGGCTTTTATATATTTTCTGAGGTATTATATCCTTTCTACTTTATAAGGTAATATAGCTTTCTACTAACTCTCTTATAATTTAGGATTTATTTAACCTTATATTCTTACTTAGTGTCCTTATTAATTTCTATATTTTTAGTAATCTTTATGTTTTCTGGTGCTGGTTCTAATAATAAGATATAAAATACTAGATAAATTTTTAATATACTTTTTAGTAGATATAGTTTAGAATTAACTAGCCCTAATTTTTCTTTAATAGTAAAGGATCTAATTTTCTAATAGTTTAGTTTTTAACTTAGTCTTTTTATTTTAATATTTCTATAGAGTAGGTAAACTTTCTCCCTCTTTTTTAGGTCTAGAGTACTCCTGTGCTTTTTATTATAATAAATTATTATATAGAGGTTTATAAATTTAATATCCCTTAAAAGTTAAGTCCTTAAATAATTAATAGTATCTACTATTTCTTTAGCTTCTTCTATAGTAGGTATTTTATTCCTTAGTTCTCTAATTAATATAGGGTTATATCTATAATTAGTAAAGAAAGGTATCTCCCCTATAGTTAAGTAAATAGTATTATTATATATAAACTATATTATTAGTAGGTAAGCTACCTAATTATCTTATTAATAATTTATATAGTATTATAAGTATTACTTAATTATCTAGTTTACTTATTTAGTTTATCTATTAGCTTATAGATAATATATAGTTATAAGCCTTTACTCTATTCCTATTAAATCCATTAAGGATTACTAAAATTTTAATATAAATAGTTTATCTCTGTCTAACATAATATATCATAGCATTCTATAATATATAATCATATATCCTATAAGTAGGCTTACTAATTATATTACTATCATATTAATTATAGTTAAGATTAAATAGATGAATTTTATAAGTCTATTAGTTACTATTATTAGATAATTATATCCTCTTAACTTTAGTAATAGTCTAATAAAGTTAACTATAATCTATTCCTATAGTTATTTTAGTGCTTCTAGTAACTACATCTTACTATATAGCTAGTGCCTAGCTAGCTTATCTCTAATATAAGTCTTATATTAGTAAATATATCCCTATATCTTTCTTCTTAGGTTTAGAAAGTAGTAATTCCTTAAAATAGCTTTAGCTATTTTTTCTATTCCTATATAACTATATATTAGATTATTATAGTACTTTATAATAATCTTAGTCCTTATATACTTAGGTATATAGATAAGTCCTTAGAAGTATATTAATCCTCTATTATCCATGGTAAGGTTTTTATTATCTACTAAATTTTTAAGTATCTCTTAGATAATTTAGTCTTTCCTTATTTTCTTAATAATTTTTTAAATAAATAGGTCTTCTTTTAATTTAACTATTACTATAAGTATATAATAATTATATACTAGTATCCTATCCTTTTATTCTTTTAGTATTACTAGTTTAATTATTTTTCCTTATAGTTTATAATCTAGTTACTAACTAAATATATCTACTTATCTATTTTCTATTCCCTTATAGTATATAATCTTATCTTAGCCTATCTAGCCTGTTGCCTAGTGAGTTCTTTTATTATTATAAAGAATATAAGATTTTTATAGTCTATCCTTATAATAATAGTATATTTAGCTCCCTCTAGGTATACCCTCTAGACTTTAAATATTACTATTATAGCTAGCAGTTCCTTATTATAGATATTATAGTTAAGTTCTGCTTAGATTAACTTTCTTAAATAGAAAGTAACTAGTTATAGCTTCCTATCTAGCCCTAGTTAAGTTATCCTTATCCTAATTATATAGTTAGATATATCAGTCTTAATAATAGTTTCTTTTTCTAGATTATATTATACTAATACTAGTGCCTTAGTAATATACTATTTTATTTTATAGAAGATATCTTTATATCCCTTATCCTACTTAAACTCCTTTACTTTCTTTAGTAGTATAAAGAGTAAGTACATAATTTTTATATAGCTAGTAATAAATTATTAATAGTAACTAATAAGTCTAATAAACTATTATACTTCTTTAATATTTTTTAGTTAAGGCTATTTAATAATTGCCTTTACCTTATTCTAGTCTATATATATACCTTTAGTAGATATCTAATATCCTAAGAACTTAGTCTCTTAGATATAGAATTTATACTTTTTAAGTTTTAACTTAATACTTACATCCTAAAGTTTTCTTAAGACCTTACTAATATATCCTATATAGTCTTTCTCTTCTTTTAAGAAGATTAGGATGTTATTTAAGTAAGCTATTATAAAGAGGTCTAAATACTCTTATAATACCTTATTAATAAATCTCTAGAATGATACTAGTACATTAGTAAATCTAAATAGTATTACTAAGTACTTATAATATCTATATTTTATCCTAAAAGCTATCTTCTATTCTTCTCCTTCTGTAATTTAAATATAATTATATATATCTATAATATCTAACTTTATAAACTATTTCACTCCTTAAATTTAATCTTAGATTTTATAAATTAATAGAAGTAGGTAATAATCCTTAATTATAATTATATTTAGTAGCCTATAGTCTATATAGAGTTATAGACTACCATCCTTTTTTAGTATAAAGAGTATACTATATCCTGCTAGTAAGGATAATAATTATATCTTTCTAAGTTATAGTTACTTATTAATATATTCCTTTAGTACTATTAATTCTTTCTCTGATATAGAGTAGATTTTCTTATATACTAGTAATTTTCCTTCCTATAAAGGAATCTTATAGTTATACTTACTATATATTAGTAGGATATATTACTTAGGTTACTTAAATAATTATTACAGCACTAACACAGCCGCGCTAGTGCAAGGCAGGTGTGACAGGCAGAAACCTAAGGATCAATGATCACCAGTTAATCCCAGAGTAATTAGGGTGTAATCCAGAGGAATACTTAATCTAGATAGGCTTCTGCAGAAAAATAGTTTAGTAGTTGCTTACTAAAGTATTATGCTTACAGAAGCAAACATATAATATAGTATATAAATAGTATACTAAGACTATAATATTAGGGTATGTGATATACCACTTCTATATTAAAAATATACCATCAGGTATACCAACTAAGGAACTCTGGATATATAAGGATACTTATTTATACTATATCTAGCACTCTTAGTTTAGTTCCTTATATTTAATATAAATTATTTACTTAAGTATAAGATCACTAGTCTAATTTATTAGTTACTCTCTACTATTAAGTATATATACTTAATAGGCCTTGCTTCTATCTCTATTATTATTATTCTTATATTACCTTTAGATTATCCTTGATCCTGTCTAGATCATTATATTATTACATTATTAAGGCTACCTGGTTAGTAGGCCTTAGGTAAGTATTAGATATAGTTAAGGGACTATATCACCCTATTCCTAAAGTAGTTAACTAGCAGAGAATAGCAGAGACAGATCCCAGGGTGTAATAAATTAAATATTATATAGAATAAATTACTTTAGGAAGTTTGATTAACTCTTAATATTAAATATTATAGTAAGGAATGCACTATAAACCCCTATTAGCTTAAATATTAGTTAGGTGCCTGCTGCATAACAGCTATAGTCTTTAACAGAAGAACTAAGGGGTATGGTTAAGCAGCTCTAGGAGTATATCTAATAATTAGAAGGTTAACTAATAGCTAAGTCTATTAAAGTCAGACTACCTAAACTATTTAATAGAAATAGGTCTAAGCTATAAGCATTCCTTATATAGCTAGATATATATATCTATATAAATAGGGAAAGACTTACTACTAAGGTGGAAAGGGTCTTACTTATAGTAACCTATCTAACTAGACTAGTATTTAATTAGTTTAAACTATTCATTAGGGATTACTAAGAATATAAAGAGGATAATTAAGCCCCTAAGACTAATAAAATATTTACTAGCTATAATGCTTTTAAGAAGCAATTAGAGGATACTTTTAGTAATATTAATAAAGAAAGGAATACTAAGTAATAGTTATAGTAACTTAAGTAAATAAGATCTATAGGGGAATATATATTGAAATTCTAATAGATTATATCTTACCTAAACTAGGATAAGGATATGAATATTACATGATTTAAAGAAGGCTTAAAGCTAGAAATCTAGGAGAAGTTAATCTGGATAGAGCAACTAGATAAGCTTAATAAAATAATTATATAGGCAGTCAAGATTAATAATAAACTGTAAGACTTCTATATATATAGATAGGAGTAAAGTAACTAGAATAGCTTTAGTAATAGATATACTATAAACTATTAACTAAATAATAAGAGGCTAGCTTAGCTATAGAGCTAAGGATATATAGATCCTTATAGGCTAAGACTAATAGAGTTAGATATAACTTAATAAACAGTACTCTCTAGTAAGGAGAGAGAATAGTAAAGAAAAGAAAAGTTATGCTTCTAGTATAGGAAGCTAGGATATATATTAAATACCTATAAGTAGTAACCCTAGAAGGGTAAGTAGAATAGGAAGAAGTAGCTATATATAATAAAAGAACTTAGCATTATAACTAGTAGAAATAGTTATAATACTATAGGAATTATTAAAATTAATAAATAACTTAAAAAACTATACCAGGAATGTATGAGTTTAAGTAATAAAGAAATTAAAGTTAAGCTTAAAAAAGAAGCCTCTACTAACTATAAGAGTATGAATAATAATTAGCCTGCTAAAGAATTAAATATTCTTATAGCTACTAATTAGAAATTACTAAATAGTAATATAAATAGTCTTATTAACTAGGAAAATATAACACCAGGAGGACTTATTCACTAATAGATAATACTTACTAGTAAAATATATTAGACTATTAGTTCTAATAAAAAGAAAACTAACTAGGAAGAGCTATATTAAGAGGATTTTCCTATAATAGATTAGGCTACTATTAACCAACCTATTAATCTACTTAACAAAGAGTATAGAACTTAGTGGGTGGGCCTTAATCCTAATAAGGAGCAGCCCTATAAGATTCCTAAGACACCCTATAAATAATCCCTATAAAATAATAATGTGTTACAGCACTGACACAGCCGCACTAGTGCAAGGCGGATGTGACAGGCAGAAACCCAAAGATCAATGATCACTAGTTAATCCCAGAGTGATTAGGGTATAATCTAGAGGAATACTTAATCCAGACAGGTTTCCATAGAAAAATAGTTTAGTAGTTGCTTACTGAATGGTAATACCACAACCTTATAGAGGATAATTTAGGTTTACTCTAAGGATGCCAGATACAGCCCCTCACATGACATGGTATATAGGTATATAATATAAATTATATACTAATTAAAAGCCTATCTACTAGTATACTACTATACTATCTACCATAACTACTCTCAGAGGAACTCTAGATATATAAGGATACTTATTTATACTATATCTAGTACTCTTAGTTTAGTTCCTTGCATTTAATATATTAATCTTACTTAAGTATAAGTTTACTAGTCTAATTTATTAGTTACTCTCTACTATTAAGTATATGTACTTAATAGGCCTTGCTTCTATCTCTACTATTATTATTCTTATATTACCTTTGGTTGTCCTTAATCCTATTTAGATCATTATATTATTACATTATTAGGCTACCAGGTTGGTAGGCCTCAGGCAAGTATTAGATATAGTCTAGGGACTATATCACCCTATTCCTAAAGTAGTTAACTAGCAGAGAACAGCAGAGATAGATCCTAGGGTATAATAAATTAAATACCTTATAGTATAAATCACTTTAGGAAGTTTAATTAACTCTTAATATTAAATATTATAGTAGGAAATACGCTACAAACCCCTACTAGCTTAAATATTAGTTAGGTGCCCGCTATATAATAGCTATAGTCTTTAATAGAAGAACTAAGGGGCATGGTTGAGCAGCTCTAGAAATATATCTAATAACTAGAAGGTTAACTTATAGCTAAGTCTATTAAGGTCAGACTACCTGAACTATTTAATAGAAATAGGTCTAAGCTACAAGCATTCCTTATATAGCTAGATATATATATCTATATAAACAGGGAAAGACTCACTACTAAGGCAGAAAGGGTCTTACTTATAGCAACCTATCTAACTAGACCAGCATTTAATTGGTTTAAACTATTTGTTAGGGATTACTAAGAATATAAAGAGGATAATTAAGCCCCTAAGACTAATGAAATATTTGCCAGCTATAATACTTTTAAGAAGTAATTAGAGGATACTTTTAGTAATATTAATAAAGAAAGGAATACTGAGTGATAGTTATAGTAACTTAAATAAATAGGATCTATAGGGGAATATATATTAAAATTCCAACAGATTATATCCTACCTAAACTAGGATAAGGATATGAATATTATATAATTTAAAGAAGGCTTAAAACTAGAAATCTAGGAGAAGTTAATCTAGATAGAGTAACTAGATAAGCTTAATAAAATAATTATATAGATAGTTAAGATTAATAATAAACTACAAGACTTCTATATGCGCAGATGGGAATGAAGTAACTAGAATAGTTTTAGCAATAAATATACTATAAACTATTAACTAAATAATAGGAGGCTAGCTTAGCTATAGAGCTAAGGATATATAGATCCTTATAGGCTAAGACTAATAGAGTTAGATATAACTTAATAAATAGTACTCTCTAATAAGGAGAGAGAATAGTAGAGAAAAAAGAAGTTATACTTCTAGTATAGGAAACTAGGATATATATTAAATACCTATAAATAATAACCCTAGAAGGGTAAATAGAATGGGAAAAAGCAGCTATATATAATAAAAGAACTTAGTGCTATAACTAGTAGAGATAGTTATAATACTACAGGAATTATTAAAATTAATAAATAACTTAAAAAACTGTACTAGGAATATATAAGTTTAAGTAATAAAGAAATTAAAGTTAAGCTTAAAAAAGAAGCCTCCACTAACTATAAAAGCATGAATAATAATTAGCCTGCTAAAGACTTAAATATTCTTATAGCTACTAATCAGAAATCACTAAATAGTAATGCAGATAGTCTTATTAACTAGGAAAATATAATACTAGGAGGACTTATTCACTAATAGATAATACTTATTAGTAAGATATATTAGACTATTAGTTCTAATAAAAAGAAAACTAACTAGGAAGAGCTAGATTAAGAGGATTTTCCTGTAATAGATTAGGCTACTATTAACCAACCTATTAATCTACTTAATAAAGAGTATAGAACTTAGTAGGTAGGTCTTAATCCTAATAAGGAGCAGCCCTATAAGATTCCTAAGATACCCTATAAATAATCCCTATAAGATGATAATAAAGCAGACTGATACACTATATAGCTATAATAGCTAGATAGAAAATAGTTAGCAGAACTAGAAGTACACTAACTAAATGAAAGAATCCTTAAAAAGGTTAAGTAAGGAGTAAAAGGATGTATATATTAAAATTTAGGATGTTAGACTTAGATTAAATCTTAGGAATAATATATAACCTACTATAGTTAATATATAGTATATTATTAAAAATATAGGAAATGGAATTAAGAGTACTATATAGAACTTTAAGAAGTTTTATAAAAGAAACTATTAGGACTAGTCTATAGGTTATATAATTATAACTAGTGCCTATATTAATACTTTTAAGCATATCCTAGTTATAAAAGTGTGTCCTAGATTATATGCTATAGTAATAATTATAGCATCTACTATAATAATAAATATATAGTGGAATTTTAGCTAGAAATATCAGAAATTATGAAATAGAATGATACTTATCTATGCTGGAAGCTTGAATGCTCTTATAAAGGATATAGAAGATATTTAGAATATAATCTAATATACTAGATAGCATGCTTTAAGGAGCAATGCATTATGTATTATAATAGGAAGCTAGAGGGAGGATATTTCCCTATACCACTATAAAATACTAGGATACTATAATGGGGAACTTAATACCTTATAGTAATAAAGGTATAATATACTAAGTATCTAAAGCTAGATATATATATCCTTAATTAACCAGCTAGAGTAATGATTAATTTAGGGGTAACTAGAAATTATATGCACCTAGAATTTATAAAGAAACTAGGACTGCTAGGGAAAATAAAAGTAGTACCTAAACTAATTATAGGTCTAAATAGAGAGAATTTAGGGACTCTTATAATTATAACTAAGTTAGGATTAGTTCTAATAGTTATATTAGGATATATTAAATATCTAAACTTTAATATTATACTAATAGGATGGTATGATGTAGTGTTAGGGATTTCTTAGCTTAGGAGTTATAACCTAGTGATTAACTAGAGTATAAATTAAATCTAGTTTAAATATAAATACCTATAATAGGACTAGAGTTAAGGGGAAACTGGGGCCTTATAGTGCATTAATATAAAAGGGAAGAATAATAATACTAAGTAGTTAAAGGGTGAACTAAAAAGAGTAGTGACTAGCTAGAAGATAATAGTGGTGCTAGCAGTAATAAAACTATTACAGAGGATTATGATGATGGAGCTACTGGGATAGGCACTAGAGTAAGATAATAATTATACTAATATTATGATGCTAGGAAGTAATGAAGAAGATATCTAGGACTCAGAACCTAGAATAGATAATCTAAGGAAGAATAATCCTAGGAATAGTATTCCTAGGAATACTTTTATCCTAGAACCCCACTTATTCTTAGTAATAATAAATTAGGACTAGGGTAATCCTAAGGAGATTAGTCTTAGGAATACTGAATTTAGGAATAACTAATTAGGGAATAAATTAAAACCAGAACTAACTTTACCCTAGGAATATTTGAAATTCAGGATATTGTTTGAATAACCTAAGTAATATATCCTACTAGAATATAGTAAGCATAATCATTAAATTCCTCTATAGGAAGGAAAATCACTAATATACAGAAAAGTATATTAAATATTAGAAAGAGAATTAGCAACATTAAAAGAATATATTAATAAATAACTATAACTTAGGAAGATATGACTATTAACCTTACCAGCAGGACATGGTGTACTCTTTATACTAAAGAAAGATAGGAGTCTACAGCTTTGTATAGACTATAGACTATTAAATATAATTATAATTAAGGATTATTATCTACTTCTGTTGATCCACAAAATCCAAGATTAAATTTAAGGAGTGAAATAGTTTATAAAGTTAGATATTACTAATACCTACAACCACATTCAGATTATAGATAGTGATAAATGGAAAATAGTATTTAGGATAAAATTTAGGCACTTTAAATATTTAGTTATGCTATTTAGGCTCACTAATACACCTGGGTTATTTTAAAGATTTATTAATAAAGTATTATAGGAATACTTATACTCCTTTATAATAGTATATCTAGATGACATTCTCATCTTCTTAAAAAGGGAGGAAGAATATATAGAATATATTAGTTAAGTATTAAAGAAACTTCAGGAAGCTAATATTAAGCTAAAGCTAAAGAAATATAAATTTTATATTCAAGGGACTAAGTTCCTAGGACACTGGATATCTACAGAGGGAATCTATATAGATATTAATAAGGTGAAAGTAATTATAGAATAGCTATAACCAGAAAACATTAAACACATCTAACAGTTTATTAGACTTATTAATTATTACTAATAATTCATTAGGGGATATATAAAAATCATGTATACACTCTTTAAATTACTAAAAAAATTAAAAGAATTTAAATAGGATAAAGATTATAACAAAGCTTTTATTAAGGTTAAGAAATAAATTATTAGTGCACTAATCCTCATGTAAAGTAACCTAGAAAAAGAAAAAACCCTTAAAACTAATACATCGGACTATGTGATCAGAATAAGACTAATATAATTAGGAGATAATAGAAAACCATAACTAATTATATTCTACTTATGCAAGTTAATTTAAGCAGAACTTAACTATAACATCTATAATAAAGAATTACTAGCTATAGTAGTAGTATTTAAAGTCTAGAGAGTCTACCTAGAAGGAGCAAAATATACTATTATTATAAAAATAGATTATAAGAATCTCACATTCTTCATGACTATGAAAGAACTAACAAGAAGATAAGCTAGATAGGCTAAGACTCTCTTATAATTTAATTTCAAAATTATCCACTGTAAAGAAACAGAAAATAGATAAGCTAATACACTTAGCTAATAGCCAGACTATAAACTTTAAGGAAAAACTGTTAAACTAGTAATCTTAAAATAGAGAGAAGATGGGTTATTAATATATAACTACTATACTCTTATAGTAACTATTAAGCTATAAGAAGACCCACTTATTCAGAAAATTATTAAAGTAATGAAAAAAGATAAAATTATTTAGGAAATACTTAAAAACTTAGCAGAAAATAAGTACATAACCACTAATGAGCAAGGGTTAATATACCTATAAGAACTTATCTATATACCTAAGTATATAAGAAGTAAGATTATTACTAGGCACCATAACAACCTAATGTATAGTTATATAGGAACTAAAAAAACAGCTAAAGCTATTTCAAGGAATTACTACTTTCTGAATATAAGAAGGAAGGTATAAGGATACATTCACTAATGCAAGACTTATATCTAAGATAAGCCTGCTAGGCACTAGCTATATAGCAAGATGTAATCACTAGAAATACTAAAAAAACCATAGGAATGGATTACTATTAACTTTATTAGACTACTACCAGAGTTAAAAGGGTATAATTACCTAATAATAGTTACTAATAGACTTATAAAGTTTATCTATTTAATCCTAATAATAATAATAATAATAGCATTATAGTTAGCATCTCTGCTTATAGGATATATAATTATTAATCACAGAATGCCATAATATATTATATTAGACAGGGATAAATTATTTATATTAAAATTTTAGTAATCATTAATAGACCTAATGGGAATTAAGTAAAAACTTATAACTATATATTATTCACAAGCTAATGGATAAATAGAATGAACTAACTAGACAGTTAAATAATATCTCTAACACTATGTGAATTACCAATAAAATAATTAGGTAGTTTACCTATTAATAGCGCAGTTTATATATAATAACACTATTCACTTAATAACAGGGGAAATACCTTTCTTTACTAACTATGGATATAACCCTATATTAATTAGAGAACCACAGAACAAAGTACCCACAGCAGAAGAAGCTATAGATTTAGTAGATACTATTAAATATTTAAGGACTCAACTTTTAAGGGATATTAAATTTATAAACCTTAAAATAGTAATCTACTATAATAAGAAGTATAGGAGTGCTCTAGACCTAAAAAAGAAGGAGAAAGTTTATCTACTCTGTTAAAATATTAAAATAAAATAGCTAAGTCAGAAACTGGACTATTAGAAAATTGGACTATTTATTATTAAAGAAAAATTAGGACTAGTTAACTATAAACTATAACTACTAAGGAGTATATTAAAAATTTATCTAGTATTTTATACCTTATTATTAGAACCAGCACTAAAGAATACAAAAATTACTAAAAATATAGAAATTAATAATAACACTGAATAAGAGTATAAAGTTAAGGAAATCTTAAATTATAAGTAAGTTAGCAGAAAACTATACTACCTTATAAAATAAAAAGGCTATAATATCTTAGAAAATATATAGGAGCCTATTAAGAACCTAATAGGCTGCTACTAACTTATTTAATAGTACTATTTAAAGGGAAATTAAAGTTCTCCTAGAAGGAAGGGGGTATCTAATTAATCTCTATCATTATCTAATTAAAATTAGGATTCTTAGAAGTCATAGCTAGCTGTTTAATTTTAGCTGCAGGATTAGGCTGCTTAGAAGACTTCTTTTTATCTAGGATCTATAATAGTTCAGCATTATATTCTAATATTTTAAAACCATGTTCTTTAAGAAACTTTTATTATTTTTGAAGTTGTGAATAATGAGCTAAGGACTTAGTAACTTTCTATTATTTTTTTATTAACTCTTTCTAAATCTTTTCTAAATGCTCTTGTAACTATTAAAGCTTAGGGTAAAGAAGCTCTAACTTATTATTAGTTATAGATAACTTAGAGGTAATCTTCTTTTTAGCTCTCTTCAGAATATCCTACTCCTTTTTGGTGTGGAAGTCTTTCTTATATAACTAACCCTAATAGGTGTATAATATATATTTTAAATACTAATAAGTCTAATCTATTATATAAATCTCACCTAATGATACACAACAATCACAAGAGAAAGAAGTAATGAAACTATTTTTAATAATATACTCTTCCTAATAGATATGACCAGCAACTTAGTCATAGTTATAGAGAAGCTTAGGAACACCTTTAAGAATAGTATCAGTATAATACTTAGGCATGATGAGTAAGCATGGTTAAAAAGATAAAAATATACCTACCTAGGGAAGCACTGCCTTTTAAATTAAGTTTTAAGGACAAAACACTAAGAGAGGGGGAGGTAATATTATAGCACTGACATAGCTGCACTAGTGCAAGGTAGATATAACAGGCAGAAACCCAAAGATTAATGATTAATAGTTAATCCTGGAGTGATCAGGGCATAATCTAGAGGAATACTTAATCTAGATAGGTTTCTACAGAAAAATAGTTTAGTAGTTGCTTACTAAATAGTAATACCACAACCTTATAGAGGATAATTTAGGTTTACCCTAAGGATACTGGATACAGCCCCTTACATAACATAGTATACAGGTATGTAATATAAATTATATACTAATTAAAAGCCCATCTACCAGTATACTACTATACCATCTACTATAACTACTCTTAGAGGAACTCTGGATATATAAGGATACTTATTTATACTATATCTAGCACTCTTAGTTTAGTTCCTTATATTTAATATATTAATCTTACTTAAGTATAAGTTCACTAGTCCAATTCATTAGTTACTCTCTACTATTAAGTATATATACTCAATAGGCCTTGCTTCTATCTCTACTATTATTATTCTTATATTACCTTTAGTTATCCTTAATCCTATTTAGATCATTGTATCATTACATCATTAGGCTACCAGGTTAGTAGGCCTTAGGCAAGTATCAGATATAGTCCAGGGACTATATCACCCCGTTCCCAAAGTAGTTGACTAGCAGAGAACAGCAGAGACAGATCCCAGGGTGTGACATAATGAAGCAGACTAATACACTATATAGCTATAATAGTTAGATAGGAAATAGTTAGTAGAACTAGAAGTATACTAACTAAATGAAAGAATCCTTAAAAAGGTTAAGCAAGGAGTAAAAGGATGTATATACTAAAACTTAGAATATTAGACTTAGGTTAAATCTTAGGAATAATATATAATCTACTATAGTTAATATATGGTATATTATTAAAAATATAGAAAGTAGAATTAAGAGTACTATATAGAACTTTAAGAAGTTTTATAAAAGAAACTACTAGGACTAGTCTATAGATTATATAATTATAACTAGTGCCTATATTAATACTTTTAAGTATACCCTAGATATAAAAGTATATCCTAGATTACATGCTATAGCAATAATTATAGTATCTACTATAATAATAAGTATATAGCAGAATTTTAGCTAGAAATACTAGAAATTATAAAATAGAATAATACTTGTCTATGCTAGAAGCTTAAATACTCTTATAAAGGATATAGAAGATATCTAGAATATAATCTAATATACTAGATAGCATGCTTTAAAGAGTAATATATTATATATTATAATAGGAAGCTAGAGGGAGGATATTTCCTTATGCTACTATAAAATACCAGGGCACTATAATAGGAAACTTAATACCTTATAATAATAGAAGTATAATATACTAAGTATCTAAAACTTAATATATATATCCTTAATTAACTAGCTAGAATAATAGTTAATTTAGGAGTAACTAGAAATTATATACACCTAGAATTTATAAAAAAACTAGGACTGCTAGGGAAAATAAAAGTAGTACCTAAACTAATTATAGATCTGAATAGAGAGAATTTAGGGACTCTTATAATTATAACTAAGTCAGGACTAGTTCTAATGGTTATATTAGGATATATTAAATATCTAAACTTTAATATTATACTAATAGGATGGTATAATATGGTGTTAGGGATTCTATAGCTTAGGAATTATAACCTAGTAATTAACTAGAGTATAAATTAGATCTAGTTTAAATGTAAGTGCCCATGACAGGACTAAGTTTAAGGGGAAACCAGGACCTTATAGTATATTATATTAAGGGAGATTAGTAATAATGCTAAGCAGCTAAGGGGTAAGCTAAAGAAAGTAATAACTAGCTAAAAGATAATAGTAGTATTAGTAGTAATAAAACTATTATAGAGGATTATAATAATAGAACTACTAGGATGGGCACTAGAGTAAGATAGTAATTATACTAATATTATAATACTAGAAAGTGATAGAGAGGATATCTAGGAACTAGAACCTAGAATAAATAATCTAAGGAAAAGTAGTCCTAGGAATAATATTTCTAGGAATACTTTTATCCTAGAACCCTACTTATTCTTAGTAATAATAAATCAGGACTAGGGTAATCCTAAGGAGATTAGTCCTAGGAATATTAAATCTAGGAATACTTAATTAGGGAATAAATTAAAACCAGAACCATTTCTACCCTAGGAATATTTGAAATTTAGAGAATTATTTAAATAACCTAAATAGTATATCCTACTAGAATATAGTAAATATGACCATAAAATTCCTCTTAAGGAAGGAATAATACTAATATATAAGAAGATATACTAGATATTAGAAAAAGAGCTTTAAGCACTTAAGGAATATATAGATAAATAACTCTAGCTAGGAAAGATATAACTATTAAACTTACTAGCAGGGTATAGAGTACTATTTATATAGAAAAAGAATAGAAGTCTATAACTATATATAGACTACAGACTATTAAATATAATTATAATTAAGGATTGCTATCTACTTCTATTAATCTATAAAATCTAAGATTAAATTTAAGGAGCTAAATAGTTTATAAAGTTAGATATTATTAATATATATAATTATATTCACATCACAAAAGGCAAAGAATGGAAAATAGTATTTAGAATAAAATTTAGCTACTATAAGTATCTAGTTATGCTATTTAGGCTTACTAATATACTAGTATCTTTTAAAAGGTTTATTAAAGAGGTACTGTATAAATACCTATATCTCTTTATAGTAGTCTATTTAGATGATATCTTAATCTTCTTAATAATACTAGAGGAATATATTAAGTATATTTCTAAAGTATTATAAAAACTCTAGGGAGTAAAGATTAAGCTAAAATTAAAAAAGTATAAATTCTATATCTAAGGGACTAAGTTCTTAGGATATTAGATATCTACTAAAGGAATCTATATAGACTGAAATAAGGTAAATATAATTCTTAAATAGCTATAGCCAGAAAATATTAAATATATTTAACAGTTTATTAGACTTATTAATTACTATTAATAATTTATTAAAGGCTATACTAAAATTATGTATTCACTCTTTGTACTACTTAAAAAGGAAAAAGAGTTTAGATAGGATAAAGGATGTAATAAAGCCTTTAAAGAAATTAAGTAATAAATTACTAGTATACTAATCCTAGTATAATATAACCTAGATAAGAAAATAATAATAGAAACCAACATATCAGATTATGTGATTAGAATGAGAATGACTTAACTAGGAGATAATAGAAAACTATAACTAGTTATATTTTACTTAAGAAAGTTAATTTAAGTAGAACTTAACTATAATATCTATAATAAAGAACTACTAGCTATAGTAGTAGCTTTTAAAGTTTAGAGAGTCTACCTAGAAGGAGTAAAACATACTATTATTATAAAAATAGATTATAAGAACCTTATATTCTTTATAACTATAAAAGAATTGATAAAAAGATAAGCTAGATAGGCTAAGATACTCTTATAATTTAACTTTAAGATTATCCACTGTAAAGGAATGGAAAATGGATAAGCTAATATACTTAGCTAATAGCTAGACTATAAACTCTAAGGGAAAACCATCAAGCTAGTAATCTTAAAATAATAAGAAGATAGATTATTAATATATAACTACCACACTCTTATAGTGACTATTAAGCTGTAAGAGGACCTACTTATTTAGAAAATTATTAAAGTAATAAAAAAAGATAAAATTATTTAAGAAATACTTGAAAATTTAGTAGAAAATAAATATATAACCACTGATGAGCAAGGGTTAATCTATCTATAAGGACTTATCTATATACCTAAGTATATAAGAACTAAGATTATTACTAGATACCATGACAACCCTATGCATAGTTATATAGGAACTAAAAAAATAGCTAAAGCTATCTTAAGGAATTACTACTTTCTAAATATAAGGTAGAAGGTATAGGGATATATTCACTAATATAAGACTTATATCTAAGATAAACCAGCTAGGCACCAGCTATATAGTAAGATATAGTTACTAGAAATACTAAAAAGGCCATGGGAATAGATTACTATTAACTTTATTAGGCTACTACCAGAATTAAAAGGGTATAATTACCTAATAATAGTTACTAATAGACTTATAAAATTTATCTATTTAATTCTAACTATAATAATAATAATAGTATTATACTTAGTATATCTACTTATAGGATACATAATTATTAATTACAGGATGCTATGATATATTATATTAGATAGAGATAAATTATTTATATTAAAATTTTAGTAATTATTAATGGACTTAATGGGAATTAAGTAAAGACTTATAACTATA
This sequence comes from Aspergillus lentulus, assembly GCF_001445615.1. NCBI lineage: Eukaryota > Fungi > Ascomycota > Eurotiomycetes > Eurotiales > Aspergillaceae > Aspergillus > Aspergillus lentulus. The sequence continues at coordinate 3,257,785 of NW_028322123.1, forward strand.
TATCACCTATAAGCTAATAGATAAACAGAATAAGTAAATTAAATAATTAAATAATACTTATAACACTATATAAATTACTAGTAAGATAATTAGGTAGTTTACTTACTAATAGTATAATTTATATATAATAATACTATTTACTTAATAATAGGGGAAATACCTTTCTTTACTAACTATAGATATAACCCTATATTAATTAGTGAACCACAGAACAAAGTATCTATAGTGGAAGAAGCTATAGATTTAGTAGATACTATTAATTATTTAAGGACTTAACTTTTGAGGGATATTAAATTTATAAACCTTAAAATAGTAATTTACTATAATAAAAAGTATAGGAGTGCTCTAGAACTAAAAAGGGGGGAGAAAGTTTATCTACTCTATTAAAATATTAAAATAAAATAACTAAGTTAGAAACTGGACCATTAGAAAATTAGACTATTTATTATTAAAGAAAAATTAGGACTAGTTAACTACAAACTATAACTACTAAGGAGTATATTAAAAATTTATCTAGTATTTTATATCTTATTATTAGAATCAGTACTAAAGAATGTAAAAATTACTGAAAATATAGAAATTAATAATAATACTAAATAAGAATATAAAGTTAAGGAAATCCTAAATTATAAGTAAGTTAGCAGAAAACTATACTACCTTATAAAGTGGAAAAGCTATAATACCTTAGAAAATATATAGGAGTCTATTAAGAACCTAATAAGCTATTATTAACTTATTTAATAGTACTATTTAAAGGGAAATTAAAGTTCTCCTAGAAGGAGGGGGGCATCTGATTAATCTCTATTATTATCTGATTAAAATTAGGATTCTTAGAAGTCGCAGCTAGCTGTTTAATTTCAGCTATAGGATTAGGCTGCTTAGAAGACTTCTTTTTATCTAGGATCTATAACAGTTCAGTATTATATTCTGATATTTTAAAACTATGCTCTTTAAGAAACTTTTATTATTTTTAAAGTTATAAATAATAAGCTAAGGTAGTAATAATCTTTAACTAAACCTTAGCTAGATAAGCCTAGAGTTGCTCTAACTTAGGATATAATAACTTAAGTTTATTATCTGCCTTAATAATATTATTAGTAATCTTATCTTCTACTTATTTTAAAATATCCTACTTCTTTATAGTATAAAACTCCTTCTTACATAACTGACCCTGACAGGTATAAGTTATATATTTTATATAATAATAAGTTTGGTCTATTATATACTCTTGACCAGTGAGCAGGTAATGCTTGTATGAAAAAGATAAAATAAAACTATTATAATAAATATATTCTTCTTGTTTAGCACAAACAGCAGGATAGTTATAAAGGGGTTATTGAGGGATATCTAATGATATATTAGTATGATGTTTAGGCATGACGGGCAAATATAAGGAAAGAAATGCAGGACACACCTACCTGGGAAGTGCTGTCCTTTTAAATTAAGTTTCAAGGACAAAACACTAGGAGAGGGGGAGGTAATATTACAGTACTAACACAGCTATGCTAGTGCAAGGCAGATATAATAGGCAGAAACCTAAGGATTAATGATCACTAGTTAATCCCAGAGTAATTAGGGTGTGATCTAGAGGAATACTTAATCTAGATAGGCTTCTGCAGAAAAATAGTTTAGTAGTTACTTACTGAAGTGTTATGCTTACAGAAGTAAATATATAATATAGTATATAAATAGTATACTAAGACTATAATATTAGGGTATGTAATATACTACTTCTATATTAAAAATATACTATTAGGTATACTAACTGAGGAACTCTAGATATATAAGGATACTTATTTATACTATATCTAGTACTCTTAGTTTAGTTCCTTACATTTAATACAAATTATTTACTTAAGTATAAGATTACTAGTCTAATTCATTAGTTACTCTCTACTATTAAGTATATATACTTAATAGGCCTTGCTTCTATCTCTACTATTATTATTCTTATATTATCTTTAGATTATCCTTAATCCTATCTGGATTATTGTATCATTGCATCATTAAGGCTACCTAGTCAGTAGGCCTCAGGTAAGTATTAGATATAGTTGAGGGACTATATCACCCTGTTCCCAAAGTAGTTGACTAGCAGAGAACAGCAGAGACGGATCCCAGGGTGTGACAATAATATCCTGAACTTAATATACTCCTAGGGTAATATTATTCCTATATCCATAGTAATCCCTGCCTAGCTATTCCTAGGAACAATTATCCTAGGATTATCAGAATCCTGATTTATTATTACTAAGAATAGGTGGGTCCCTAGGATAAAAGTACTTCTAGGAATAATATTCCTAGGACTAATCTCTCTCTAATTAGTATCCTTAATTTCTAAGCTTTCTCTAGAATCTTTATCTATTATTATAATTTCTATATAATTATTATTATATTCTAGTGCCTATCCTAGTAGTTCTATTATTACTATCCTCTATAATAGTTTAGTTACTGCTAGTACTACTATTATTTACTAGCTAGTTATTACTTTTCTTAGTCTACCTATTAACTACTTAGTATTATTATTACTACCTCTTAACCTAATATACTATAAGGCCCTAGTTTCCCCTTAAACTTAGTCCTATTATAGGTATTTATAGTTAAACTAGATTTAATTTATATTCTAGTTAATTACTAGGTTATGATTCCTAAGCTATAGAATCCCTAATACTATATTATACTATCTTATTAGTATAATATTAAAGTTTAGTTATTTAAGATATCCTAATATAACTATTTAGACTAGTCCTAACTTAGTTATAATTAAGAGAGTTCCTAAATTCTCTCTATTTAGACCTATAATTAGTTTAGGTACTATCTTTATTTTTCCTAGAATCCCTAGCTTTTTTATAAATACTAGGTTTATAAAGTTACTTATTACTCCTAAGTTAATCATTACCTTAGCTAGTTAATTAAGGATATTTATAACTATTCTTAAGTACTTCTTATATTATACTATTATTATAAGGTACTCTATTTCCTATTTTAGTATCTTTATTATCAGTAGTAGTATAGGGAAATATCCTCTAGCTAATTTACCTTAGTAGTATATTATATATTAGTTTTTAAAGCATACTATCTAATATATTATATTATATTCTAGGTATTATCTATATCCTCTATAGAAGTATTTAAGCTTCTAGTATAGATAGGTGTTATTTCCTTTTATAATTACTAGTACTTCTGGCTAAAATCTTACTATATACTTATTATTATAATAGATGCTATAGTTATTACTATAGTAAGTAACCTATAATACTTATTTATATTATAGGTATCTTTAGAAGTATTTATATAAGTACTAGTTATAGTTATAGTTTCTATAAATTAATCCTAATAGCTTTTTCTCTAATACCCTTTTAAGCTCTTAGTAGTATTCTATATTCTACTACCTATACTTTCTATAATATATTATATATTTATTATAGTATATTATATACTATTCCTAAGATTTAACTTATATCTAATATTCTAAATTCTAATATATATATCCTTTTACTCCTTATTTAACCTTCTTAAGGATTCTTATATTTAGTTAGTATACCTCTAGCTCTGCTAACTATACTTAATCTAGCTTCCTTAGCTATATAGTATATTAGTCTGCTTTATTATTATCTTATAGGGATTTATATCTAGGTATCTTAGGAATCTTATAGGGCTGCTCCTTATTAGGATTAAGGCCTACTTACTAAGTTCTATACTCTTTATTAAGTAGATTAATAGATTAGTTAATAGTAGTCTAATCTATTATAGGAAAATCCTCTTAATCTAGCTCTTTATAGTTAGTATTTTTAGTACTAATAAACTATCATCTTTTATTTATTAGTATTATTAACCTTTAAATATATCCTTTAGGGGTGCAGTTTTCCTATTTATTAGAATTATATTCTCTATTAGTTAATAATTCCTAATTAGTAGCTATAAGTATATTTAAGTCCCTAGCAGACTAATTATTATTTATATTTTTATAATTAGTAGGGTCTTCCTTCTTAAGTTCTCTTTTAATTTCCTTATTACTTAGAGTAGTACACTCTTTATATAGCTTTTTAAGTTAGTTATCTATCCTCTTTAGTATAATAATCCTAGTAGTATTATAGCTATCTTAGCTAATTATAGTACTAAGCTCTTTTATAGCTTATAATTATTTCTTTCTATCCTATTTACCCTTCTAGGGTTACTTATAGGCCTTTAATATATATCCTAGCTTCCTATACTAGAAGTATAGTTTCTCTTTATATTACTATTCTCTTTCCTTATTAGAAAGTACTGTTTATTAAGTTATATCTAACTCTATTAGTCTTAGCCTATAAGGGTCTGTGTACCCTTAACTCCTTAGTTAAGCTATCCTTTAGTTATTTAGTTAATAATTTATAGTATATCTATTACTAAAACTATTCTAGTTATTCCTATCTCTTTAGTGTATATAGAAGTCTTATAACTTATTATTAATCTTAACTACTTATTTAATTATCTTACTAAGTATATCTAGTTATTCTATCTAGATTAGTTTTTCTTAGATCTCTAGCTTTAGCCCTTCTTTAAAATATATAATATTTATATCTTCATCCTAATTTAGGTAGGATATAATCTATTAGAATTTTAATATATATTCTCCTATAGATCCTATTTATCTAAGTCTCTATAACTATTATTTAGCATTCCTTTCCTTATTAATATTACTAAAAGTTCTTTTAAGTTACTTCTTAAATTTAGTATAGCTAGTAAATATAGCTTATATCTTATTATCCTATAAGTCTATAGTGTGTTCTTAATAATCCCTAATAAAGGGTTTAAACTAATTAAAAGCTAACCTAGTTAGATAAGTTATTATAAATAGGACCTTATCTGCTTCATTAATAAGTTTTTCTCTGTTTATTTAGATATACATATCTAACTATATAAGAAATATTTATAGTTTAGATTAGTTTCTATTAAATAGTTCTGGTGGTTAGATCTTAATAGATTTAACTAATAGCTATCTATTTAGTATTTTATTCTAGTGCTCTAACTATTAGATATACTCCTAGAGCTATTTAATCATATCTATTAGGCCCTCTACCATACTTAGGTTTATATAGCTATCTACTGCTACAGAGTTCCTACCTAACTAATATTTAAGCTAGCAGGGGTTCATAGTATATTATTTACTATAATATTTAATATTAATTATTAATTAAACTTCCTAAAGTAATTTATACTATATAGCATTTAATTTATTACACCCTAGGATCTATCTCTGCTATTCTCTGCTAGTTAACTACTTTAGGAATAAGGTGATATAGTCTCTAAACTATATCTAATACTTACCTAAGGCCTACTGACCAGGTAGCCTAAGGATATAATAGTATAGTAATCTAAATAGGATTAAGAGTAACTAAAGATAATATAAGAATAATAATAGTAGAGATAGAAGCAAGGCCTATTAAGTATATATACTTAATAGCTTAGAGTAACTAATAAATTAGACTAGTGAACTTATACTTAAGTAAATAACTTATATTAAATATAAGGAACTAACTAAGTATACTAGATATAATAAGTATCCTTATATATCCAGAGTTCCTCCTATAGTAGTGATAGTAGATGGTATAATAGTATATTAGTAGATAATCCTCTAACTAGTATATAATCTATATTATATACCTATATACTATATCACATGATGTGGTGGTCTTATATATATCTTTATTATATAAGCATAACTATTTAGTAAGTAACTATTAAACTATTTTCCTATAGAAATCTATCTAGATTAAGCATTTTCCTAGATTACTTAGTGATTGTCTTTTATGATTAATTAGTAATTGATAATCCTTCAGATTCTGCCCACCACATCTGCCTTGTACTAATGCGGCTATGTTGGTGTCGTAACAGTTGGTATGAAAGTAGTGGTGGTTTATATATATATATACATCAACCTTCGATAATCACTATGATCTAGGGATGATTTCATATAAAAATATTAATTTTCTATAAGTATAGTGATAGTATGGTAGATAGTATGGCAGTTAATGATCATTTGAAATTTCAGAACAGCAAAAATTCACCGAATGATAGCAGTTTAACTCACCTGAAATCGAACCAAATCTAACCATGGTTAGTTAGTAGGGGCCTAGCTAGGCCTAGTGGCGGATTTTGCAGTGAAACTCAAACCAAATCGGAACAGATTAGGTTTGGTTCTGATTTCTAAGATTTGGACTCGAAATCACAGCGGTTCGGTTCCAACCCTAGTTGGACTCGCCCGAACTCAGACCAAATACAACTCTACCAAAGACCCCCTGGATCCGACCCGGAACCACCCCTAACCTGGTGTTGGTTTGCAATCTAGGAACCGAATCGAACCGCTGTGAGTTCGGTGAGGGTTGGGTTCAATTTTTGTGGGTCGGTTATGCCACTCTAGGAGCAACAAATTTAAGAGGGTTGGTCGCGCTAGTTATCTTCATCTGCCAACATACATTGCAAGACCTTGTTTGGTTGTTCCATGGAGACTTCTGCAGGTTAGGCGGCTTGGGGCCAGCTGATCACAGTAGTTGCAGCAAAAAAGGACTTATCTACTGTGTGCAACCGCAGTTCTTAAGTAGATTTTGTACTACGAGATAAACACTATGCTACAGTGAGGGTCAAAACTTCATTCCGCCCCTGCAAGATAAGCTTAGTTTTGAAACCCTAATACCAAGGCGCTAATTATGCATAGGTCCGTATATGGTTAGCGCATCCCTTGATGTATATAGAACATGAAACTATATGCAGCTGAACCAAACAGGTAAATAATATGGTTAGGTTTTGTACCAAAGATACAGTCATCCTCATCCTGTGTATCTGCTAGTCCATCAGTCCCACCCTAACTAACCTTAGTTCAACCCATCATATATGGTACCTGCACGCCCATGGGTTGCCACCTTAAACTATAGAAGCATAGGCTTATATGTGATATAATATGCAGATGTTTTACCACTGCTTAGATTGTTGGTGGTGCTGAATGTAGGGAATGTTCTATTAGGAATATTAGTACTAACCTATGCTTATTTAGTGGCAAAAGCCCACTACTTAACCGCGGAGGTTGACCATAGAGTATACCTCTTACTGATGCTCAAATCCCTTTATAAACATCTCACAGAAAAAGCCTGGCCTATACCTTAAAGAGATGGTAGTCTTTCTATATGAGGAATTCAGCATCTTAGTATTGCTATTAAGTATAAAAAGGGCCCCTTCCTCCGCAGGTTAGATAAAAAAGAAAGCCTAGTAAAGAGTAAAAGAATGGAACCCTGATCTACAAGACTTCTACTTCCATAAGCTATTAAGTTTTTGTTTATACTAGCTAGTTTACCTGGATGAGTCTGGATGTAATAAGTGGATAGGTTTTAGAAAGGATGGGTTGGTCTTAACTGGGAGTGGCACTAATCTAAGTAGTGAAGTTCCATCATGGCTAATAATATTAGATGTTGCCTGCCTATGCCTAAGGTGGTATACTTCTTTCTCATGTCTTCACAGGCTTAACAAATGCTGTTGTCTTCGGGAATTTTATTAGGCGGCTACTTTAGCGCTGTGGAAGATGGCTAGAGCTAAAATCTGTGCTAATTATGGAATGGAGAATACATCTTTCCACTACTCTGAGAGAGTCAAGTAGATGTGCTCTGAAGCCAGGGTAAAATAATGCCATGACTCAAGTACCCTTCTCAACCTTAGCAGAGTCTAGTAGCCTACCAAAAAGCAAACTACAAAGTATGGACGCAGCATATCCAGTCGATGTGCGTAGCTGAGACAGGGCGCTTGACGACTGGATGAGCAGCGCTGAAATTCACCTCCGACGAACTCAACCATATTGGACCCCCGACCACTGCAAAGTGAGGCAAGTGGGTACAAAACGCGGGCCTCCCACTCCACCAGCCGCTGAGTCCTCACCTTCCTTGTTTGCCTAAGATTTCGCACATCTTCCCAGATACCTAGTCTATACGTTCTCTGCCGCGTCAAACTACTTCGACTGTCTAGTAAAGTTCTTCTTAATGTACTTACGTCACCCTGCTGAACAAGCCTGCATTCCTGACATCTCGAACGTTCAGATTAGGTCCTCAGAAGAAACCGAGCCGACGCTGGCATATCAGCAAAGCCATATCGCAGAGACAAAATGTCTGCAGGATACGGCTATGATGCGGAACTCTGGCAATTCTCGCAACAGCTCTATCCCGACCTCCCACCAATCGAGGCGTACCTCGCACTTCACCGCGACTACGTGGCACCTATGGTGGGGCCAGTCATCAATGGCACGCTTACCGTAACGGAGGCCTTGGCTCTTTGGAACGGTCCTACCCCATGGGTCGCCAAGATTCAGGGACTCCGCCTAGGTAAGAAGGTGGTGGAGCGGCTTTTTGGTTACATCAAAAGCCTTTGTGCAACTCAGCAGTCAACGGCCATCAATCTCACGGCAGACGAGAAAGAAATCTCAGCTCAGCTCACCGCGGAAATTTGGAAGCGATATGAAGCGGGTACTCTGGGCCAACCAAACCCGTTTACTGATGGCGTTGACACGACGGCTGCGGTTGCCAACGTTTCTGGTGAAAGCATGAAGAATATTTCTAAGGGCATCACGGACAATCCTACATCGGCAGCTTCGGCCAGTTCTGGCCCCGCGGAATCACTCTTCGATCGCATCAACTACCTGGAATGCTGGAATGCAGCGTTGCGAACGATCCAGACTGCCCAGGCACAGCGGATGATCAAAGCTCTGGATGTCATTGCCGAGCAGCTAGGAGACGGGAATTGCATCACTGTGATGGGCGCAAGTGGTCCCGATGGCTTTGCCCGACCTGTATACGATCTGGTCAAAATGAAAATCAACAAGGTCAATGCGGCGGACCGCAAGAATCATCGCTTCTTCATCTACCATAACTCCAACAATTGGCACCAGGCATTCGAGAGGTTGACAAGCGAGAATCCACTGCCGTCGGAATTCATCAACAATCCCTGCGACGACCTCGACCATGCTTGCCTGTTCATGCGTGAAGTCAGACAGAAGCTCCTCGCGAAAGATGAAAAGCGCGGAAAGCGCATTACATTCCACCTAGTCATCCCATCGTGGTCCAAGCTCCAGATCAAGGAGCCGCTGCATTTCCCTGAGGACCTCTACCCTCTGCAAATTGAGGGGCTGAAGCACGGTGGGCAAAACCAGGTCGAGTTGAACCTCCCGGCAGCACCCGCTGGCCTTCTCCACGGAGTCTCAAATGTTCTCGACCCCAACAACTGGAACACAATTGCAGAGGGTGCTGGTGTTGCCGTCGCATTGCCAGCGGTAGGCTGGGGAGTAAACGGCGCATGTCTCGCTCTGAGTCTCAGTATCGGCACCCTTACAGGAGCGGGGCCTCTTCTGGCTATCCCGCTGTGGCTGGGAACCGGATCCTTCGCTATGCCCACGTCAGCTTCATTCATTCAAGACAACATTCACGAAGCGCTACGTGAAGAGGACCCTAGAGTGCTAGGGTCTAAAGAGCGCTTGCATGTGCCGCGACGGCGTTGTTAAACGGGATGTTCTTGAGAAATCCTGATGATGTTTTTCACCTGTGTTAATGCCTATTTCCACATGATTTATAAATCTCGGAATGGAATCATAAGGTACATCTAGGTACCTTAGTCCTATTTCCTAACCCTGAAGTGAACTTCAAGGTAGCAATGTTTCAATACACGAATTCAGCAAACTGTTACTGTAGCTCCTAGGAGATGTCATGAAGAGCGAACCAAATCTCGTAGTGGATGGCTCTGTTCTTTAGCTTCTGTTGTGGTTTCCCAGCCCGCGAACAAGCGCGTTTGATGCTAGACGACGATAGTAATATTTTGATCTCATCCCAAGATAGCCATCTCTTTGACGCATAGGCTAGGCGTTTCGGCGAGATGGTCGAGAGAGCGTAAGCATGATGGGGGCAATACTTCGTAGTCGGCCAACAGAGACTGGGGGGAGACCTGGTACTACCGAATAACCGCAAGATTTTGCGTATGCTAAGATAGAGCACTCACTACGGTACGCCACCTTTGCCGTTTGTCAGGTAGTGAGTCTGTTCTTGCTGTAAAGAATATGGATAATCATCTCAATGTGCCATGAACCGATGTCCCTGCCACCTTGCAAGCGGTTCGGGTGACGGAAGATTGAGAGGGACAAACGCCAAGGTGGGAGAGGTTATTTTTGGATATCGAGTAAGGGAGTTAATTTTGGACATGTAATAGTACATGACTATACTGTTTATTACTTTCATCCTTCTTACCATGCAAAACCTAGGACAAAATTCTAAATATGGAGTTTGCCATACAAACTTTAGCGGTATCATTATGAAACAGTACCTCTCTGTTTCCCGATATGGGCAATAATGGGCCTCAATTGGGCGGTTGAACATGAGCTTCCATACGATGGTGTGAATGAATTCAGGCTCTTCCGGTTCCTCGTAGCAATTATCCGTCCATCTCCCATTTGCTGAATGGGAGAATCCAAGGTAATCTGGCTGCGTTTGGCAGGAGATAGGATCCGGGGTAGGGCTTAAGGACTACAGAGTAGCGGGTGTACGGCTGAAGTCAACCGGTGTTGGCGCATACTGCGCATCTTGGTCGCATGGATCGATCGGCGGGGACTGACAGGCTTCCTCATCATAGCTGAAAAGGCTATTGGTCATCCTTACAAGAAGGAATGGTTCCGAGTATGCTGTAAGCGGTTAGCCCACACTGTCCTCATGCCGAAGGGGCCGTTCAATAACAAGGGGCTGTCCATGATAATAAGCGGAGCAGGGTTTGTGCAGTGAACAGCAGTACCCTACCAATGGAGTCTTGCCTGACAGACCTTGGCCGTGATGGATCCCCGGTACCTGCTTACTCCTGCAGCCAAACTGCAAGATGCAGGAGGGAAATGCAGAAGAGTCTCTGTCGCTGCTTACAGGCTTGCCAGATCAGACAGGACAAGCCAACAGAGACGGAACCTCCTAGCAAGTTCCCCGACTATCTGTCAATTCTGGTCTCTTAAGTGCCATATATTACAGATATGGATCTAATACCTACTTTGACATCATAAATATATATATACATAACCTTGCATATTAGCGCCTTGCCTTTAGGATTTGGAGGTAAGCTTGGCTTAGGGGGGCGGAATGAGGTTTCGACCCTCACTGTAGAAGAGGAAGGCACTAAGTGCATGGGCTTAGGTTCAGATTAGTAGAGGCCTACCGCACGCACATCCTTTCTGTTACACAGCATGTCGCACTACAGTGATACAGTCTCTCCATGCACATTTCAGGGCCCAGGCAGTTACATTAACATCTTCCCTGGCCAGATATAGATATATCATAGCCCCAGACTCGAATGCCACGACGACCAGAAGAGCAGTGCTTGATCTGATCATCTGAGTGTGGAGTTAACCTTAGGCCTATTTCGTAGGAGGGCCTCTGCAATAATTGCATTTATAGATAGGAATATATTTTTATATAAATAGAATAATGGATAGAGGATGATCATATCTATCTATTTGTAAAATAAAAAAAATTAGGTTTACTAAGAAAATCTAGAGCTATGGTTGATTTAATGTTCCAGATGATGGTCATCCAGATGGTGGTGATAATATTGTGATATTGACTACTGTGTTGGAGGTTTGGTATGATCTATAAGTATATGGTGACATCTAATAACTATTATTATTATGTATATTGTTATTTAGATCATTACATTCCTTAATAGCTTAGGTAGAATTATAAAAGGGGGCTAGAACCCTTTAATATTAATAGGACATGTACAGGGTAGCTATAGGCCTACCCCTATCCTTATATAATTTAAAGGCTTTACTCCTATTATAATAAACATTATCCTATCTAGTAGTATATCTAGATTAAGTAATTATTTAATACCTAATACTAAGAAGGTTTAAAAAGTTTATTAAAGGATTTAATCTAGATTATAGTCTTACTATAATATATAGTTATAAACTTATAATACTACTAAGAATATTACTAACTATATAATATTAATAATAATATTTTATTTCTATTATGCTTAAACTAGTATATATATATATTAGACTAATTGTCACACCCTGGGATCTGTCTCTGCTGTTCTCTGCTAGTCAACTACTTTAGGAACAGGGTGATATAGTCCCTGGACTATATCCAATACTTACCTAAAGCCTACCAGCTAGGTAGCCTTAATAATATAATAATATAATAATTTAGACAGGATTAAGGATAATCTAAAGGTAATATAAGAATAATAATAGTAGAGATAGAAGCAAGGCCTATACCGCCTATTAAGTATATATACTTAATAGTAGAGACTAGAGAGTAGAGTTGCATAACCAAACTGCTAAAATTGAATCTGACCCTCACCAAACTCATAGCGGTGAGGGTTCAGTTCCTAGCCTAGGGAATTACTTTAGTTTTAGTTTAGGTAGGGTAAAACTAATTTAAGTTTAGTTAAAACTATTAGTTTTAATTTTTAAGGATTTATTAGATTTAACTAACCAACCCTCACTATTTTGGATAGAAATCACTAATTTCTAAGATATAGCTAATAATTTTGATATCACTAGATAGCCCTAGATCTAGGCTATCTAAATATATAAATATTAATTCAAAATACCTAGTAGTTATTAAGATATAAGGGAATAATCATTTCTGTTATAGGATAGTATAAAAGTGGTGGTGGTTTATATATATATATATATTAACCTTTAATAATTATTATATTTTACTAATAATTTCAACCACTATCCATTCAAACCTATAGATATTGAATTAATATTTTAGATATAGATTATTATGATAATAAATACTATTTATTTTATATAAAAATATTAATTTTCTATAGGTATAGTAATAGTATGGTAGATAGTATAGTAGTTAATAATTATTTAAAATTTTAAAACACCTAAAATTCACTAAATAATAGTGGTTTAACTAACCTAAAATTAAACTAAATCTAACTATAGTTAGTTAGTATAGGCCTAACTAGGCCTAGTTATACCTATCTAGGCCTAGTAGCTGGTTTTTATAGTTAAACTTAAACTAAATTAGAATAGATCAGGTTTAGTTCTGATTTCTAAAATTTAGACTTGAAATCGCAGCAGTTTAGTGCCAACTGGTTTTGAACTTGCCTGAACTCAGACCAAATGCAACTCTACTAGAGAGTAACTAATAAATTAGACTAGTAAACTTATACTTAAGTAAGATTAATATATTAAATATAAGGAACTAAACTAAGAGTACTAGATATAGTATAAATAAGTATCCTTATATATCTAGAGTTCTTTTAGTTAGTATACCTAATAGTATATTTTTAATATAGGAGACTAGGAGTAGTATATTATATACCCTAATATTATAGTCTTAGTATACTATTTATATACTATATTATATATTTACTTCTGTAAGTATAATACTTCAGTAAGTAACTACTAAACTATTTTTCTATAGAAACCTATCTAGATTAAGTATTCCTCTGGATCATGCCCTGATCACTCCAGGATTGACTAGTGATCATTATTCATTAGTCCTCAGGTTTCTGCCTGTCACATCCGCCTTGCGCTAGCACGGCTGTGTCAGTGCTGTAACACTAATATTTTAATCTTCTTAGATTAATCTAGATACTAAAGATAATAAAGGTTTTATTATAGGATATCTTTTAGCTCTTCCCTAATATAATATTATAATAGTAGATATTATTAACTATCCTAAGTCTCCTAGAAAGTAATAGAGAATAGAGATGTATTTAATATTATAATCTTTATAAAAGATATAAAATTTAGGTTATTAAATTTATTTTAATAGTTCTGAAGTAATATTAATAAGTATAATTTAGAGATTATAACCCTAAATTAATTATCCTTTATTAATAAAATAAATAATATTAACCTATATCTCCTAGTATAGAGACCTCTTAAACCTAGTTTACTACTAGTAGTAACAATTTTAAGAATTATATATAATAGCTACTTAGGGTATAACTATTAAGAATACCTAGAGTAGAATATCCTAGTTATATACCTAGATAATTAAGTATCTCTAGGCTACGTATAATTATTAGGATTATACTTAGTTAGAAGAGGGTATAGAAGCTATACCCCTTACTCCTAACCCTCATATATTCTCTTAAAATACTACTAAAGTAAGTAAACTATATTAAAAGATAGAGTTGCATTCAGTCTGAGTTTAGGCAAGTTTAAAACCAGTTGGCACTGAACCACTGTAATTTTGAGTCTAAATTTTAGAAATCAGAACTAAACCTGATCTATTCTAATTTAGTTTAAGTTTAACTATAAAAACCAGCTACTAGGCCTAGATAGGTATAGCTAGGCCTAGTTAGGCCTATACTAACTAACTATAGTTAGATTTAGTTTAATTTTAGGTTAGTTAAACCACTATCATTTAGTAAATTTTAGGTGTTTTAAAATTTTAAATAATTATTAACTACTATACTATCTACCATACTATCACTATACCTATAGAAAATTAATATTTTTATATAAAATAAATAGTATTTATCATTATAATAATCTATATCTAAAATATTAATTCAATATCTATAGGTTTGAATAGATAGTGGTTAAAATTATTAGTAAAATATAATAATTATCAAAGGTTAATATATATATATATATAAACTACTACTACTTTTATACTATCCTATAACAGAAATGATTATTCCCTTATATCTTAACAACTACTAGGTATTTTGAATTGATATTTATATATTTAGATAGCCTAGATCTAGGGCTATCTAGTGATATCAAAATTATTAGCTATATCTTAGAAATTAGTAATTTCTATCTAAAATGGTGAGGGTTGGTTAGTTAAATCCAATAAATCCTTAAAAATCAAAACTGATGGTTTTAACCAAACTTGAATCAGTTTCACCCTACCTAAACCAAAACCAAAGTGATTCCCTAGGCTAGGAACCAAACCCTCACTGCTGCAAGTTCAGTGAGGGTCGGATTCAATTTTAGCGGTTCAGTTATGCAACTCTATTAAAAGATCTCTAATCTTAAAGCCTATCCTTATAACAGTGCCTAGGACAAAGCCTAAAGTGAATAACAGGAATTGGAGTACTCCTCATGACCAAGCCCGTACTAGAATCCCCAAAGTGCCACTTATTGCACGTTAACGTGACGCGCTCAAATCAAGTTATTGGCTGACGCGGATTTGACGGTGGGACATCCCCAACCCAGGTGAAAGTGCAGATCTCATCAGAATTCTAGCTGGAGGGAATGAACATGATCACCAGCTGCGCATAACTTATCAACGCTAGCTCGAAAGCCTCGACGAGGTGCTGAAAAAATTACATGGCTATTTAGACCAGGACTGAACAACGGGTGTAAGGACTGGGTTCGTGATCATTCCTTTGAGGCCAAAGCGTCGCTGCCGATCATGTATATAGCCACTTTTACCTTAAAACAATGGAGTTTCTGTTCAAATTATTCATACTTGGAAGGAAAAAGCTTTGGTATATGAAAATGAAGCTGTGCTATCAACAAAGTTGATTGTTTTCTTATTCCCAAATGACAGGATTGGGGATCAACCAGACACATGAGGTGAGTACGATGAAGCCTCTTGGGTTTCCAACTTTTTCTGAGGAAAAGTACAAATGATTTAGATACCGCACAGTACAGGCATAGTAAAAACAGCTCAATAATTTAACTGGCACTAACACTTTGGCAGCCGCGCTGGAAAGTAATCATCATGTGCCTGGAGGTTCTGGAGGTCAGACCGATCACTGTAGACAAGCACCTCAGCGGGTATGGCATTGGGATCGATGGTATTGGAATTAACGAGGACACACTGGTCTGCAGAAAGGAATTGCTGCAGCGGCCCTATGAATCTGGGCTCAGGGAAAAGAGTAGCCTGCGTGAAGTCGGTCAGACGCCCACCAGTCTCTGTCATTGCAAGATGCTGAGTAACATACAACAGGAGACTGGGCACCTATGACAGTGGCAAATGCAACGGAGAGGAGCTGGGAGAACTGCATGGTTATTGAGTGTGTTGTTCTTGTTGCCTGTGCTGGTTGGTGCCGAAACCTCTCCGTATGTGGGGGTGTGTTTCCTCTCTTACTATAGAATTAGGATGGTTAGGATCTGCTTGAATAGGGCAGTTTGCATTTATGAACTTTCTTGGAACACAACAGCTGAAAGACAAGAGGGATTCGATTTTTAAATTGACTATCATGTGCCTGCACTAGTTTGGACCAAGCATGTATAATTTTAAACAGTGTAAGATACCGTCTTCTCTGTATCAGATTTATCCATAGGGGTTACATCAGCTCCTTCAATGCAATAATCCACTGTATGGTAGAGTCCGTTTGCCAAAGGCCGAGAAGAGCGCAAACGAGAGGCAGACTGTCTTACCAGCGCTAGTCAATGGTTCGTACAAGGCCTATAGAACCAACAACGATAATCATCTCTGGAGACCTTAACTAATCTCGGATCTGTCATCTTTTGGTAGGCATATCTCAAAATAACCTCCCAACAAAAGTCCCCGCACTCATTTTACCCGTCCTATTGGCAGGACCCGGCCCAAAAGATTCTGCTGCTACAAACATCTCCGGAGTTTGCACCTTAAGCTAGCCGCAAGGGTAGTAGTGTTATGGGTGATATCGCGCCAGGGGGCTCCTGGGGACCTGATTACGAGTCAGGCATAATACTCTCCCTTTCTAGGCCAACCGACATGCGCATCCGTACCCTCGAGCCATCATACGGTGTCCGCAGGCCTAGCTAGTAGAGTTGTAGAAAAGTAGCGTGGAAAAGCAACGTTGTAATAGCGTGAGTTGAGGCAACACATTCCCAACTGAGCCAAAAGAGTACTTTGACCAGACCCTCTTGGTCTGGTCGCCTGAATCGCACCTGATATATGGCTATGAGCATCTGGCGCGGCCCCAAGCCGCGACAAGCGTAGAAAACTAGCACAGGAAAGCAACAGAGAAAGTGCTGCCGGATCTGCTTCCCTGGAAGACAAGAAGGCACGTTGGACATCTTCCGGAGAAGACAGGGTTTCAACCCAGACCACGTCATAGCGTGTCTGCCTAAATATACGACAACCCTGTCAGCAGCTCTTATCGCCGAAGAAGCTAAAAGTACCCTCAACTTCAAATTACAATTACCCGAGACAGGGATGTATAAAATTAACATTAATTGCAAAATCCACGGAGGGATTGCCAGGCAACTCCCTCCATCTTTGACATTCTTTGTTTGCTGTCCCGCAAAGAGGGCCCAGGCCCAAAGCCGCGTCCCTCGTCGCCCAGAGCTTTTACCTAATAAAAGATAAGGTTAGCACTGCGTACTTTGTCGCCCGCAAGGAACTCTCCAGTTTTCCTCGCCCATCGTCGCATCTGTCCACAAACAAACATACCAACAATGTCTTCGCCCTCCCTTCCCTTTGCACTCCCCTCTTCCCTGAGCGGTAAAACCTACCTAGTCACGGGCGCCAACACTGGGATTGGCCTATCCACCGCACAAGCACTCTCCACCCGCGGCGCCCGCGTGTACATAGGCTCGCGCTCACTGGAAAAAGCCAACACCGCAATCGAGACGATCCGCGCCGAAACCCCGAATGCCGATCTGCACATTCTGCAAATGGACCTCCTAGACCTGTCGTCCGTCGTGAAGGCAGCAAAGGAATTCAAATCAAAAGAAGCCAAATTGCACGGCTTGGTGAATAACGCGGGAATCATGGCGACGCCGTTTGCGAAAAGTCCGACGGATGGGTTCGAGGCGCAGTGGCAGACGAATTATGTCTCGCAATGGTTGCTCACCTGGCATTTGCTCGACACGCTCGTGAGCACGGCGCGGGAGGAAGGGTCCGCGGGGAGTGTGCGGATCGTGAACGTCACGAGCAACGGACATAAATTCGCGCCCAAGATGGGAATCGATTTTGACGATCTGAGCCTGGAGAAGAGCGGGGGGATCTGGTCGCGGTATGGGCAGAGTAAGCTGGCTAATATCCTGCATGCGAAGCAGCTCAATAAACTGTACGGGGCGACTACTCAGAGCGAGAACACGGAGGCGGCAGCGCCGGCGATCTGGACCGCGGCGGTGCATCCGGGGTCCATTGATACGAATCTCAACAAACAGACTGCGCTGCCAGGGTTTCTTTACACGGTGCTGAAGACTCTGGGTGTGTACTCGCAGCCGAGCGAGGGGGCGTATAATTCGGTGTTTGCGGTTGCGTCGCCAGACTTCAGGGCGGGGGATAGTGGGCAGTATTTTGTGCCGGGGCAGAAGAGGGAGAAGCCGAGTAGGGCTGCGCAGGATATGGGGCTGGCGGAAAAACTGTGGGAGTGGACAAAGGGGGAATTGGGGAGGAGGCAATTGCTGAAGTGAATATCAAATTGTGCAAGTAACATCTGGTGATTGGTGTCTAATTTGTCGGAATCAAGAGCAGCCGTCTAGCTACCTGACCAGTGTATATATTTACACTGCAACCATAGATTTTTAAACCATGTGTGCTATTATTCTTTTGAAGCTATTCTCACCACCTAATATGCCTAAATCTACTAAAATTTAATGAATCTTGCATTATCAAGTCCTGCGAAGCCGTCCAACGCTAAGAAAAACCCAAACATTACTAAGATCGCGCGTGAATATAGACGCTGTTCAGTAGTTGAATATGTTATGCCCTGCACTTGCTTATATCACTAAGATACTGAGATATCCTACACTTGGCAGGATGTTGCGCATCTTACTGTGCCACAATTCACTGAATATATAGTCAGCTGGGCAGCACGGATGGAAGTTGACCTTTAATACCTCTAAGATATAAGTCCTTGCCCGTTAGAAATGCTACATGATTCCAACACCAGAGTTTAATGATTAATAGCTGAATCAATCAATTAACCAATGGACCGGTTTGCGTAACAACCGTACAGACTTCTTGTATGCAACCGCCCCTACGAGTCACACCACTTCTTAACGCAAGGGCGGAAGATACCGGACTGATGGCAGAAAAATCGCAAGTTGAAGTTGCGCTGACAGGAATAGTCATCATATCAGCCTCGGGACATGCGGGGAATTGGAGGTGTGACCACCTAAGGCCTGCGGAGCAAGCGGTATGCTAAGCCCTAGGTATTCAACTAAGCCACTCAACTACTAACTTAATTAAATGCTAGGTAGCCTAGTCAGGTATGGCAGGTAGTAGATCCAGAAGGTAGAGAAAGGCATTAATAGTTACCCGACCACCTCCCTGGCACCCCCTTTTAATTATATTATGACCCTAGGATACTATGATTTACAGTAATTGAGAGTAATCATAGATACTCTGGGGGGCGCTGCGCCGCTGCCCCCAGGGCCCCCCCGATATATGCGGGAGCTCCGAGAGCACGTGATAGCCTTTTTCTTATGAGCCAATCAGAAGTCCTATAAGCCTAAATCTAGGACCAATCAGGTTGAGCGCCAATAAAAGAGGTAAAATGGACTGCAGTAAGACATGCATTCGCTTCGCTCCGGAATGACCTACTGAGTATGTGTTACTGGAACCAAGTTTTAGATTATAATTTTGGATACAGTGGGTTTTAATGTATATATATAGGAACTGAGAATGGCCTGTGAGGAGTATTTTCTCTTGGGTTATGCTGTGATCACGCTGGTTGCATTTCTGAGGGGATGGTTTGATCCCACACCAATACAAGGATTGAACTCAGCCCCCAAGAGCTCGATGATGTTGGCCGGGATTCCCAATCAGGCAGTTTCTGCCTTGTGGCTGAACACGCCGTTAATACTTAAAAGCTCAAGGAGAGCAACCTTGAGAGCGATGGGTCGCAAGGGCATTTATTTGAAATGAGAGACGGTTTGAGAAATAATATCCTCCACATCGCTGCTTGCCGAGCCAAGCCCGAGTGTGTCACCTGGATCCTTGACTCTATGACCACCAACAATTCAGATCTCAAAGGAGGCCGGAATATTGAAGGCTACACTCCTCTGGAGGCATTGCAGGCCCAACTCGAGGTGACGCGTCTGGGTAAATATCTTGGACAACACTTCTTAGTCAAAGCCGGTAAGTTCGATGGGTTTCCCGACGAAGCAGTCCGGTGTATGCTCGCTCTCCGTGGATGGCCGACCACCCAGGACAATTCGCCCCGTTGGGCCTGTACCCGCTTCGGTTTGTACCTGTGGCCTCTGTCTTAGAGGCTTTCTCAGCCATCGGATGAGGCAGACCCTGCAGCTAACTGCTGAGGAGCTTCTCTGTAGACTCGAAGCAACGGAAACGAGTGACAGCCGTCTTTGGTGCAGGGTCAATGGGAATTTACTCGGGTATATCCCAGAAAATATTCGTTCAACATTTAAGAAAAGCAGAGTCCTGCGCCGCGGATTTAAAGAGTTTATCATCACAATCATTGACTGTCTGCAAACAGGTGGAGGCCCTACGCCGGATGATTTGATGTCTCTTTATAAGAAAAAGCGAATCTGGCCTCAAATGAATACGTTCTATTTCAGTCGGGGCGGAAGTATCGGAGCGGCTCTTAATCTTATTCTGGATCTTGCAGGAGAGATATTCGAGTATATTTTCAACCTGAGGGAGCGGGATCATGAGCCCTTGCCTGCTCTACCATGGTGTCGGAATGATTCGGAGTTTGAGCTGGTGAGACGGCAGTGTACAACCATTCCGTGTGAATGACCAGGACCCTAATGCTTCGATCAACGAGCGTTTTTTGTGAGTCTTCTTCATTTCTTTCGTTCTTTGTTGAGAATAGCTATCGCGCGAGACTAACATTTCACTTTCACTCTAGACTTCAGGCGCCATGGATTCCGCTTCTGATGCAGATGATGGAATGTGTTGACCATTCTGCTCGTCAAAGAAACGAATTTTGGGAAGCGTAGAATAAAATCTTGCTGATGAGAGCAAGAGAGTGATTATATTCCAAGAAAAGCCCTGTCATTAACCTAGCTTTTGGATAAAATCATCCATTTCCTCTGACAAGACTTTACCGTACTCCAACGGGACGTCGACGAACGGGAATCCGTAGTATACAAATTGCTGATGCATCGGTATTATTATAAATTATGTTCAAGCTGAAGCTGGTGAGACATGGATAAGGAAATTACTCTACATCATCACGCCCCTTTAAGCAAAAATCAGAAATTCCGCCGCCTAGCGTCGCCTCTCAGCAGTCTACACAGGTTGCGGCCATGACTCCAGAGTAGCCTCAGTTCCCAACAGCTCTAAGGTTGCTGTAGATTGTGTAGGCACGTCGATCAGCACCTTGTAAACCCCAGGATAAAGCACACGATCGCCCCGCTCGGTCACGCGAGCCAGATCTCCAAGCGTAAAATAAAGTGAAGCAGATCGAGTTTCTTGGGGCACGACGGCTTTCAAACGAGTATAAGCACCGAGCTTCTTGGCAGCATGCGGAGGGGGACCGACAGTAGTCGCGATAAAGCCAAGGACAACAAAGTCGGACGTCCGACTACCTGTATTCGTTACATTCACAACTACCGGCGGTAGCGGACAAAGATCCGGAAACTGGGTCTTGCAATCGGCCAATAGCTCCTTGATGTGGTATGAACCCAGATGCAAAGAATGATCACGAGCGGACGAGGACTGAGCGCTCGTTCTATGGCCCTGAATTACAGCCGCGAAAGTCGTATAATGCAGCCCATACCCAAAAGGCAGAACTGCATCCTCATAATACCAGTATGTCCGTCCCGGCCGGTCACCTTGCGGCCGGAGAGACATGTCCGTCATTGGAACTTGATCCACGTACCTAGAGGGGTACTGTGTGACGGGCAATCGACCGGCAGGAGGGATTAAGCCAGTTAAAACATCAAAAATGGCTGGCCCTCCATCCTGACCAGGATATGCCGCCCACAGGATTGCAGAAACATTACGATTATCGAGGAGTGGAGTGTCGTCGAGTTGGTCGCCTAGCTGAACGACAACACAGGGCTTTCCAAGGGCGCAGATTTCCTTGATGACACTCAGCTGAGAGGCGGGCCACGCGACGGATGAGCGGTCATTAAGTTCACTCGCGGATGAAACATCGATACCCCCAAAGTACAGCACAACGTCAGCTTTCCGGGCGGCTTCTATCTGCTCTGTCCAATTACCAGTTGCGTTTGATGAAGTGGAGGGACCAGATGCGTAAAAAGTCTTCAAACCCCGTTGCTTTGCTGCGTAGAGTGGCCCGTGGTAATAGGGAGGAACACCGAAGTAGCTACCCAACATTTGCCAGGTGGCATTGGCATAAGCCCCAATGAGCGCTACCTTGGTGTCGTTTGTGAATATGAATGGCAAAGTGCCATCGTTTTTGAGCAGCACCATACTTTGTGCCGCCGTCTTCCGTGCCAAAGCTTGGCTCCTGGGCGTGTTAACTGCGGACCAACCCAATGATACGTATGGATCTGTCGAGTTGGGCCCGAAGTATCCAACGCGCACCAACGCTTCGTACTGGCGGCGCAAAGACATATCGATTGTCTCCTCCAAGAGCAAGGATTTATTATATGCCTCTGAAATACCGGTTGGCGTGTCTCCCGCGCACACAAGATCGACGCCTGTCTCAAATACCAATGCACTGAATTCAGCAAGACTTGAGGTATAATGCGTGTGCTCTACGGTCGCTTCTACAACACCACAGTCTGTGACTAGGTATTGCGATGAGGCTGTCCAGTTCCAATGCTGCCGTAGGACGCGGTCGATAAGGTAGGAATTGGCGCAGGCCGGCACGCCATTGACCATGTTGTATGAACACATGATGGAATCAACTTTGGAGTCCCGCGCACACTGCTGGAATGGCGGCAAGTAATATTCAACAAGGTCTTGCATAGTGATATTGGCTTCGAATCCGTAGCGGCTATAACCGGCCCATGTTTCCAGATCATATCCGGCGTAATGCTTGCAGTGTGTCAATGTCTTTCTCGTGTTCGAGCTGTGGTTTCCTCCCAGGCCACGCAGGAAGTGAGCGGCATATCCCTTGATTCGCCGTGGATCTTCTCCAGGGGTTTCAGACCCTCGGCCCCAGCGTGGATCGCGATATGGATTGACGTTCGGGGTCCAGTAGTCGAGACCTGCACGGCCGCCGTTACTAAAGGCACGGGCCTCAGTGCTAAGGGTGTCTGCAACGTCGTAGATCATCTTGTCGTCAAAGGCAGCGGCAAGAAGCAGGGGCATGGCAAAGGACGTGGCAGACGAGAATTCTCCTACAGGATTCTCCGTGACGATTGAAAAGTTCACGCCAAAGTTAACACCATCAGAATATCCAAGACCATGCAGCGCTTCGTTCCACCAGTTGTAGGGCGGTATGCCCAGACGGGAGGACCCGGCGCTTGCTTCAATGAGATTGCCCAGTTTTTCAGTGATGTTCATGCTATTCACCAAGGCTGCAGCGCGATCAGAAGGTGACATCTGTGGATTGCATACATCGTTCTCTGTTAAGAGGAGAGGTCCGCGGTCACAGTCGGGAAAGTGCATGCCATAACTGCGTTTAATGTGTATGAGCAGCCCTAGGGCCAGTGGAGCGTACACAATCATTTTGAGAGAGAAGAGATCGGCCTTCGACGAGAACGCAAGCCTGAAACGACGGTTGAGACATCATGGGATAATAGAGAACGGCCATGGCTTAAATAGTGCCACCAATTTGGTACGTCATCTTCAGGGATCGTACAAAGATAGCGTAGTGGATAATGGCTTTTGCTATGAGCGTATGACTACCCAGACCAGACAATCCTTAGGTCATGTTGAGGATAAGGGTTAACTTAGTTAATTCTACCAGCTACGTTAGCTGGTCTTGGGTGACAAAGAACCCTGTGCCGATCAAAACTCAGGATATCAGAGATACCTTTTGAAAAAAGGACACCATTATGGGCGCTTTAGAATGTATTACAACGATGACTATACCGGGAAGAAGGGATCGGCGGCATTCCTGGACATGTGGAGCCGCTCCCGATTCCAAATCAGGCGAGTACTTTACGAATACGAAATTTGGATCACTCAATTGAAGCCGAACCTAACTTGTCGTCCCACATTGTCTGCTGTGGTTGTCATTGCTCCTGATTCTTTTGCTTTCAATCACACCTTCTGTCTTCAGCTCGATTCACTTCCAGCCTCTTGCCACTTGCAGCCCACAATGGATCCTTTTGAAAGACTCCATGAGGCGGTTCGCATATATGAAACATGGACTTATCCCCATGTGATCAGAATAGAACGCCACCTGGTGCCTCCTCCCAGAGAATAAGAATTGTATGTCCTTATTCGGAAATTTCCCGTATTCGTACTTGGACTACCTTACTCGGTAACTAACAACCATCGGTGATTCCTGGGAACCCTGCAAGCACGAAGCACATCCATAGCTGCTGTTCTCCATCTACTAAAATCCGCGGAAGCTGCTACTAAATGATTGGTTGGGTATACTGCTACCTAAGTTAGCATATGGTCCGGTCCATCTTACTGTGCAATAATTGATGTAGCATTGGCTCCGCGTTTCTTATTTATGGTTCAGGTTGAGGAGCTTTTGCTTCATTTTACATACCATGAATTTAGAAAAAAAAAATATATATCAAATTGATATTCTCTAGGCCCACGGAGACGCAGCAGCCACTGTGCATCTCCTGTCGGGGATTTCGAATTACGCAGGTGACCTTCTAGGACCGGTCTAACATCGAACTCGTCATCACTCAGGTAACGGACCTCTCCCTCGTCCGCTTCAAGTCACTATCCTCAGTTATAGATTATCTACTTTTCGCAATACTCTTAGTTCACCACTTGGGGACTTGTTGCTGCTTAGGATCGCACGCGCCGTCAGTTAGGTTAACCAAGATG
Source organism: Aspergillus lentulus (assembly GCF_001445615.1). Taxonomy (NCBI): domain Eukaryota; kingdom Fungi; phylum Ascomycota; class Eurotiomycetes; order Eurotiales; family Aspergillaceae; genus Aspergillus; species Aspergillus lentulus. Next base: position 3,282,534 of record NW_028322123.1, read on the forward strand.
TATTATGGATTCAGACAGGCTGTGAGAGTAATGGATCTGCACTTTACAATGTAATACTTGGTGTTTATAAAGTCCATCAATGGTGTTCTGCTGCATAGCCACAACTACATAACTATCCTGCTCTCGGTCAACAATGCTAAAATTGACAACTATTCTGGCCTTGTATGGCTTGACAAACAACTGTTAAGACAGGTGCAACTTGGCCATCAAGGTGTGCTAGTGATCCCTGATACCAGCTGCCTATGCTGGTTAGGTAACTATTTGTCTTAGCTTTGTCACAAGAATCCTTGTCCCGTTTCTTTCATTTCCACCACTGGATATATTGCGCTGAGAGCTCCGCTAATCGAAGAGCAGGATGCCTAGCCAGGCTTTCTCCACATTTTGACAAGGAGAGTAAGTGAAAGTAAGGCACAGTAGATGGGTCTCTATATCTCCAGAATGATCCCCTAATCTAACCACTCCTTCAAAGCTATTATAGCTTTATTATTTGCCATCCTTGCGTAGATGAAAACTGGGGTAACTGAAGGCAGTGGCGGACTCGTTCAGGGGATACGAGGATGCCCAGCCAGCTGTTTCTACTTTTCTAGCACGGAACCAGACGACAGTGAAACCAGCTATTAACTCGTTTCATCCATGTATGTGAGACAATCCGTGACTGCCTTACCGAGACCAATATGAGTAATGCTCTCCCGGCGTTGAGAACGGAGAATTACACCTTTTGCCTAGCAGGCGCGATGAAGCCTTGGTTTTAACGAGGTAAGATGAAGCGCATATATATATAGGTTGTTATCCACCACATTGTGTCCCTTTGCTGTACTGCATTCTGTCGACATTATGAACATGACACCATTCTTTGCAAATATGCGTTCGTTAACTCTTATGGCAATAACATATTGTCTGTTAGCACTAGCCCATGGCTATGCGAAACCTGGAACATGTTCTGGAGCTTGTAATGTCCATGATCCTAGCGTTATTCGCAGAGAGACTGATGGAAAGTACTTCCGCTTTTCAACTGGAAACAAAATCTCATATGCATCTGCACCTTCTATCAATGGTCCATGGACGGTACTAGGGTCCATCTTGCCAAGGGGGTCGTCAATCAACCTGGCTGGGAATAACGATCTTTGGGTAAGTCCTGCTGCAATTAGAAAATCCGATTTTCTCCCACATCGCGAGCGCACTTTGATATTGTTTTCATGTTCTTTGTATCCCATCATGCAGCTTGTCTCTGTGTACAGGTGTTCTCCTCGCTGCGAATAATGAGTTGGTATACTTCCTTCAAAATTCAGCGTTTTGACTCAAACTATGTAGGCACCAGACGTCTCTGTCATCAATGGCGTCTACCACGTCTACTATTCAGTGTCGACTTTTGGTTCACAGGACTCAGCTATTGGGCTTGCGACATCCACAAGTATGGATCTAAATTCATGGACTGACCATGGCTCTATTGGTATCCGCTCCAGCTCCTCTAAGCCATACAATGCGATTGATGGCAACCTCTTTAACGACGGAGGAATATATTACATGAACTTTGGTTCCTTCTGGCATGATATTTACCAGGCACCAATGAACTCAGCCGCAACCACTGTTTCATCCTCAACACACAACATTGCCTATAATCCTTCAGGAACCCATGCCGTTGAAGGATCCTTCATGTATAAGCATGATGGTCATTATTATCTCTTTTACTCTGCAGGTATCTGCTGTGGGTATGACAAGTCTAGGCCAGCCTCAGGACAAGAGTATAAGATCAAAGTTTGTCGTTCAACCTCAGCAACAGGACCTTTTGTAAGTGGACATTGAATATCTCAGGGGTTGCAAAAGCTGATTAGAAACTAGGTTGACAAGAATGGGGTTGCTTGCACCAATGGAGGCGGCACAGTTGTTCTTGAAAGCCATGGAACTGTCTACGGACCTGGTGGACAGTATGTCTTCCCTAACTAAGCCCTCTACCTATTAGCCTCGTAAACGTGCAATAAATGCTGATAATTCTCAGGGGAGTCTTTACCGACCCTACTCTTGGACCTGTTCTATATTACCACTATGTGGACACCAGGATCGGCTTTGCAGACGGCCAAAAGCTCTTTGGATGGAATGTTATTGACTTCAGCAGCGGATGGCCAGTTGTGTGAGTAGGCATATTGCCAGCTGTCAGAATTTTTCCGCCAACGTGGTGTCAAGTGCTCTGACTTATTTGCCAATCGACACTTATCAACTTATAGATGAGAGGCGATGGGCGAAAACGCACGGAAAACTGTATCAAGATATTATGATAAAGAGTATCCCAGGCGTGAACAGACTCATCTTCAGAGCATAGAGGTCTATGTAAAATTATCCTGAAACCTAACTATGAGATAATGTGGGTGAAGTGTACGTGTGGAGACCTAGAAAACACCGTCCAGCCAACAGGCCAGGTACCCAGTGTACCAAAAATTTTCTCCCAACAGCGTTGTTTCTAACTATCGCTTAGAGCATCGGTGACGAGCATTGACTGGGCGATCTTTTCATCACTCATGAACTCGCCGATCTTGCCGTGTCGTCGAGAACTTGCGTTTGGAATGTTGCCAAATGGATCTTTCGTAATAGCGTCCAGCTAATACCCGTTGGTCAGAGCGTGTAGAACACTGTTGTATCCCATCTGCCCACTTTCATGTAAGGAACACCATCCGTGGATCGTCCACGGTACTGTAGTGCCGCAAGAAATATTCTCGTCAATCGCTGCTGATAATTGCGCCACCACTGGGAGCCTCTTTGTTCTTATAGAGGTCTTGCCATAGAGTCATATTTTACTTTTAGCCTTCGATAATCCCCTCCTATAATGGCTGCGGATTCGTATTTCTCGATTTTTGTTTGGTGATTCCAATTGGCCCATTTCACCACCGATTTGATACCCTGCCGAGGGGAAATTGGGCACTGAAACTTGAGAACTTGTTGGGGGCATAAATGGATCCCCGCGGAGAATTAGAGCCTGGTTGGGCCATTAAGACAGAGACTCCCTCATTCCTTTCGCCAGTCTTGTCCGACCTATCCCGCATGGCTAACTCTCCTCGGTCGATGCGACTCCCATCTTCCAACGATGGTCGGTCCTTCAATTAATTGTCCGTGGAGGGCTCAATAGGTGGAGGAGCAATGAATGCTGCGTAAAGCAAATGTGCATCAGCAATGTTCCGGACGGCTGGGAGTCTTCTTCCTCAACAGAAGATTATTCATACAGTGGTGTACTTGCTTAGCGCAAAGTCGCCAGGGATTCATATAACGTTAGCAGCCGCTGTACTCGGACCTGTTGCTGGAACCATCACGGTTTTCTACTTTGAGCAATCGCCTTTATCCACTGCATCCCCTCCGGCTGACTCCGCTTCCTGTTCCTCTATCCAGGCCCAGCATGTTCGGCTCTTTTCCAGCCCAGCAGCCAGACTGGTCGAATGTGGGGGTCATCAGTCGTTGTCAGCTCTCTCCCCGGTCGTATTTTTTCCTCTATGAGTCCGAGAACGATGGATTGGCTGGATCCCTGGATCATGCATGTTCCCTCTGTCTCAGCGGTAAATGGAAGTTCCATCACGATCGCAATCCATTCGAGGCACCTCAGGGGTTTCACCGACCTGGCTACGACACGACAGACTGGCCCGAGATTGATGTCCCCGGCCACTGGCAGTTGCAGGGCTGGGGAAAGCCACAGTACTCCAACATCAACTACCCCTTTCCGGTGGATCTGCCTCACGTTCCACTTGATCAGAATGAAACAGGCAGCTATGTGCGGAAGTTTACTATACCGACATCCTTTGTTGGTCAACAGCTGCGACTGAGATTCGAAGGGGTCGATTCCGCTTTTCATGTATATGTGAACGGAATCGAGGTCGGGTATTCGCAAGGAGCCCGCAACCCCGCTGAGTTTGATATTACCTCCATGGTCTCTCCGAAGGAGAATATTCTCGCTGTGAGTGTCTATCAATTCTGCGATGGCAGCTATCTGGAGGATCAGGATCAGTGGCGACTCAGTGGAATCTTCCGGGACGTCTACCTTCTGGCCTTTCCCAAAGCACACATCGAGGACGTTCACGTTCAGACACGGCTGGATGATGAATACATGGATGCTCTGCTTGAAATCGGACTATCGCTGCAAGGAAGCGGAACCGTTGCCTTGAAGCTTCTAGATCAGGATAATCAAACTATTCTCACAGAGATGAGGCAGGCTGATGGCGCCTCATGTATCAGCATTACCATACCCGTGGATCGGCCTCACAAATGGAGTGCAGAGCATCCTTATCTGTACCGGCTCATTATTGCCTTTAACAATCGCTTCATTGTTCAGAATGTCGGGTTTCGGAGGATCGAGGTGAAAGGCGGCCTCTACCTTGTCAACGGACAGCGCATCGTGTTTAGAGGGGTAAACCGACACGAACACCACCCGCGGTACGGCCGTGCAGTGCCTTATGAGTTCATGAAGAGAGATCTGTTGATGATGAAGAAACACAACATCAATGCTATTCGAACCTGTCACCAGCCGAGTGACCCACGACTCTATGACCTTGCCGATAAGCTAGGGCTTTGGGTTATGGACGAAGCGGATCTGGAATGTCATGGCTTTCTCACCGTTGATCGAGTGGGATTGTCTGACGAAGACAGACGCAAGAGCTACGAGGATCGAATAGCCTTGCTATATACTCGCCCCGGTCGCTTCACCACAGACAACAATACATGGAAACAGCAATACGTCGACCGCGCCGTTCAACTCTGCCAAAGAGACAAAAACCATCCCTCTGTTGTAATGTGGTCTTTAGGAAATGAATCGTTTTATGGCTGCAATATCCAGGCAATGTATGATGCTATCCGCGCGATTGACCAGACTCGACCGATCCACTATGAGGGAGACAAAAAGCACCAGACGGTCGATATCTGGTCTCTTATGTATCTCAGTGTTGAGCAGCTGACCCAGCATGCAATGGAACCAAATTTCTCTATGCCTCTCATTCTGTGTGAATACGCCCATGCGATGGGAAATGGGCCGGGCAATCTCAAAGAATACATCGAGGCATTCTACCGATACCCACGCTTGCAAGGTGGTTTTGTTTGGGAATGGGCCAACCATGGACTCTGTTCTGAGACTCAGACCGGAGAGGAGTTTTTTGCCTATGGAGGTGATTTTGGAGACGAGCCCAATGACTATAATTTTGCCCTTGACGGGCTATTGTTCTCTGACCACACTCCGACTCCAGGGCTTAGAGAGTATAAGAAGGCAATTGAGCCGGTTCAGGTTCAATGTTATGCCGATGGAACGGTTCAAATCATTAATCGCTATGATATCATCACCTTGGATCATCTGTACTGTGAGGCCTCTGTGATTGGGGATGGATGTAGATTGCCACTCGGGGAGGTCTCAATTCCGCCGGGAGTTCCTCCACACACCGGTGCTGCGATGCGTCTTCCCAAGACCGCCCTTGTTCAGTGGCAAGGGGAGGCCTATCTTCAGCTAGACTTTCGTCTCAAGGAGTCAAATCCGTGGGCCCAGAAAGGCTATTTGGTGTCAACCTCGCAGGTGCAGATCAGTCCGCCGCACAATGAGGCTTCGGTTCCGAGCAGCTTGGTGCCCCTGAGTATCGCCATCACTCCAAGCAGTCTATCGATGGGCTGTCCGGGAACTGAGTGGGAGTTTTCCCTCGCCTCGGGCAGGCTTTCGTCTTGGAAAAAATCTGGCACGGAGCTCATTCACGCTGGCCTCGGACCGGTGCTCGACATTTGTCGGGCCATGACTGATAACGACCGGCGACAGGATGGAGTGGACTGGGTGGAAAAATTCCTATACTTCAGCAAATCCCACACTCGCTCTGTCTCATGGTCCACGGTAGACCCCACATCTTCGTCGATCCAAGTCACCGTGAACAGCCGCCTTGCTCCGTGTGCTCTGTCCTGGTTCATTGATGTCACCACAAAGTATACTTTCCGATCGGATGGAAAAGTGCAGCTAATATGTAATGGTGACGCCGGGGGGGAGAATTTGCCTCGCACGCTGCCGCGTATCGGGCTCGTCTTCGGCTTGCCTTTGACGTTGGATCACGTACAGTGGTTTGGACGGGGACCCGGGGAGAGTTACAAGGACAAGAAGCTCTCGCAGAACTTTGGAACCTGGGACTCGCGCATTGAAGACTTATTTGTCGATTATGAATTTCCACAGGAATCAGGAAACCGAACGGACGTCCGATGGGTCAAATTGAGCAGTGGCCGCGATACCAGTGAGTCTGGTGCGTCCCTGAAGGCCAGCTTCGGACGCCAGGCGGGGTTTAGCTTCATGGCTAGCTACTACACTTGGAAAGACTTGGAAAAAGCCAAGCATCGCTACGATTTACACCGTGTTCGCAAGGATTATATCACTTTGCGGCTCGATGCGGACCATCACGGTTTAGGATCAGGGAGCTGTGGGCCGAAGACGAGGGAGGAGTATGCATTGAAGCCAGGAGCATTTACTTTTGAGATCTATCTCGAATAGGGACTCCTTCCTTTCGCTCACCACTGCCGTTTTGTTTATCTAGACAGGCTTTGGGTTCTCAGTATTAATCCTTGGACAGTACATATAGAATGGTCAGGTCACATAGTAGGAAACAGCTAAGAACTAGACTCATAAAAGAGATTGCCCTGATCCTACGGGTCGAGGTCCTCAGATTACAGGTTTTGCTGCTGCTTTTGAATATTTGAAAAAAGTATTATATCTATCTTTCTCAGCTAACCCTAATGGTCCTTTAACAAATTATAAACATGCACATGAAGGTGATTTGTTTATGACTAGTATTTAAATAATTAAATTGTTTTTTTTTTCTTCTTTATGAAGCCACCAGAGAGGGCAGGGAGCTATACAGAAAGACCAGAATAGACGAACAACTCAGCGAAGTAATCCTACCATTGACAGCAGTCGACTGTTTCAACTATCGTTGTCTGGTTGCAGCCAACCATATTGAGCGTAAGGGCATATCCTCCGGCCTGGTTACTTGGTCACCGCCATGACTCCAGTCGAGGTGAGATTGGAACAGTTTACCCGGCCGCAAGCTTGTGAGAGTACCATATTCGGATAAAATGTGATGTAGGTGGCATCCCACGACCGGCCGGGGGGTGGAAGCGATGGCGTTCTAGCTGTGGTCGCCGATTCTGGCGGCTGCTATCCCCGTGCCCATTGACTTATTGCGCGTTACTGTGGTATTCGTGGTCGCCTTTCCCCAGAAGAACCACCGCGGCCCCGCTGTTGCCGACGGAAGCGACCACGGCCGTGGACCCCAGATCGTTGTGGATGTGGCACCCCAAGCATCGCTGTGAGGAACATCATCCGGCCAGAGCCCGGGCATCGAGTGACCACCTGCCACTGGTCATCGTGGAAAGACGTCGATTGGGTCGATATACTGCGGGTGGGTGGTGATTCGACGAACCGCACCGCGGGTGAGGTTCACAGTGAAGAGATCGATGTTGCATTATTCCACGGGCGAACCAACGTACGTGATCTCCTGGCCGCCGCCCGCGGAACCTTAGCGTTCGCTGACGGTCAGCACATCGGCAACAGGAGCGAAGATCAGCTTGTCCCATTTTGACGGTGAACGCGGCCACGGCTGGGGAGGAACAGAGAGTGGTTGCGTTGACCACGTGGTACCATGCCATCCGCGGAGTTTTGGGAGACGGATTAAAATAACCGGATCATGGAAATCTCACTGAAAACAGGGGGTTTTGAAAGCCCCAGTGGACTAGCCTGTGGCCAGCATGACGAAGCTGAAAGCTTATACATCCTGAATACGCCTATTCTCTCCGTTAACCTTGGCAAGGACAAGTAGGTCAGCCCCTTTCTGGAAAATTACAATCAGAGCGTACCAGAGCTCCGTTACTTAAAGTTTATCACTTGTACAAGAAATACTGGTAATTTCGGAACCCGCAACGGTATTGCTGCTTCCAACATGCAACCTTAACCATAACATGGGGAGAATTTCTCCGTGGAAAAAATCCCACGTGGCCGGATCCAACCCCGGATTCCCCTACGTTCTCCCAGAGTGCGGGGAGGTCGATCAAACTCCCTGTGGGAGATCATTCTTCGATGAGATTTATAGGATTGGGACTTCCTAAGACCATGTTTCCTCATCGTCCTCTTCTTCCAACTTTCACATCAACACAAGATCATGGTATCGTCCGACCCAATGACCGGCAAGAATGTGCAGCATGATGAGCACCTTTCAGCGAATCATCATGTCACTGTCGAGGAAGTCGTTGCAATGGCGACAGGTGCGGACCAAACCAAGTATTCTCTCTGGACTTTGAGTATGCTCCGCTTGTACGGCTGCTTGGTAATCGGATACCTCTGTGCGACTGTGAATGGATTTGACGGCGCAGTCATGGGGTGAGTGCGAGGTGTCAGCCAGTTTCTCGAAACTCTCACTAAATCGCAATCAGTGGAATTAATGCCATGGTCTCCTACCAGAAGTACTTTCACATGTGAGTGACTGAGTTCTCTTTGGCTCTAAGGTGAATTAGGCTCATGGCTCATAGGGCGTCTGCATCGTCGAGTACCGGCATCATTTTTGCGATTTACAGCATCGGTATCTGCTCTCTTGCTCCTTCTTCTTCCCAACACCCATCTGCTCTATGTAAGGTTCTGACTCTGGCTATGATACAGGAACCGCATGTGCTGCCCCATTCGTCGGACCAGTCAATGACCGTTGGGGGAGACGTGCTGGTATGTTCGTCGGGGGATTGTTTATCCTAGTTGGGACTGCTGTCGCTTCTCGAGCAATCAATCATGGGATGTTCATGGGCGGACGGTTTATCCTGGGATTTGGAGTATGCTTCGTCAACGTTAGCGGGCCCGTCTACGTCGGCGAAATGGCTCACCCTGTTTGGCGCGGTCCCTTGTCTGGACTGTACAATTGCTTCTGGTAAATAAAGTGGACAACCAGGTATCCCTGAGAATTACTCGCTAAATGTCAGGTCAGGTACATTGGCTCCATCGTTGCCGCCTGGGTCGTCTATGGTGCCAAGACTCTGGAGAACGGATGGCGCATTCCGCTATATTGTCAGTTCATTGCAAGCGGTGTTGTTGTACTGTTCGCCTGGTTTTTGCCCGAATCTCCACGATGGCTTGTTAGCCACGGCCACCTGCAATCCGCGAGAAAGGTTCTCGCACGGTATCACGGGGAAGGTGACCTGGAACATCCTTTGGTTAACCTTCAAATGACCGAGATGCAATATCAGGTTTCAACCGAAGGATCGGACAAGAGATGGTGGGACTACAGAGAGCTTTGGAAAACGAGAGCTCACAGGAATCGCCTGGTATGTGTGTTGTCAATGGCGGTCTTTGGTCAGTGGTCTGGAAACTCCTCAACCAGTTATTATCTTCCGGTCATGCTCGAAAATGCGGGCATCACGTCGCAGAGCAGGAAGTTGCTTCTTAATGGTATATATGCTCCTCTCTGTTTTGTCGCGTCGGTTTCTGGATCAATGTTCCTCGACAAAGCGGGCAGAAGGCCACTGCTCATGAGCAGTCTTGTCGGCTGTATCATTTGTTTCACAATCATCACACCTCTGTCCAAGGTGGCCGATCAAGATCCCTCGAACTCGGCCGCCGCCAATGCGAGTATCGCATTTATCTACCTGTTCGGTATTACCTTCTCCTTTGCATGGACTCCAAGTTCTCCAATGTATGTTGTGGAATGTTTGGATACCCACACCCGCGCGAAGGGCAAGTCGATGGCACAGTTTTTCACCGCGTGCGCCTCCGCCATTATCCAGTACTCATCCGGCCCAGCTTTTCAACATATCAAGTACTACTTTTACATTGTTTTCATTGGATGGGACTTGTTCGAGCTTGCGTTCATTTATATGTTCTGGCCCGAGACCAAGGACAGAACTCTGGAAGAGTTGGAAGAAGTCTTCCAAGCAAGCAGGCCAGTCAAGCGGAGTCTGGAGCCTAGAAGCTCTCAAACCGTTCTGAATACAGTGCACGTTGATGCGAAGCCCGTGACGGATGGAATAGTCTAAAGCCAGGAAAGGGATAAGGCCGCATGGGACCTCTCTACATCGTTGGCAGTATCAGTGATGGGTGCTTGTTACTTAACTGCAACAGCGATCTATTATATGACCCTTGTAGCTTTGTTCAGACCTAGCAAAACACCACTATTAATCTAGGCAAGTGCGGAGTCCAGCACTCTCGCTGCAGTGGCCAGAAATTGTTGTTTACAAGCTCTCAGCTGTCTTTGCTTGCACTTGCTGTACGTAGAAGCCAAATTTCGGAAAATGAATTATCTGCCAGATGGCATTAGCTCTGAACAATAGATATCTATAACCCTTCCTGGTAAAAGTGACCAAACATGTATACCCCTATCCAATGCTCAGAGTTCGGTGCAGTCGATTGACCCTTTTCCGGCCATAATTTGATACGCCTAGATGATTGCTGACTGGAGTGAGGAAAGGAAATGTTGCATACCAAAGCATGGAAACTCTTTTAACTTCATTGAACTTATGGGGTGTCGCTGCGCGGTCAGACAGCTGCGGCTCATCTTGACCTGGGTGGGCGCTCTCAAGAATGGTAAGCGTATCGATTGACGCAGAATTCTGTGGTTTCACTTTGCTTATTCCATTCTCATCTAAGCACAACTTGCATGTCCATAATAGGTTAGAAAGAGAGCCCCGCCAGTTCCCTTGAAGTTTAAGCGCTAAATAGAAGTTCAGGGGTTGTGAACAACAAATCTCCCTGTATACAGAATACCAGTGATTTCCAAACCCGAAACGGTGAAGCGGTTTCCAACAATACTAGACCATGAATCCCGTTAATATCATTTACCGCCTACCAGTTGGGCTGACTACCGCCTGTTTCCATCTAGACTGATTAATTCTCGCCCGAGCGATCTATCCCTGCTCCTGACTTTATCACGTCCGATAGTATATACATCACCGAGGGGTACACTAGATAGGGAAGAATCAGACCTCCATTGCTTTGTGATTAGAATGCAAGATACTGGGGATTTCTGAGTTGGTAACGGTAACGCGGTTTCCAACAGATCCTCATCAACGCGGGGCACATTCGGCACATTCTCACACTAAAGGCTCTGAACTAGTTAGTAAAACTGGCAGGTCGTCCGCTGCCAACAAGCTAGCGGATAGCTGGATGTGGTTGGCTACTAGCGAGCTCATCAGACGCTTTAGAGTTGAGCCTGGCCAGGAAATCTAATAGCTTCTTGAAAAGCACGTTTGCGCGCTCTTTTACGTTATTGTCATCCACCGTTTCAGTAATTTCAAGAACAGCACTACCGATGTGACGAATTCGCTCCACCTGAATGAGACAATGTCAGCTTTTCATAGAGTCTCGCCTCGCTGAAAGACAGCTATCGCTTACAGATGCTTCCCCTTGAACCTTGAGACAAACAAATGGTGCCATATGAAGCTCACGGACAAAATCGCGGACAATTTCTAGCTTCCGCGTCGAGACTGAAAGAAGCTGGCTGCTTAGTCCCATATCCTCGAGGGTACCATATTTGATACACCTCTGCAGCACCAGGAGCTCCAGGCAGTGGTAGCTCGTCAGAATGTTGCTTCTTTGAACCCAGAAGGAAGACCGCTGATACGCAAACGTGTCCGTTTCCGAAGCATTGGGATCAGCCTCAAAGGACTGAAGCCACTGCGGAAGATCATCTATGAGACCTGTGAAACGCAGGTATGTCTCGGTCAGGCGTGCCAATTCAACCTTCGCATCCAGGCCATCGGTCTTCTGTCGAGAATACAACTTTATCTGCTGAATTAAATCCCCACCTAAGGACCAGACCCTACACTTGAGTCTAAACCCAGCCAGAAGACGGTCTTCGAAGCCAAACTGACAGTGGTCCTGACGGACATCAAGAAGGGGTATGTTTTGGTTTCCGATGTCCTGAAGGGTCAAGTCACCATAGAATACCAATGGATGAAGAACAATAGGACGGTCTTCAAAAGCGGCGGCTGATTTGTCGGCGGCAAAAAGCTGCCAGAAGGTAGCACGCAGCGTTTGAGACTCTATCGGAGAAAACCGACTTAAAGACGACTCTTCATACAGCCGCAGTTTCTGGGCGAGTAAAGTGGCTTCACCCAAGGCATGCCAAGCAGCACCTGCTTTCCCTGTCGAGTTTTGAAGAGCAGCAGAATGCCATAGACGAATCAACAAGGAGGAAGAATCCGGGTACTCGAGATCGTAATCGCAGTACATGCGTAGCATGATACGGGACGCATTCAAGAAACTCTGCGTTAGTAGATGTTGATGTGGCATGAGAAACTCTGGCATTACAGAGGCTACAGCCGCACAGAGCCCTGTGATGAGGGCAAATTCCTTCTTGTGTATCGTTTCTGTGAGTTCCGGGGGTTGCAGGGATACACTGGAGCCAGGAGTTGAATGACCCCTGGTAAAATAGAGAGCCGCCAAGGACCGAAAAGTAGACTCGTGGATGATAGGGCAGGTTGGAAACAGGTACTGCACAAACAAGTCAAGGCATCGGTGGACAATTGCTGCAATCTCATCGTTGGGCGCGATAGCCGCAACATCCGCAACCAAATTGGAAAATACTCCTTCTGGTTCACTTGAGAAGCTCACTGGCACCGTGAACGGAGGCTCCGGGATGACACGAAGTGTACGTGGAAAGGATGGGAGCTGCAGCTCACGGACCGAGGGGGTTCGTGGAGCTTCTCTCTGGGAAATTCCGATGTCACCAAGGCCGGCTGGCTCTATCTGGGTGTCTCTGTCCTGGTTCCGCGGAGGCCGCCTCTTGCGGCCGCGCTTGCTAGGGACGGCGGTGTATTGGCAGTGTAGCTGCGAGATACGACAGTTGGAACAGGGATCACTGAGATCACATTTGACTTTACGCCGCTTACAGCTGTCACAGACACTGGATGCCATCTCGAGGTTTGAACATGCGTGCAAGAGCGTGGAGAAGGAAGCTTCATTAAAAGTCCGGGCCGCGGAGTATTACAACGGTCCCACCTTGAGTAAACCCCGCCTCACTTAAGCTAGTCACAGCGGGGTATCAAACTAGTGTATTGCGGAGACGATTTCCCCAGACGGAGTGAAGTACTAGACATGAACTCTACACCAGATGAACATATAAAGGAGGACGCTGTGGTTCAGCTGTCAGGTCTGCATTGTACCTGTTGAACCCTCAAGCCAGAAGCCATCGATCGACATGCTGTTCCACGGGATCGCCCTTCTGGGCGCCGTCATCAGTACTATTGCCGTCTCCATTCCAGCACCTCCGCCTGAAGAGGTTATTCACTTACGGCGTTTGCCTCTTCCCCCATTGGTGAATAGCAGCGCGATCGGGGCTTGCACCACTACAGTCAACCCTAACAAGAGTGGCTGTCTGCCAAATGGGGGCGCTGGGACCATACAGTCTGGTGACTTTTTGCCCGACGGCAAACACGTCCTCGTCCTGGTCAACTACCAAGGTGCGCCTGCCGCCCCGGATCCAGCCAGCATCTACAACGGCTCCCAGATCATCCTCATCAAGACTGAGCGCGGAGAGTACTTTCCCAACGGAAGCCCTTGGAAGTGCATAACATGCGGCGTCCCAGCCGCGAACAAGGTTGGAATCCATTACAATTGGGAATACCCACAGTCGTTCCGCGACGGTAAACGCGCGTTGGCTGGTGCCGATATAATCGATTGCGGCAAGCACGATCTCGCCTCTGATGCCTGCACTCCCAATAATACCTTTATATTCCCTACCCGGCTCAGTGGCACGACGGACGATTCGGGCGTTGGTGTCTCTACCCGCGAGCACCGCATTCACCCCGACCAGGTCCACCTTGGTTTTAACGTCCTCAACTTCACTGGCCCGAGCGCTGGCCAGCACGGTTTTTTCGGCCGCCTCCAGTTCAACGCCAACCCAGCCACGGGCACGCCCCTTGCTCCTCGCTATGATATCGTCAACGCCAGCGTGTTATTGTCTCCAAACAGGCTGGCTCACCTGAGTATTAACGGTACACAGATTATGAGAAACTACAATGCTATCACGGTTGGCGAGGCACGTGGCTTTAGCGGCGACGGCGACGAGGTTACCTATGTTGGCAGTCCTTGGGAGAGCGGTAATATCGATATTTTTGCCACGGACCTAACCACGGGGGCTACGCGCCGCGTTACCGACCATCCCGAATATTGCGATCCTATTACAGCCTCGCCGGATAACCAGTGGTTCGCTATTATGGATACTCGCGGCTCTGGCCGTCAGATGTTCCTCGCCGGCATGCGCGGCATCCCCCCCATCACAGACCTATTAACAGTCGCCTTTTCCTCGTCTACCCGCAATAACGGTCTCCGCCGCTTCTTCCAGACCTTTGTTATTGACAGGTACGGCGACCGTGGCGATTACTTCGGCCAGCGCGTTACAGGAAATGAAAATGCCAAGAATGGTTCCGGTCATTGGAATGACCCTACTTGGAATTCGGGCGCAGACCCTCGTTGGTCGCTCGATAGCCGGCAAATTGTCTTCGACCAATTCAACACCATCTCTCCCGCCTGCGGAGGTATTAATCCTCTGCCTTGCTACCCCTCCAAGGAGCCTGGCGGCCACAATTACCGTATCATTGTCGCTAGCTTCCCCAACCGTAAGAAGGCTGCCCCGGCTGTTGTCGCGGAGCGACCGGACACCGTCCCATGGGCGATCCCTTACATCCCCGGCAACACCACGTACCCTGTGCCACCCGCCATCCCGCCCGGTGTGTATACGCTTACGGCCCATAAAGCTGGATACGCCGAGGTCAACATCACTTACAACAGCGGCTCGATGAACGGTGTCCGGGTCACGTACCATAACTTTTCGGACGATGGCCTCAGTTTCCTCAACGGCTACGAGAACGTCACGAGCGACTCAGCAGGTCTTCATTGGTGGTCCAGTATCTACCAGACCGGAAAGGTCAATGGCAGTAAGCTGACCAGCCCCGGCGGATACCACGCTCAGATCGATGTCTTCGTCAACGAGCTGACCAACAACGGCACCCTCACTACCACTCTTGACGGCGTTACCTACAGCAACCCTGAGAGTTATACGTAGATACATATAATGCAGCATAATAGCAGAGACTATTATATTACTAGTTTTTAGTACTAAGCTAAGTAGCTAAGTATTTTACTATAACTATAAGCATCCCATCCTTATATAATAGATAAACTGGCTGATTATGATAATAGTTTATTATAAACTTAAGATACTCTATAATTCTTAGGAGTCTGTCTATAGTATTACTATACTTAGTAGGTCATATTACTAGACTTACCCTAGGAAAGGTAGGAAGAGCAGACTTTCTATTACTTTACTCTAAATCTCTTACTAATAATAGAAAGTATTTACCTAATAACTACCTATCTTTCTTTAGAGTGTTTTAAAGCCTTAAATAACTACCTATAACCCCTATATATATAGATGCTTATATACACTATTAATATTATTATACTATAATCCTTAGCTAGAGATAGCTCTTTACTTAGCTGCACCTATAACTAGAATTTCTTATATATAAGTTTATTATAATAATAAGTAATAGTTAATTATAGGTCTTATATTATATTACTAGAGCCATCCCCCTTCTATTCTTAGAGAACTCTATAAATTTTTAGCTAAGTATTCCCTGGTGCACGCGTCCACCATCGACGTCAACGGAAACCCGCTCCACCCGGCGACAGGGAAACTGTTCATGTCGACAGACCTCCACGCAGACTTCCCAGACGACGACAAGCCGTGGCGACGGCCGGGGTCCGACATCTCGGATTATTTCAACTACAGCTTCGACGAGTTCACCTGGGCTAGCCACAGGATCAAGCAACAGGAGCTACGCAAGGAGTTCGGAGACCAAAAGAAACAGCTCGAGGTCATACAGAACTTTCCGACTATGGGCTTTCCCATGTCCGATGGCCCGCCGCCGCCGATGCCCGGCATGAACCCGGAGATGATGCAGAACATGCTCCCCAGAATGATGGCGCAGGGCCTCGATCCGTCTTCGATGGCCCCCATGTCTTTTGTGGACCACGCCCAGGCGATGAGGCCCAACCAATCCGGCGCAGGCGACGGACAGGAGGGCCAGTTTGGTGGCCAAGGCGGTGGTATAGAGGTGAGTATGGCGGTGGACGAGGACGGTGGCGAAGGTGGTAGTAGAGCCTGCGGGTGGGTTTTGCATGATGTTTCTTGCTCTAAGTCCCGAAATGGGTCTGGTCGGTCGTGGAGTTACTCTGCAATACACACTACCTATTCTCTTGGACTTCAATAGTGGAGGTAGGGTCGTAAGATATCGTTTAAAGCCAATGGAGCAGCCAAACACTGCACGGTAGACTGCCTTGTCGGCACGGACTTGATTATCTATTTGAGGTCGATACTTTCTTATAGCATCCTGAACGCAAAAATCGCGTTAATGAACGTCTCCCAATCTTCCTCAACGGTGCGTTCGCAATCTCCTTATGGAAGCCAAAAATTGCATAGTTGGTTTGACCCTTCACACGGTCTGCGTGCCGCCCATACTCGTCATTCACGAGACTTCCTGATAGACAGAAACTAGCAACACTTGAAGCAATTCCATAAATACCGGTCAAAAATATAGAACTAGAACAAGACCATAGACAGCTGTCTCACATCAAAGGTTCCCCATAGAGTCCACATCCGTTGCTGGAGGACTGTGTTTAGATTGCACAGTGGAACAGAGCTGGTCGAGATTCCGTTGGCGTACGTTGCGCATATACGCCCTCTGGTCCTGGGACATTTCCGGACGACGAGGAGGCGGAGGATCCAGCATCTGTCGGATTCCACAGTATACCATGACCGACACACAGAAGCCGAGAATAATAAGTCCGACGACTAAGCTTCCGTTACCTTCGTTGTTGTTCGCATCGGTTGTCATCGTGGCTGACTGTGTTGGGAAGTGATTTATCGTCGACTAGTAAAAGCGACAATCGTGTCGATGGGCTGAGACAGCGCTAGTATTGGTATAATGATTATATTCGAGACTGTGTGAGTGTGGACGGACGGACCAGTATCGGTCAGTTGTTGGCCTTTTTTGTAGGACAGTAGATATAGATGAGGATGATAGCCTAGGAATGGCAAGACCAAGTATATCAATGAACCAGTATAGCTGTTGTGTCGGTACTAAGGGAAGTCAATCGAATGAAGAATGCCCACGAGTGGGCAGTTTCATTCATATAAGATTGAATACTGTGTGCTCATACAGGCAGCCCTGTCCAGATTCATGAGAAAGATGATAGGTATAACCCTTTTATATCCATCTGATTACTTCCTGTTCTTTTTTTTTTTAGTACCGACCCATACCCTTAGCTTGATCTTTTCGAATGTCTATAGGATGATGTGGATCAAGAGTCTCTGAAACTCGTTCAACCCTCGTTTTTTGACCCAGGGTGTATCGACTAGAACTATGCAATTCCCATGGCCGACTTACCTAAAAAGGTAATTGACGTCAGGATCCGAGCGAGAGAAGCTATGGAAGGACTTAGTATGGTGTTAGTTATGGGGCGGCTTACTGCGCTTGCCGAACATGGTTTAGGCTAAACGGCGGCTGGAGCCTTGGGAGAATCCATAGGTATGAAGTACAGCATAACTGATCAGTACTCCGGATCGTACCGTGTATTGTCGGTTGGTTGGCGCCAGGTTATATCGACGGAAAGCTAGCAGTAGCCTACATAAGTTGCCAAGCCACACGGATAGTCTGTAAGGGGTTTCAAACGGGCATCTCTCTTTGGCCGTCTGGATACATTTGATGACGACAGCTAGAAGTTCATGGGAAGAAAGCGTTCCACCAGTTCAACCTTTCCTGTTCCTGGGTCTTTCTGATTCTTGGTAAATCTCAGGATGAAAGGATGCTGCGTATGCTGGGACATGTCCACTGGGGCACTTCCATGTGCTTGATAGATCCCAAATTCATGCACACGGTGGCCTTCCGGGATGTATTGCCTTTCAGCCACTGACACTTTATTTGGCGATCTGTCCAGGCAGTTGCTATCAACCTCCACAAGCTCTGCCAAAGAAGGCACACTTTCTGTGGCGGGAGGAACCCCACGAGTGCTGCTGTCCAGCTCTTCCATATATTCCAGCGTTGTAATGCCATTTATCGTAGGTTGAAGCGCCCGGCGTTTCCTCATGCCTCGTACAGAACCCTCCTCTATCTGAATGATCATCTCCGCAAGCGTAGCCCACGACATAGATTTGAACATGCTTTGAACTTTTGGTGTCTGTCGAAGCAGCTCTAATGCTGTCCGTCGCAATATCTGGTCTCGGCATTTCACAGCAGTGAAAAACAGCGGAGGGCCAACGTCGGCTTCGAAAGTAAACCCCGGTTGCGGATCACCCCATTCCACCGGCGCGTGCGTCGCTGCTGCTGCGTGCTCGACAATCAGACGAAACTGGCCTATGTGCTCATCGTACGCAGTCTCTTGTACTGCGAAACAAGTGGAGATCATGATGGATGCAGCGGAGCGAATGCTCAGTAACACTGGTATTGCTCTCCGATCCGGAGAATACAGCTGGGGGTGGCCTTCCGCACTCCGGAGGAAGGCAAACACACAGTCCCACTCGTCCAGTTGACGGGCCAGGGTGCGCTGTTGTACGGTCAAATCGAACATTGTGCTAGGCACTTTGTGACCGCTGCGGCAATGTCGGGCCGCGGAACGTCGGAGGATGAGGGCCTCTGCAATCAACTTGACAATCGCCGTCTGGGCGGCTTCAAAAGACAACGACCCGGGATTGCTAGGAGTTGCCAAAAGGTCCGACAAACCCTCGGGCGAACAATTGGTTGTTATAAACATGGCGGCCCCAAGACGGACCAGCAGCGGCATCATCATGTCTTTTACAGCTAATGTTGTTTCCGAGAGTCTTGGGCTCTGTCGCTGCCAAGAGAGAATCAGCTGCACGGCTTGCCTGTATAGCGAGATGGCCTTGGCCACATCGCCTTGTAGCATTTCAGCGCAGGTATACAGTACACAAGAGGTGAGTGCGATCTGCGGATGTACTTTGTTCCGTGCTAGTTGGGATCGCACGTTTTCCACCGAGCGAAGGTACCATAAGAAAGCTTCTCGAGGCATTCGCACTGAGGGCACAGCTTCCGTGACCATGGGAGGCCCAAGGAAGGGATCGAGGTTCTCGTACAGAGCACTGATGGCGATGATTGCGTCCCAAATGGCGGGTTCCGATCGACAGGCTTTCAGGACCGCGCCTGTCCAAAATGGGCAACCGATGCTCCCCGCTATCGTAGGGCCCGCACGTTGGCAGTAATACTCGAAAGCCCGTCGCTCGCGAGAGGCATAAGCCCCAATGTCGGAAAGAGGCTGACTGTGCCATATCGAATGCGTGTGCGGAGGCGCGATGCGCCGACTGCGACCATCCAGCTCATACCAACACTTCCGACCGGCGCTTTGACAGCGCCTGCAGCATGGTTTTGTTTCGTCACATTTGATCTTGCGAATTCTGCATTGGACAACGAGCATGGTCAGCCAATCACTACTTTGTGTCGAATGCTTATGCTTATAGAGAAAAGGAGAGAGAAAACTCTGCGATACTTGCAAATTGTGCAACCAGTGCGCGTCTTTAGTTTCGCGGCTGAACCGACGGTCTGGTAGTATGCGAAAGCATCCATTATCTCGAGCGCCTTCGATCTGGGACTGTTGAAGTCGAGGAATCGGTATGTGTTTGGTGAATGGCCATTGTTGATGATGGAGGGGATTCAAATGGACGGGCCCATTGCGCTAGTCCTCATACGTCCATCTACTACTCTGACGTCTGACGTGAGCAACATCTCCTTCTGACCGCTGGCGGCCAATGCAAGGTCATGTCTTGTTGAACCAGGGGAATTCTGGTAGATATCCTAGCGTTGATGTGGCTTGCTGGCGTCTGGATCTTGGTCGCGCATATTGTAAGAGAATTCCTCGCTACTGTCGTATTCTGAAACGCCATGGGTTTTAAGGGTCTGCCCCTTTGTTATGAATGACTATCTAGGTCAGTTTTGTTACGCCCGGGGTTCTGATAATTTGAGCGTGCTATTGATCATACATGCTGTAGCCTAGTATGTTCAGGTCGTAACATATATGTGCTTGCGTAGCCACTGTTTTCGACGTCTGCCCACCAAGGATATGAGGCGGCTTATTATTTGCCAGGATGGTACGACGGTAACAAAAAACATGTCTAGGTAAGAGGCCATCAGGTCATCAGGAGATCCATCAAGCCGGCCAGCGGACTTTTGCCCTAGTTAATTCATAGACGATGGGGCGATTGACTTATGACGGAAAGAAAACAAGCTTATCAGGGCGGGAACTAACAGACTTATCATAGTCACATTGTCGCGGATGTAAGGGAGAGCGGAGTAGACTAGTGGGCAGGCCTGACACCTCAAGTTCGTCGTACTTGTATGCTTCCCAATGGTAGCAGGTTGCGTCCCAGTCTAGTTTGGTGACCTTGGTACTGTGTACTTATTACAACTCTGTGAAAACCTGTAGAAACCGTTTACTTCTATTTGTTGTCCAATAGGTCTAATTAGACAACCATACACAACCCTCGTGTGCCTGCTCGGCTCTGTATTTTCGGAGCAACTGTGAACTCTGGAAGCTAAATACTGGGCGGCGTAAGAATATAACCTTAGCCAACCATTTACGCTTGGCATTCTAGAGTAACATAGCTTGGCGTTTCTGTTGGAATCTTTTAGTGCTGGGATAAGGCCTTGCGGAGTGCGCTCAATACGTCGAAGGAGAGGGGTATCAAGGATCTCGGGCTTCCACCGGAGGGGAAGTGACTGGCGGCCCTTTCGAACTCGAAGCCGCCATATGAGATCTGGAGTCAATTCATTGAGAAAAGCCCCATCGCGGAAAGCCAGTGAGATAATTTGATTGATTGTGCAATATGCCTTTTGATAATCGCCATGCATGAAGAATTTAGTTCTGAACAAGAGTTAGCCTCAGCAATAGCTGTCTATGCATTCCTTACCCGTCAGCGCCTTCTGGCCGGCCTTTGAGATTGCGAAACTCAACGATGGCACAAAGGATATCACGCTTGCTATCTGGGTCTTTAATGTAAAAGAGCTCAAAGTTTTACCATAGGCACTGTCTGTTTTAAATTGTGGTGTTCAACCGCAACTACTATCCGTACGGCCAAAACTACGATTACTCTTTCCCTGTGCGTTATTGATAAAAGTCGCCAAACACGCACGCTTCGTGCTCCACCACTTTTACACGAGAAACTGTCCCAAGGGGCGCCCCGATCGAGCCAAGAGTGTTTGTCTGGAACCTGGACAATCGCATCATACGCGTCAAACTTGTCAATCCACGCCTTCTTGAGTGCCCACCCTGCGGGCTCCGACTTCGGATACATACTACACAACGCTGTGCTCGACCTCACTGATTGTCTCTTTGACTTTTCTGGGAGTCCGGTGTCCTGGATACGGGCTTGACTGTTTAGAAGGGCGTAACTAAGTGCCCTGGGCTTGATTCATGACTCAGGCCTCAACATGCATCTTGTGATATGCCTAGTCAGAAGCTGAGAAGTGAGGCAGGCATCAAAGAAAATCCAGAACGTAGGCCAACTAGTCTCGAGCTACTCCAACGAATCTAAAATCCAAGCCGGAGATTCGAGCGGCTCCACTTGTCGCATATCAAGACTTGGTCGTAGTTCTACAACGTAGTTCTTTTTGCTGATGTGAATTGGAGTGTGATTACCAGCTTTGCGTTGATCTTTGCATCTGAAGAGGATTCTTGCCTTGCTTCAAAGCTACACGACGTAGGAACTGTGTCCATGATGACGTTGATTACCAAGCATTGAAGCCTAGAAGCAACTACCATGCTAAAAGGGCGGTGCTATACGAGTCAATCGCGGGGGTCTTACAACCTCGGAGTCGCTGGGTTCCACCAGAACAAACAACTCGGGCGAATTGAATTGAGTCAGAGGTGCAAATCAAGATCAGGCAGGAATTACTAAAGTCGGATGTTCCGACCACAATTCTCTATAAGTAACTTCGGTCCGGCCATAGTGAGTGGTCACCAAGGCCCAAAATCGTCGGAACTTCACTCCGTCGGATTGCTACCTTCTTTGTGTATCACTAAGAGGAACGCCTGCATAACTTCTTGTCTATTTCTTGCCCCTTTCCAACCAGACGGCTTTCTAAGGCCTTCGTTTGTCATTCCTCGATACATCTTGAACGGGCGCATTCTTGCTGAGTTTCAGGATGTCCCCACCAGAATGGAGGTCATTCCAACCATTCAAAGTTCATATATCAGATAATGTGCTGCACAATTTATCAACTCTGTTACGACTGTCATGGTTGCCTGAAGAGTCATTTGAGAATATGCAATCAGATCGACGCTATGGCGTAACGCTTCCTTGGATGAAGAAGGCCAAAGATGCTTGGGAGACACAGTTTGATTGGTAAGCAGATGAGCACCTAGTTAACGATGACTGAGCGCAGCTTATCCTGTTCTGAACGCTTGACACTCCTTGGAACAGGCGTAAGCATGAAAGCTATATCAACGGCTTTCCCCAGTATATCACGAGGGTGGTCGACGAAGACGGACATGAATATGACATTCACTTTGCTGCTTTGTTTTCTGGTCAGAAGAAAGCTGTTCCAATTCTTCTATTACATGGCTGGCCCGGTACTTTGCGCAGTGCCTGTCGATGTGTAAAATCGGCGATTCTGCTAACCAGGTTCTAGGAAGTTTCTTGGAGTTTTTGCCGATGTTGGACATGATTAACCAGCGTCATCCACAATCCGAATCGCCCTATCATCTAATCGTGCCGTCGCTTGTTGGATATGCATTCTCTTCAAAGCCTCCGCTGGATAAAAATTTCAGGATCGAGGATGGCGCTCGTATCCTCGATAGATTCATGGATAACCTGGGCTTCGGTTCGGGGTATGTCGTACATGGTGGAGATTTAGGGAGCGACACTGCGAGAGTCATGGGCGCGAAGCACGCAGGTTGCAAAGGTGAGTTTAGGACTATCCCACCTGAAAGCTTTGAACTCTCTTTAACTGATATTTCTCTAGCGGTTCACAGTATGTTACAAATGCATGATGATTAGTGCATTTAACTGAATATAACAGTCAATTTCTGTTACATGCCTGAACCATCAGTGCAGACGCCGCTAGAGGTAGATGACATTGACCGACTTGGCATCGAAAGAGGTCGTGAATTTGAGAGGGTTGGTAATGCATATGCTAAAGAGCATGCTACTCGCCCGAGTACAATTGGAATTGCGATTTCCTCTAATCCATTGAGCCTTTTAGCTTGGTACGTATCAATTTCGCGTCTTAACATGGAATAATTCACATCTAATAGATTCAGGGTGGGTGAAAAGTACCTTGAGTGGTCTGAGGAAGATCCCGATCTCCACACAATCTTGGAGACGGTCACATTATATTGGGTAACGCAAACGCTGCCATCTTCTTTATATCATTATCGGCAGGTATAGGGATCACTACTAGCAGTGGTAAACGACAGTGGCTAATTAGCACCCAGCTCTTTGAACCAAGTTCCCTTGGCTCACACGCAAATCCGGAGTGGTATATTGACAAACCTCTTGGTTTCTCTAGCTTCTTGCATGAGATCGCTCCCACACCGGCTAGTTGGGTACGCACAACTGGCAATTTGATATTTTATCGCAGACATGAAAAGGTACTCAAAACTCTTGGACCCATGATTATCTATTCAATTAGAATATACTTATGATTAATGCCATGATAGGGTGGTCACTTCGCCGCACTTGAGCAACCAGAGGTATTGTGGGACGACATCACTGCATTTGTGCAGGAATTGGTACAGCGAGCCATTTTTTAAGAAGGTTGAGTGGTGCTGCACCCTATCAGTCAGCGGAAGTCTTTATTATGGTTCATTGATTTTATTATAGTTTTCCTTGGTCAGTTTTTGGTAGTAACGACAAAGGTTCTTCTAGATAGTAATCAGCTGGACTTGTGAATGCCCCTGTTATTTTGACAATTCTTTCCTTGCTTAAGTTTAAGGGACTAGCCTAAGAATGATATAGGTTATTATTTGATGCCGAGCATAGTGCCTCCTTAGGGTCCCGCCATTTCTACACATCAGGCTCTAGTTTTAATTGAACTCACTTCACTCTCTAGTAATCACTTCGCTGGAATTGTGGTGTTATTTCCTGCTCCCACATCCTTACAACCCTTGTGCCCTCCCTCTCAGTATCCGTTCCTCACTGCCTACAAACCCGCTAATGAAGTGTACCCGTGCACGACAGAATTGATCCCCCCTGACAGGGAGTGACTGCAGTGAGAGTGATGTTTTTGGTAGCAGCCGTGACTACAATGAGCGGTGGGATGCCACTTAACATAATTCCCAGGTGAGCCGCCATCCCGGGCGAGCCGCCACCTAGGATACTGAGAAGTGAGAAATAGAGTTGCATAACCGAACCGCTAAAATCGAATCCGACCCTCGCCGAACTCGCAGCAGTGAGGGTTCGGTTCTAAGCCTATGGAATCGCACCGGTTTTGGTTTCCCTAGGTTAGAACTGATTCGAGTTCGGTTAAAACCATCGGTTTCGATTTTTGAGGTTTTATCGGATTCGACTAACCAACCCTCACCGTTTTGGATAGAAATCACTAATTTCTAGGATATATCTAATGGTTTTAATATCACTAGATAGCCCTAGATTTAGGCTATCCAATAATATAAATATCAACTCAAAATACCTAATAGTTGTTGAGATATAAGGGAATAATCATTTCTGTCATGGGTTAGTATGAAAGTAGTAGTAGTTTAGGAACCGAACCCTCACCGCTGTGAGTTCGGTGAGGGTTGGATTCGATTTTAGCGGTTCGGTTATGCAACTCTAACTGGGGATGATCGGGCTGAACCACTATCTCCATCGACTGGGCCGAGGACCCCCTCTGCCATGCGGACAGGCCCCGGAGACAATCCACCACGTGCTACTTGACTGCTACCGATACGACAACCTACAGCGTGCGACATGGACCGAAGTGAACCCATCGAAACCCTGAGAGAGACCTTGGACGTTCGAGTTCATAGGCAAAATATGCGTCTTGAAGCATAACCGCAATCGCACGCACCTCCAAGAGAACAGATGTTCGAAATATTGCCTCACAAGTCATCCTTACAATTACTTGCGCCTATAACTCTCACGCTTGAAGCTTAATACCACTCTGGCACTAATCCAGGCATATCAGTTACATATTCGTAGTCGACATCCCAGGAAACCGAAACCCCCACCAGGACAGTGATGATGACAGCCCATAGAATACTTGAAACTAGTTTTTCCTTGGATAAGTATTTACCCAAGCTCCACTGTTCCCAAAATCTGTTGAGGTCTTTGTCGAGAAAGAGAAGTGTGGAAAGAAACAAGATCGCAAGATTAAGAAGTCCCCACACGAGGTATTGTAGCACTTGAAGTTTTATACCACCTGAGGAGGCCAAAGATTGTATGCCTTTATCAGCCGCGAACGAATATAACAGATCCGCTGCGAAAGCAATGGAAAGCAAATACCAAAGCACAAGCAGCTTTGAGTACCACGGCTCGTTCCTTATCTGTTGTGCCGCATTTAATGGGCAGCGTGGCGAAGTACCCTCTGTATCAGCAGCTAAATTTAACGTTAGTTGTCGGTCATCCGTATAGTCTGGATGGGGCATGGTGTGCGATGGTGTGTCCCTTGGCGTTTCCATTGTATTCGATGCGAAGGAAGTGTATGCCTCTAGGTATTCATTAGCGATAGTTATACCGTTTGGCTAGGAATATACGTACCGATGATACTAAGAAGTGGCAAAGCTAACATGACAACAGCGACAACTTGACCGAAGCCCCAAATATTCTCTTCTTGATGAATGTCCGTAGAAGCGTGCCCAGTATTACGCACAATAAAAATGCGAATGGTACCCCAGGCAAGAGAAAACGAAAGCCAGGTGATCTAGAGTCGTCAGTAAGATTCCATTATCAGTAGTAAGATAAATCTATACCTCCCATATCTTTGATGAGTATAGATCGCTTCCCGCAAGGATCAATGCGTACATGGATCGAATTAACTTGAACTTGGTCAGAGCAATACATTTTCCAGCCCTGCTTTTTGCGCTTCTTGCGCTCTCCAGACACCTTAACTCAGAGTTAAGGGATTCCGATAACTTCTCATGTGGGATGTTAAATCTTGTATACCATCTGTTGTCGGAGAATAGCGCAGCTACCCTTGTAAAATAACTGAAAAGGAGAAACCCTATCGCCAACATCATGTAGAGCCAATTGTACTCTTTGACGAGATTTGGACCCGCTTTCCAGGCGATTGTAGGGTGATATAGGCACCATGCTGGAAATGACTCTGGAATATTGCCAGACGAAGTGAGGTAGCCGACCGGACCCATTACGCAAATGAGCATTACCAAGAGGATGGCCATAATAATAACACGGTGGATCCTCTTAGATTTGTCTGAGCGAAGTTCATGCCGTAGGGCTGTAAGAGTGATGAGATGGGTCACTGTGGAGAACCATGCGAAATTTACCACCGATTGCCAGTGATATGATGAGATACCCCATTGAAGTTGAGAAAGGCCCCCTATAATTATTGAGATGCCAGTGATCATTTGCTGGTCACTAAGGGATAAAATCATTTTCTCAAGGACCGGTTCCAAGCCGGATATACCGGGGTTTAGCCTTTCAAGGCTTCCGGCAGGGACAATTGATACACCGCTGTCTAGCATTGCTTTGATAATGCAACACAAGAAACTGAGATATGCCGTTGCTAAAAAGCCACTCAAAACCTATAAAGTATTGAGCGTTGTTTCCTCCCCTTTACATAAATAGATACTCACTCCAATACCAGAAATATCTGGATTTGGATGCGATGACGAGTAGGTGGTGCAGTTTTCAGCAGTCATCCCGTATGTCGTCATTATATATCATTGCCTAATTCAGGCTCCACCGTTTAAGTGTGAGTATAAGAGCTTTAGAGACATAGGGCATTTCAGAAACTGACCGACCTTGTAAGTCTGAAGCAGAAATTTTTCACCCGTGAGAGGATGTCGATTGGTTTTTTATTGGCGGATCTGTCAGTCGGCCTAGAAGCTTTTTACAACACAGCCACATTGCGCAAAAGCGGGTGTGACAGGCGAAAAGCCCGAATAGCGACAACCAATCCGATTCCTAGTAAGCGATGGCGCATCAGACAAGAATAGATTTGAATCGTTATAAGGAAGATCCATGATGATGATGGCTAAGCCTGCAGATCCTTCTTTACTCTTATTCTCTTACCAGCACTGCATAATTGGGCAATCCACTGCCTGTCCAGAGATAGACTTTTCTGCGACCAAGAGACAACGTTTGCCAACAATTGGTAGAGGGCGCGATTTGCGGTCGTACGTCGATATCTGAGACGCGACACGACAAATGTCTGCTTGTTTGATGTCGCATGGACGAGACGAACCGGACAGTAAAAAGCGAACCCGTAGTGTCTGCAGCTGTACACTGACAGCTGCTGAGATCCTATGCAATAAAGACCTAGATATCCCTTTGTCCGAGAGGCGCGTAAACGGGAGAGGACTGGTACAGGATGCAATCTGTAGTATTCATTAAGATATGATATAGCATAGAGAATCTAACAGTCCTAGGGTCAAATACCAGGATCTAAGAATAAGATTATTAGTAACTAGTTTAGTAAGTGCCTGATGGAGCTTAAAGGCTGTATTAAAGTAATCTATGGTTGTGAGGTGATGTTATACTAACCTCTACTTAATTAAACACTAATAGTATAGACTATGTATATCTGGTGTTGCAGTCACTAAGACTACCCTATAGCTAGTGTTTAATCCAAAGGTTAGTAATATGGTTAGAGCAGCAGGGATCCTAACTACTGAAACTTAGATTGGGGACTTACTAAACTATCTATCTATTCTAATAGCTCTAACTATTAGTACCTTATAAAATTATTAGTTACCATCTCTAGTATTTATGTTAGCTTAAGCTCTATCATTTATATCTAGAGTTGCATAACCGACCCGCGTTCAGCCCGCGGTGGAATTGAAGGTGCGATGGGTCACTGCTAACGGGGAGGATCAAGCTCCAACCGGCTGAACGGATGTCCGAATTGATCGCATCTGAAGAGGAGGAACGGGGAAGACAGGCACCTTCCTTTCTTTCTTTCCTTCCCCTTCGAAAAGAAGGTCCAATTTCATATCACCCACGGCACTGATCAAATCAGTGGATCCAATCCGATGGACTCACCGTCTCCGCTCACTTCCTCCCATACTGTGACTCGCCAGCCACGATGTCGGCGCAGCGCCGACCTTCAGACGGCTTCTCTCGCGGATCTTCACCTCGAATTCAATCCGTGCGATTTTCATTCTCCACGCTGTGTATTTCGGGATGTGCTCGAGTTCGCAATACCGGCTCTTCGGGGAAAGGAGCAAATATATCGTGTCTTGCTAAAGATATCGGGCTGAAGATTGAAAATTTCAGGAAAGGGAAAATGTATGCCATGACTTATACTGTAATCTTAATATGGTAACCATATAAGCTTTAGGTTCCAGGGAAATCTCCCGTTTCCGTTCCATTCTCATGGGGTAATTCCGATCCAATTCCCATGCGACTTCAGAATAGGTTATCATCATAGATATGTCCCTTCGATTTCCCAAACTATAATACCCATCCCTATGCTATCCCTAATGCCTTGATAAGGGATAGATGGGATCTTGATGAGAATCCGCAAAATCTGCGGCTCAATCATTGCAGAGATGATAGTTGATTTGTCGAGGATGAATGCCCTGGCAGACAGCTGAACTAATATATATTGAATGAGTAAAGACGATTTGAGGCTAACTATTTTACAGAAATGTGATTCATGGATGGATTACTATATCCCCATCTCCAGCAGACTAGAGGCTGGTCAAAGGGAGTTAGGAGTATATTAAGCTAGTACTTGAGGAAGTATATACTGCTATCATGGCTAGTGACACTGCTGTGATATATATATAAAAAGCACTAGAATAAACCTGCTATATATTAACAGAAATATTCTATATAGCATTCTAGCCCTCACTTACATTAATTTTATCAGCTACTTTATATTAGATATGCTTCCCTTTAAAGGCATTATAAGCACTAGAATCTAGATAGTTAATTAAGCCTGTATATAAAAGAAGAGAAATAACTATAATAATTACCTTAGTATACCAGCAAGATCTAGATAATTTAATAAACTATAGGAAGGGTACTTTGCAGATAATCTGGGGGGTAATCTAAATTAGAGGCTATATAAAGCTAGTAATTATAGAGTGTAATAAATTAGCTCCTGAGGGGTTATTCTACTAATTCTTACCTGAAATATCTTGAAGATGGCCTTATTTTAGTCTATAAGCCTGGCATAATATTCCAGCAAGATAATGCTAAGGCAGAATCCATACATTAATGTAGGTACAGAAGCAGATTAAAACTCATGGTCTATGTTAAGATTACAGTATAAGTCTTAGCATCCATTTCCCTTTCCTGGAATTATGCAGGATTGTCATTGGGGGTAAATATCATAATATCAGCTTTGATTTTCTGCGCTTTTTTTCTTCGTCATGGGAATATGGCCCTATTTATATCAACATATACTAGCCAGAAACTCAAGAGGCAAACAGGGGCAAGTAGCGCTGTGGTCGCTGTCTCATGACATGCAGGCATATTGTAACGATGCAATTCAGTACATGTCTTTTCATCCTGATAGGTCGCATCTGGTAGCACTCCTTTGGCTGTTGCATGGTTGGCTGACTTTGGAATGCTAGCTCCTTGCGTAGTTTGAGACTGTAGATTAGATGTCATCCCACGCGATTACATGACATGCTATTACTTGTGACTTGACCTCTATTAACCTCTGTCCCGTCAGCGCCGGACACCATCAAACCTGCTAGCATGTTACATGAGATCAGTAATATCTTAGTTATATCATTCCCCTGTGTCATTTAACGTAATTCACCAGTAAATGAGTCCTCCCTTGTGTTTACCTATTCTACACTCATGTTCAATTGTCCGTAGGCTCTTAGTTTCTGTGCAGTCCGCGCGGGGATGACGCGAGATGGTGGTCACCCCCGCCGTACAAACTGTGTCAAGTCTCCCTTGAAACTACACTCGCCCCTTGCTCATACCTTCTAGTCCGAAGTCCGCGGCCATTGTCACGTAGCAGAGGCGATGGAGGGCCAAGAGGAAACTTTAGATTCGCTCCTATGGGCTATTGAGCGAGAGAACCCAAGTGGATTTGACCTGTTCTGCAGAGTAGTCTAATAAATGGGAACAGACAAAATAAATGAAACTATATATTCAGTCTCTAAACTTAGATATATGGATAGTATATATAGATATAAATATTGGAGCTTATGATTGCCTGAGCTGCCGGATTGAAAAATAAATATATAATAGGCCATTCGCCTGGCTTCACTAGATATATGCTTAGTAACCCTATTTTTTGGTGTATCAGATCATTCCACAGCCACAGTTACTAGTCCCCCAGGTTATCCACAATCTTAACTAGCTCCTAATCAACTCAGTTTATACAATGGTACCCTTGAGTGGCCACATCAGCCGTGTAGGGGTTGTTTAGTGGGTTAGTGTCGTTTAGAGAGCTTTAGGTGGTTCAGCTGAAACTGAATAGCAGGTAACAATGGTATATCTAACAAGAAGCAAAAGAGAGACAGGCAGTCACCTGGCGCTGGGTGGGCGGCTTGCCGTCCTATTCAGTGTTCGCTCACCCGAAGACTACACACTTGAGCTAGATGGCAGTCAGGTCCGCGCAAGACTAGTAAGTGGCACCACCTCATTCTCTCCTGTAAGCATGAAGATTACAAGGTCTTCGTTCCTCTCCGTCTTTCACCAAAGCCATACGCTATTAAGCTACAAACTCGCTGCCTACTAAGAGTGTGACAATATAGCAGGAAAAAGGGGTGCCAACCTTCAATCAGCTGTGAAATAAATTAAGCGGTGCTCCCGCACACCAAAGCAAAGTATAATTGCGCTCTTCAGATATCTATATCAGCTACCCAGAGACTGGATATTAACAGGTCATAGATTTGTTGCTTTATACCCAACAGCAGTGTCTCCTGGTATCCAAACGAATCGAACCTAGAAGAGGTTTCTGGAATCCGTGGTTAGAAATACGCGGAATCAACTTAGAAACAAGGAAATGCTAATACAGTAGCAACTCTATCGACTATTAATACGTGCTTGTAGAGATTTTGAGGTTGGATTTATTCTCCAACAGGATTATAATATGCCGGATGTGAAGCGCAGTAAGAGAATTGATTCAGTTATACTATGCCAACATGCTGTTTACAGCAATGAAACCGGTCCCTTTTCGGTGGTGAAACGAGATGATAGAAAGACGGTATCCATCCTTCATCGTCGTCCACTAAAGGAGCACATAAGGCTACACCCTATTTGCCATGTACAATGCGGCGCCAGTATACTAGGCATTTTACTGGTCATTATAGTTGTCGGTTCTTAGACATTCACTCGTTACTCTGCATTTCCCGCTAGGGCCACGAAGTGAAGCGCACCCACAACATTTGGGATCCAGTTGTGTTTTACTAAGTCTCTTTCAGGTCATAATCACGGTGACACAGCCCTTATATGATAATTAATCATCATTCTAGAATAACGGCCGCCTTTTCACTTATAATGTGACCTTGTGTGTCATCCCCAAGAAGAAATGGCTGGCTGAGCTCTTTGATCAGACCGAGTCCATCTGCACTCTCTCTCACTGAATATGCCTTCATTATCCCATGCACGCAGACCTTGATGTGGCGCTGCTGTCCGTCCTCCGGAACAGTTACAATTGCTCCAACGTCATCTTCCGCCCGCATGGTCTGCGGGTCGTACACATGGCCTGGTTTGAACTGCACGAGTTGATAGCGCGTTCTTTTGTGAGGGTAGCAGCTCGCACGTAGGGTGATGGCATGACGGAACAATGTCCATGTTTCATGCTTAACGTGATCGCTCACGTCTTCTGAATGGAGTAAAGGTGCCATTATATCGAAGAACTCGAATTGTATCTGTTTGGTGTAACCAGGAACAAATACTTCTTTAAATTCGGGATTCTTTGTTAGGGTAAGATAAACGGCTGCGCGGTGGTATCTTTCTAGGCTTTCAGGTGAAACTAAGTTTGAGTCAAATAATCGTGAGCCAAGTCATTGTTTATACCGCAAAGTCGGTGAAGTTCGGGCCTCACATACTGCTTTGTTCCAGAATGCTTTGGTACTGCCTGAGCATTACGCTATCGAAGTGCAGGTCTCTCCATATCTCCGGGCTGTGAAACACGCGCTTCTGTATGAAGCCAAACGTAAGAGCACGAAAGGCTGATAAGGCGTCCGTAGAGAACAGGTCTTTGCTGATCATGGTTTGCTTGATGAGGAGAGTTAGATCTTGGCTTATAGTTTCATCATTCACGTGATGTCGTCGGATCTTGCAGAGCGCATTTGCTGTATAGACCACATAGTTACTCAACGTATACATTTCCTTGTATATAAACCCTGTTGACAAGACAAAAGCATCGTTGCACGATGGAGGGGGGCGGGTAAGCTCAACAAACTCAACGGCACTTGAAAGGCGGCGGCGAAGTCTGTGTATCTCATTCCTCTGGTCAAATAATTCATCTGCAGAGGATCTAATTGTGGTGGGATCGGCAGTTGAAGCATCCTGAGATGCTCTGACGTTGGCCAGTTCCGCCCTGAGACGGTTGTTTTGTCGCTGGAGAGTCTCATTCTCTTTTCGCAAGGAGACCGTCTCATGGCTCCTGCAAAGTAACGCCTGTTGTGCCTGGTTGCGGAGATTGATCATCTTCCCTGCGCATTTAGCACAACCACCACGCCGATCCTCTTGCGTGAGCTGGCGTCCACCACGGTCATGCGTGCTATTTGGCTTGGAGTGCTCGGGAAACTTTTCAGCGGCTACATCAGCATCATTGGACGGGGAGTCAGAGACGGAATCATCCATTTCATCTGATAGGTCCTCCAGTTCGGTTAACGGCGAGCCACCGGAATCGTAATCGAGGTTGAGAGGCGGGACCATAACGCTGATCTGGCAGGGAGTTTTGCGTTTAGTGCATTGCTATATATTTTATGCAATCTCATTGAAACGGTCAGCTCGCGCGATAACATACTGTTTCTCCCTTCTTTTCTTCGTCCTGCGCATTAGCTGACTGGCGGGGTCTTTTTCTCAACTTCCATGCATCTGATTGCGGGATATCTCGCTCGCCTTCTATGAAGCGTGCTGGAGGTTTTATTGGCCGCTTCGCACCGGCGATGATGTGTTCATCGGTTATTTCTAGAGAGATATTGTGCGTTGGTATGTGGTCTTCCCGCACATAGCAGAATCGGCTGCCGCCGACGCCCTCGAAATAATTGGTTCCGGGGATGTCTTGATCACTGCCCATTTCGCTCCTGGTTTGAACAATGGTCGCCAAAGCACTTCTTTCTCAACTAAAACCCAAAAAAAATTGTGAGGCAAAGAAAGTCCATATTATCAACAGGAGGAACATAGGAGGTGTTGATAGCAGGAACGGAGACACCGAAGGTCAAGGCGCCCGACGTTGGACAAAACCGAAAGTACAGCCTCCCGCCATGCCTATTTAAGTCAATGCTTGAAAGAGACCCCTGCTGAGCTAGAGCAGAAGTACCCCAATCCCAGTCAGATTTGCAACAAAATTTCAGTAAGGGGTAGTTGCTGCCTATTTGTTGCAGCCTTGCAGTCTGCCTCGTGCCCGATGCTATAAATTTCTAATTCAAAGTGGTGAGTTTAGTGACTTTTTTATTACTCCACCGACTGTGCTCATTATACAGCATCAATTTGTTTGCTATGGCCCAGCGATCGAACCCGCCGAGACGCGTACGACGCAAATTTGCTCATACGGATTCCTCGACCAGCACGTCCACGAGCAGAGTATCGGACGAAGACGACGTCCAGCTGCGACACAGTCCACGATACGGGCGAAATCCCCTTACTGCGAAAAAGCTTCTCCTATGCCTCGATTATGGGACGACCCTAACTTCAATTTCATATATCACCTTCGATCCAGATGAACCCCCTGAAGACGTACATCCAAGAGAGGTCCGATGCGTAGCAAACTGGCCGCAGGCCAACCAATTTGTCAACGCAGCGAGCCCATTTGTGCCTAGCGAAAGCTGGTATCGTGGTGGAGAATTCCTGTGGGGCCATGAGGTGCAACATACACTACGCAATCTGTCAGATAATGATGATGCAGAGTCAATGGACTGTATCATCCAGCTTCCGAAACTGTTATTAGATGATGATGGGGAGAGCATCGACAATGACCGGCTGTCACAGCCGAGGAAGGCACTCCACAAGGCAGGTAGAACTGCCAGAGACGCCATTAGGGACTACCTCATGAAAGTCTTCAAGCATACCCATGGCCAATTGTTGAATTATGAGGGATTCAATAATACTTGGGAGGTTGAACTAGTGCTATGCGTGCCATCCAAATGGTCAACGTATGCGCATCTCACAATGCAGGAAATTCTGCTTGAGGTAGTGGAGAAGACGGATATGAAAGGGAGGGAATTTTCAATATTTATTATTGATGAACCTGAAGCTGCAGTAACCTTTGCACTGTGCCACGAATACATCCGCAAAAATATTAAAGTACGTATGGATGCTGTCGCTGTGTCTTTGTTAACTGTACTCACCATGTGCAGGAAGGGTCTAACTTCATTGTATGCGATGCTGGAGGTGGTACTGTTGTAAGACTACCTAGATTTAATGCTTTATCACCAGCTTTAGGTGATTAATGATTCACGTCTCTCCAGGATGCGATCACCTACAAGGTGCGGCAGGAGGATCCCTTCAGAGCCGATGAAATAGCCATCCCAGCTGGTATACCCCCTTCCAGTACGTATACTGGGCAACAAATTAACAATAATAACAGGGAAAGACTGCGGTTCAAGCTATATAAACCAGGCTTTTATTGAAGAAACTAGAGAAAGACTGGCACACATCATTGAGATGGGCAGGGAGCCCAGCTATTCCAAAGAAGCAATCCTTCAACACGACTTATTTCGTAACTTTGAACACGAGTTAAAACGAATCTACGATCCAGATGTCTGGGAGGAGGATGAGAGGAGAAGTTTTCGCGTTTTCGGCCTAAGGGAGGACCCGACGAGAAATTTTGGGAACGGGATGTTTTTCGTCACAAAGTAAGACACCAGCAAATCCTCGCATACCCACGGCCTGACGGAGTTACAGGGAACAAATGGATAATTATTACAGGCGAAGTCTTGAAGGGACTGTGGATTTGATTATGGAACAACTGGAGCAACTTAATGGCCAAGAGGTCAAGGTAAAGCTGTCTACTGCCGTCCAATGTCCCTGAACGCACCCTGTTGAGATAGCCTGGTTGTTGCTAATAGCTGTAGGTCATCCTCCTCCTTGGTGGGTTTTCTGGATCGCCGGCTCTGAAGCGCTGCCTGAACAATACTTTTGGGCGAGACCTTAAAGTCATCCATCTGGATCAGGACATGTAACCCATCCCGGATCCTGTTGACCTTTCTCCTGGACACAAAGCTAACAATTTATTCTTCAAGAGACATGACTACCGCAGTATCTCGGGGCGGGGTGCTTCGTGCCCTAAATAAAGAGAACGGCCCACGCCGCAAGCTCAGGTTGAATCTCGGAGTTTGTCTCAGTGAACCATACGACGAGAGATTCCCGGGCCATTTAGCTGCCCATTGGTTTAATAACCATCTAAATAAGAAGAAATATGTGAAAGATTGCATGGACTGGGTTATTAGAAAGGTATGCTTGCACCTAAATCACGCAGTAGAGCCAATACTCTTATCGTCTTATACACTTAGTCCGTCGCTAATGCTTGAATAGGACCGAGTCGTCGCCCAGGGAGAGTCGGCTGAGATTTGTATGCATCGCACATTTGAACTAGGCCAGGAGATGGCCGCTTATGAGACTATATATTTCTCGGACCAGCGGGTCTTCCAGCACTACCGCATAGATAACCCCAAAAATCGTGGTAAGTTGAACATAAATGCCATAACCCATGATTTGTGAATTCGGCGCTAACTTTGGCTGGCAGGCCATCGCAAAGCGGGAGTCGTCAAGGCATCCCTTGATGCCCTTCGGAGGAGAAACATGCTG
The DNA here is from genome assembly GCF_001445615.1 of Aspergillus lentulus. Classification (NCBI taxonomy): domain Eukaryota; kingdom Fungi; phylum Ascomycota; class Eurotiomycetes; order Eurotiales; family Aspergillaceae; genus Aspergillus; species Aspergillus lentulus. The sequence continues at coordinate 3,318,635 of NW_028322123.1, forward strand.
GAGGAGAAAATCAACGAGGACGGCGATGTGTATTATGAAGTCCACTACAGCATCAAACTCGAAGTGGATGGCCGCAATGTCAAGGCAACGATTCATTGCCCTCCAGGACAAGAAGTCCAAGGAGAAGCACAAATTTGCATTGCCGCTGCTTTCAGTCCTGGGACGAATTAAGCGGAACGTGCCGACAAGCGATATCATGTCCCCCTTTCATACTGGCTTTGGATCAGGATGCATTTGTATAATAGCCAGCGTGAACTTTACCTCCAGAGTCGCGAGATAACAACTCACTGACCTAGAGGTCCGACACTACAAATACCGGAATTTTGACCAGAACAGTAAGTTATAATTAGCTATCTTCTTTCCACGCTACTGTGATTTGCGTGGTTTCATTGTTATCGTCGTCGCTAGCTTCTTCGTCAGATGACAAGAGCAGTATTGGGAAGGAAGACGAGCCGTGGAGGGTAGACCCAGTAGATATGAGCTCTTGCAGCGCTGAGATCCAGGGGTAGAAACTATCCCTGCTCTTTTCAGTTTTCCAGTACCTGGAATGGTCCATCGGACGATTAATGTAGGCCAAATATTCTGTTGGGTCATGACTAGGACACAGAGGAATGACACTATAATAGGCGCCTTCATAAGACATTCGATCCACCAAATGTACTACATCGGCAGCTTCATACGAGCCATCCACGATGTAGAGGCATCGGCGAGGAGTTCCGGACATTTCCTCTTCGCAATCGACTAGTACAGTGCCATTAGAATGGATAGATAACTGCTCCAGGTGTGGCCACACTTTCGGTCCTTCTGTGTATAGGCTTTGTTTGCACTGCATATGCGAGTAGCGCAAATAGGAGTCTGGCGACAAACGTCGTCCGATAGTGTGTGATTCGATGACCAACGACACTAACTTAAGAACAGAAATCGAGTCGTCGCGTTTGAACCCAAACGACGAGGGTGCAATGGGCCCCGCGCGTTTACGCGAAGTGTTGGTGAGGCACTGCATGGATATTGCGGCGGCCAGAGTGTCGACAATCGATGGACTTTCTAAGAATTTGAGAAATCTCTTTGTCTCGCGGCTTGTGTATAGAGGGGCCTTGTTGAAAACGGTTAACCTCTCGTTTCCCCAAAGCTGCGCTACTGCCCTGCTGGAGATGCCGAGACAAACAAGCTGGCGTACTGGCTGCCAGTCTGATGTAACGAACATCCGGAAAGTGAACCTAACAAAGAAAAAGGGGCTTCTATCTGGGGCGTGACTGGAAGCGGCGGATCTTGAAGTTCTCGTCCAAGCCTCCTCGATGCCATAGAGGGTATCTGGCACGCAGCGCCACGAGTCCTCCAGGAGAGAGGACATTTCGATCTTTGCCTCCTGGTATGCTTCTTCAGAGGCAAACGAAAGCCTGAATGGATCCACGTCATGCTCCGTTATGTACAGAGCCATGAATCTAGACTCGATCACGGAAGCGTCTCTCACAACTCCTTCTGTATGAAAGAGGTTCAAGTAGTCTCCGCTGGAAATAACTGAGCGTGGCAAAGTCTGAGATAAAATCTCAAGGGGGTCATTCGGAAGAGAAGTCAAGACTGTGGAACCTCGCTCAATAGTTGACAATATATCAGGGTCAGAATCCGGGATGCATTCCGTGGACAGGCTGCTGAGCTGGGCCAGCAGAGACTGCCGATAGACGTCACGGGCCCAGTCAAATATGTAGTCAATAATCAGAAGAAGCTGTAGCGAGCCGTCTTCGCCCGTTAAATCTCCGCTCCACAGGTATACGGTCAACTATCTCAATATCAGAAAGCTGGAAGGCATGACGATACTTCGATGAATGCTTACCCATTCGATGGACCCGCACGAGTCTTTGACAAAGCAACCAGCCACGTTCCACCGCTCCCCAGACCACGATAAAAACCAGACTAGCGGCTCAAACGGGCCACAGACATTCTCACCGCCAGCCTTCCGTAACTCAAGTTGTAGTCTCAACAGGCGCCGAATGCAAAAGGCTGTTTGCATCTCCACGGCTGCCATGTCCCCGTGCTTTCCTGATTTGGCTTCCATTATCAGGAAAGGAAAGAGCAATCGCTCACCTTCGTCATCAAAAGGGCTCACTTCAATTGTGTCCCTCAGAGTTCTGACATTTCCATCACACGCGCTGTGTTTGTTTACGGAGTCCAATACCCTCTTCAAGCTACCTGTGTCTCGCAGCCCGTATATCCTGTCCGGTTCTTCCGATACTTGGCCTCGTCTTCGGCCTTCGATAGGTAGAGGTGGGTCATGTTTAATGGTTGCTTGAGCGCGATCTGAGAACAGCATGTTTACTCCATTCTCGTATCCACTGAATTAGGCCTTAGCTAATTGCAGCTCCCTGCCGTCTATACCTTCTCAACCAACTGAAATGCGTAGCTCGACCTACCTGTTGTAACTCCACTGGTCAACACACCGACATGGCGCACGGCGCCTACGCCTAGCCTCCAAGGATTGAGCAAATGGCTGTGAGGACTGCACCGCGGCTTCAATCTCCGATTTCCAGAGTCTGCTACGACATCTGGGGCTAAATGAGGTTATGTATGTCAGACACGGTCGCACGGCGTCCCTAACGTTGGTCCCACGATAGCTTACCAGGTTACTTCAACCGTAAATCTATGGAGAACCTCCGGTTCAATCGAGAATCTCCACCCGGCCTCATTCTTCCTATCCTGCCTCGATATCTGACTTTGCTGGACTAGGCGCGCTGCCCTCTGCTTCGTTTGACGTCGCCAGGGCTTGTCTATCGAGTCAACAGAGACAGTTTCATTGAATCTCGAATATTTCTGATTCCCAAGCTTCTGAATATCTTCGAATAGCCTGCGGTGAGCATCAGGCCACTGACTGGATTGGGCGGGGCCAAGAAATCGGATATTAAGCTCTTTGGCATAATCCCATCGAGCTCTATATTCCGCTTGATCCATCTTGAAATTTCAATATGCCCAGCAGAAGTGTAGTGTATGTAACCAGAACAGCCCACGTTTTGAAAGGGAAAATCTGCATGGTGGCCCAGGTTGCAGTACTCCAGTGCACTTTGCAGCACATCTCACTGCGCGACAGTCACCAGTATTTCATGTGAACAAGTCAACGGCCCACCTAAGCTGATCTTTATATATCAGAACATTCTGGGCCTGGCCAATAACTCGAGCTCCTAGTCACTAACCGAGTGCTAGTGGTGACCGGTTCTCGTCACTTTGCATCTGTATGCAGCGAGTCTCACACCGCTTGTTAATATGGGGAATATTCGGTCATACACATCACTACTTCAGCACGCAACCAGGACCTCAAACTGGTTCAGCTAAAGGAATAAGAACGGGGCAGCGGAACAGTAAAAATCTGTGTATCTATCGTACAAAAAAGACTGGTGAGGAAAAACATACAACAGCCGGGATTCGCTGGTGGTCACCCACCCAACTACTAACCGGCCGGCGTGTGGCTTGAACGTGGTTAATACCCGGGTGGGTGTCCTCGCGGGTGACGGGGGTGATGCCGCTTGAAAGAGGTGGTGATTAGTGTGGGTGCAATCTAGCGAGGTGGTGATGGCTGGAGAATACATCACCAGCCTGGAGCATACATCACCTTGAGTGAGCCTGATAAGTCCAGGGAGGTGGCGATCCACCTGGGCGCGAAACAGGGCGTTCTGGTTGGGGAAATTTGTCAATCTGAAACACCAAATGATCCACAATCCATGATAGGCTCTGCCTTCCCTTCTCTTCTAAAAAAGCATGAGACTTGCTGCGCTGACATGCTTTGGATGGCTGCCTAGCCCAACTCGATTCCAACCTACCATCTTTCAAAGCACAACCATTCGGGACTGAAAATCAACGCGTTAATCTTAGCGGCTGATCAAAACACACTACTTGCGCACGCAAGAAGACTCGATAGCGAGCGCCAACAAGGAAATCTTCGAAGTCCCCTTCACGGCATCCGTATTCTCGTCAAGATACTCAACCTTCTTTCCCTTCCCAGTGGATGTTGGCATCGCAAAGCCTGGGGAAAGTTCAACTGAGAAGGGGGCCTAGTTTCTGTGGGATCAAATCATCGTTTTTAACAGACTCGATCAACGCCTTGAAGAATAGATTGTCTACAATTGTTTCCCTGGACAATATTTACTTAATGAAGTATGAGAAACAGACCACTGCCAATATTGCAGGCGAATCTGAATAAGGGACGTGAATGATAATTAAGCTTCCTCAACGACAGCTCGCTGAGAAATTTATAAAGTAGGTTACGCACACTTGTGAGACTGTGATTTTTTTTTTTAATGAAACAGACTATAGTTTTAATAGTTAGAAGGTAGCTAGTAAGTGCTTATCAAGTACTTACCTATATGCTGTTTACGAATATCTTGTTTAATCTCTGTATCCATTTCTTAACTGGAAAGTTCAGAAAGGATGATTTATTATTCTTTCTTGCACCTTGGACACTTGCTTGAGAATACTGGATCTTTGAATTGGTTAATAACTAGTTTGTAAACACAAGTGCTGACATCCTTTATTAATTGCTCTGCTTCTTCTTGCGAGTAGCTACTCACTGGAATAACTAGGTATATCCATTTGGATCTGTCCTTGGGTACTCTGGCAAATCATTTGTGTATTCAATATACAGGGTTTAAGGTGGATGAGTTTTTGCATCTGTTAACTAAAGCAGCTTGGCTGGGTTTAAGACTTGAGTGATTCAAAATCAGCTAGTAAGTACTTGGAATGCAGTGTCTGATTCTTACCTCTTCATCCTTCCTTACGTTAAAGGCGACATCTTCCATTTAGACAAAGCTTATTGAGGAGTCTCTGATTCCATATTATCAATGCATACGCCCCTATAAATGTGAATGAGGAATCCATATTCACAACATCTCACTGACTCGAGAGACATTATCAAGAATCTCGGCCTGCCGAGTCGCCCAATATTTTCTACGTTCATGCCATTCTTTGCCAATTCGAGTAGGGTAGTCGTGCAGTGCTTGATTTCTGTAGAAGTACTCCACCCACGCAGAGTAAAGCCGGCTGATGCGTATCCTTTGCATTGTTATCGGTCCTTGCTCTCTCCGAAATTCGTCGCACGTTTTGTCGATCCAGTAGCGAGGTTCGTTCACTGCAGAAGCCGTGGAGGCGCGGATCGGACGATTATTGTAGTCTTGCATTTTCGACGAATGCCACGGAGGTGGACTGCTCCAATTATTGCTCATTGATGAACTCACTCCCTTCCAAGTAGCCCAAGACCATAAATTGTTTTCATTGTCGGTTTCCGGAGCATGAAAGCTAACCATAGTCTTGAGCCAGTTCTCCTCAATGGAGCCATCGTCAATGCTTTGGACGAATTGTTCCATGGTATCATTCAGTTCTGAGATGAAGTCCTTTTCCTCATCGAGAATCTCGTCAATTTCTTCTTCTTCCATTGGACCACGCGAAAATGCTGTTCTCTGACAGCAGACATGAGTAATGCCAGCCCTCTCGAACTCGATTGCTCGAACTAGCTCCGCTAAAGCCTTCTGCGCAGTGGTTTCTCCCCGGGATTCTCTCAACGTCAAGAGCCAGTCCAAGACCCATATATGAGCTGTCGATGCATTCCACCTCTCCGAATAAAGGAGTTTGGTAGATGGTGAACAGCCATTAGGAGAGCAGGGGCAGCGGCAGTTGTCATGCATTAAGGGATCTGCACCATGATGTAAAAGCGTTGCTATTAGGACAATGATTCTCGAAACCTCTTGTAGCATATAAGATGGATCCGCTGAATGGTGGAATATGTCTTGATTCATCCTTTGGCATGCAATGTGCAATGCTGAGAGCCCTCTGTTATCTTGATGGTTGACATTACATCCTCGTGCCAGAATATTGTTGTAGATCAGACAGTGACACCGGGATATTGACGACATGAGAGCAGTTTGACCTTCCAAATTAAAACGATCAATATATTCGTATCCGGCTTCAAATAGGGCGTTCACCTGCGTATCGTGCCAAAGACGATGAAGCAATGTATTTCCGTCCTCAAATAGAAAATGTGGGTTTGCTCCCAAATCGATCATGATCTTAAAATCTTCTGGCCGGCCCTGCCACGCAAGGTGAAGATAGTTGGCCATGAGGCAATGGATCTGACTTTTCAAAAAAGTATCTGAGAAAAGCCCCGTCGTGTGGAAAAAAGTAAGTGCCTCAGTCACCACGTCCCAATGACGCCAGGCCCTGGCGTAATCCAGAAAATCTAAGTGCTGAGAATTTATCTGGTCTACCCCAGCCTTAAGAAGAAGTACGACTGATTCAACGCAGCCATATGCTGCGGCATAAACCAGCGGACTTCTCCCAGAATCATCCGTAATGTCAAAATGGGGCCATACTTCCAGTACGCTCAGGAGCACGCTGGGGCGTAAAACGGCCAGATGAATCGGTGTTTGCCCAAAAACATTTCTGCCTTGAAAAAACTGTGGGCATTGCAGGAACTTCGCGATTTCAGTTGCGGAGCCACACAAAATAGCATCCATGAAAGGCGTCTGTCCCCAAACACCTGATGATAGATCAGTAACTGGCAGTAAGTGAAGCTCACAGGAGGTGGATAGCATTTACCGCATGCATTTTTGGAACATTCCACGAAGAACTTGAGTAGAAAAGGATCTGGCATATCCGTGTATGCTCCGGGAAAGCCGAACAACGGTTCCGCGAACGGCAACTTCGAGAACATGAAGGGACTATTGCATGTGTCTGTAGACAAGTCATACCCCACAGCAATCAATTCTCTAAGCAAAGTCAAATGGGGTCCTAAGCCACTCCAACCTGCGCAGAGAGATAGAAGCCTATACAGTACTTTTATTAGAGATAGAATGCCCCCCCCCCCAACCCCACCACCCCCGATGATTGACGTACGATGTCTTAGTATTCATCGGCGCGCCCCATTCACAGAGCATCTTAAAGAAAGCAATCAGCATATCATGATTGGCGCTCATGCGTACAGATAAGATCCTCTGAAATGGCATCAATTAATTTTCTTTGTTTGCAAATCGCATGAGAAGCATGAGAAATCCAACTTACCTCCAACCAAGTCCTCCCGTCGGGGTCAACATCTTGTGGAGAGACTGTTCCGGTGCTGAACAATTCAAATAGGGCTTCACGGGCTGACTGAATGTCTTGACGATCTGTTTGGCACTTCCAGGAAACTTCAAATGCCGGTGAGGTATGCTTGACCAGCTGTTGCATCCGCAGATTTGGAGTAATTGAGAAGCCAGAATTTCCCCATGAAAGATCCAGGCTCGCTTGGAAGGCCCAGGGTATACCGAGCCAATACAATCCCATAAACTGTGAGAATCGGTATTGCTTCTTGTTCTTGTAATAGTTTGCAAGGCTTTTTGAAGTCTTCTGGGACATTGGCTTTGTAGCCCATATGTTTTTGCTGTCAGCCACAAGCCCGCCTGTTGACCTGGTCGTGGATGCGGTCAAATTCTCCGAAAGAACAGAGTTTTGACTCAGCATGGGCTTCATCATGACCATGATATAGTCTGAAGAAACTGTGCTTTGAAACAACAACAGCTTCTCTATGTATCCTGAGAGATTGGAGTGAATTTTCTTCAGGGCCTTTTCATGCTTCAGACTGCAAACCGCTTTGCGACTTCTTATCATCTTGGAATCGTCCTGGGCGGGTGCCACCTTTGCGAGGATATCCTCGAGCAAGATCATTTGTGAGTTGCATTCGTCAACGAAGGACTTCAGCACGGCTGAAGTCATTGGGTTGTAGTGGCCGTGATCAATGTGAAACTGTGTGCGTCGCAATGCCTCGATGAACAGTGGCAAATGCAGTCTGATACCTCGAAGGGATTTCGGTACTTCGTCAACGAGGTGGAGGTAGTGGTTGAGACGGTCGAAAACTTTGATTGTGAAATCTACCAGTTGGATTGTTGATGCAATTGCACCCACGATAGTGATGGCTTCTGCCATCTTGATATTTCTCAGCAACGCTGAGGACGAAGGTGGCAAAATTGTATCAAGATAACCTTATGAAAGGATGAAGAAAAGTGCTTTCTGGCAATCTTCAGGGAGGGTTAAGATCCGAGAAGGCTGTAACAACCGAAGAACAGGGCCAGAGCATCTAATACATATAGCTGTACATCTGCGAGGCTGAGAGGAAATGTCAAGAAAACCAAACCTAGGCTGAGACATGGCTTACAATGAATGTCCATCATCCAATCTAATAAGGCGGAGTCCTAGCTCCTTAGAGTGAGTCAGTTGCCGCCATAGTCAGGCTCCCTCAATACTTGGACAGATCATCAGTTATTTTCAATCACTTCCGGCGCCAAAATTATCAGTCAAAGAAGAGAGATTGAGTGCTTTCAACGCCACAGAAACGCGAACGAGTCAGGTAATTCTTGTATTTAGCAATACTCCCGTCAAATAGATCTAGTGCTGGCAGTTTCAGACCGCAGGGCTAAGAGACCTAATAACGGAAGAGAAAGAGGCGAAGAAGGGAAGATGTATAAGTAAGCATAAGAGGAAAGATGTGATTGAAGAGGGATATCTCTGCGGGGAAGGAAAAAGAAAAAAAGAAAAAGAGAGGAAGAAAGAAAGAAAGAGGAAAGATGTAAGATGTAAGATAATCAAAAACTTCAGATTTATGAAGGAACTGGCAGGCCTAAATCAAGTGAGGTAGGCTGAGGCAGCCATCTAAAACATAGCGCCGCAAGCCCGCAACACATCATAAACTAGCACTTCCAAAAAGAGGAAAGATCCGAATCCCAACTCATATCTCATCCCTCATTGCGCTCCCGGTGCCGTCAATTCGGACCAAAGTTGGCCTTCATCCAGTACTCATGGCTTGCCTTGGAACAGAGTAAGTGCCCTCCAACCGAGACATCTACATATGCCCTTTAGCATGGGCATGATTGATCATCAAGATGAGAGTAGGACTATAAAACCCGAAGCTAACGAACATAGCCCACCCCGCGAGCGCGCCTTCCTTATGGCGGAAGGGGTCGACCACCGCACGGTCAGTCCAGCGGATGTGGATTTCTAGGTCGCTTCGCAGGGGGTTGACCGGCGCTGGCGGGCTGCCCGTGCTGGTATGCCCCGATACAATTAAGCCGTTGGTGTGGGTCCGTCTCATCCAATCAGAGACGAGCGAGGATTCTGCCTTGCTGGACAGCAGAGCCGCGCGGTAGGGGTGCGCCCGGGGGCGCCAGGGAGGGTACGCTGCGCATCAATAGAATGTTGGATGCTCTTAGTTTCGCTGGAGATCCGTTTTGCGGTGTCTTTGAGCATGGTTTTGATATCATGGACCTCCTTAGCAAGCTGGGCTGCGTCGCCATCGCGTGCCTTCACCGTGAGGGACTCCACGGTGCCTAGGAGCGACCAGAACATCTCAAAAGGGGGAAGACCCCTAGTAGATTCCGCAGTGCGTTTCAACTGAGATACTGCATCTAGTAGCTTCGTTGAATGGGCGCGTAGATCAAGGTCGTTAAAGGTATCGAAGGGTAGGTCAGGCCACGGTGACGCATTTACCGCCGCCACAGCCCCTTTCTTCTTCTTACCACCCATTGCACCGCAACAAGCGAGAAGAAGAAGAAATTACCACTCAGAACTGATCAAGGGTAAAGTTAAATATAACTTTCAACGGTTTTCGGCTCGAGAACAGCCAGGTGTGGGTGTTTTGGGTGTCGCCAAAGAGTGTTCCAAATAAGGTATCCTGGACTAGGAAAATGTCTGCCTCAAATGATAGCAGTAGGTCGAGGGCAGGGCCGCCCCTTCCAATATTAGCCTGCACTATCTTCATAGTTCTGGTGATGGGAGGGTTTGATTTGCAAGCTCCTGGGCAAGCTGGCTTGAGGGCTGATGGGGGGTATGTGGACTACTAGCTTGGTAGCTAGAGGCTATCTTAGCTAGTTGCTGTTGAAAGGCAAGTCAGCTAGCCTTATGAACAGCGGCTAAGGTGTCCTTTGCAAGGCAGATAATAGAACCCTTTTGTGCATATGGTCTAGCAGGGCACTTTTAGTAGTCTGCTACATGTGGGCCGCAGCAGTTCATGCACTGCATGTAGTAGGTATGCTCTTATTTAGAGGATCCACAGGAGATACAGTGCTCACTAGAGCAGCAGGCTTATATATCATGGAAGCGGTGGCAGTGGGTACACTATATTATTCTTTGCTTAGGGCAGGTAGGCTGTAATAGGCCAGAGGAGCTAAAGAGTTGCAAGGCGCGACATGGCTTCTTTGGAAAGGCTATGACTGCTATGATTAAGTCCTCCTCTACAGGGTGCTTAGAGGGCTTAGTCATAAGCAGCTTCATACCAGTTAACTATGCGCTCTGCTTCTGTACTAATATCATTAGTTATGGTGGGTGCCCATCCCTCTAGGGTCCAGAGCTGCTGAGGGATCCTAGGGACTGCTACCTGATAGAAACTAGTTGCGGCCTTAAAGTTGCTGTCTCCTGCTAGCCTGCTTGCCTGTAGGGAGAGTAGGAAAGCCCTGCCTTCTTCAGTGGCTGAGATTGCATATCCTGTAGCTACAGCCTGCACTCATGTAATTTCACCAGGAATTTTCTCTGCCAGGGTGACCCGGATACCATGCAGCCTAATAGCTTGTAGGCTGGAGGAGACTAGCAGCCGGAGAAAGAATGAAAGATACAGGAGTCAGCTTCGCTTTCCTGCTGAGGCTGCTGCTGGGCTGGCTTTTGTGCCTGCTGTTGAGAAGCTTGCACATGGTATTCTTGAGTAATAGATTGCCAGTTGTCCTGGCTAGCTTTGGGGGCGGCAACTGAGGCCCAGGTTGAGGCCTGTAAGGTCTTTTTAGCTTGATATGCCTGCGCCTGCTGGGGGCGTGCTATATCAGGCTTTGCCCCTTGCTGTGGGGTGTTGTGGTTTGCCAGGGTAATAAACCTAGCTACAAGCCCTCTAGCGAGCTCTTTGGGACGACCTTGTAGAGAGGAGATGGTTGTCTCAAGTGCCTCTGCAAGGGAGGTTAGTGCCAGCTTCCAGTCACCTAGGAGCAGGAGCTGGTCGTTTGCTGCTGCGGTAGCCTGCTGGCATATCGATCCAGGGGCCTGCGTGTTGGATATAGGGGCCGTTATCGCCGTAGGCATCCTATAGGGGGAGAATGGCGCCCTCCGTTTCAGGGAGATGCGGGGAGGGGGGTAGGGGTGGAAGGTCCCAATAGCGGACCAGAGTTTTCGAACAGGCCGCGGAGTCCCTGGGCGGGCTTCATCCACAGGAGGATCGTCTACCTCCATATCTAGAGGGGGAGAGCGATCGGTATAGACGGTATAGATCGATGATAAACAATGTATGAAGTTCCTTTTGATTGACTTGTGACGCCGGACTTCTATGTGCGTGGAATCCGATGTGGAAACGTGAAATGTAACAATACCTGTCACAAATTAAAGATCAGGTGACCCAAAATTTTACACGGGTTTCGGGTTCCTTCTTACTGACCCAATGTTGTGTATAGCAAGTCGATGAATTCTGTTTTATACAACTTCCATTATTTGTGCCCGAGTTGGCCAGATGTGACTCAGAAATTCATAACGTCCTCAAAAACTCTAGTTGGCCGCCCAAGAGCTCATCACAGTTCATATCCTTCAAGAAGTTCATGTGGCATCTGTCCTTGACAATCTCGTACCTCTTCTGTGGCGACTGAAGGCTGTCAAAGAAGCTCCGGTGGAATGCGGGCGGCACGATCCAGACCGATGCTGGAGGTCGACCTGCTTCTCTGAATATTATTATGTGGGAAGAGAACTTGAAGTATGATATCTTTTTCCCTTTAGCTAATAAAAATTGATAGCATTGGATACTGGTGACCAGGATTATGTAGCTCAGAGACCATATACCTTAATTAACTATGATCCCTGATAATAAAAGTCTTATTATTACTAACCACTATATTAATCCAACTCAAGTCAACTCTGGGATGTATGATGAAAACTAAATCAAGCCTGCCTGCCCTTCATTAGGAGGAATAATATCTATTATATCTTATAGTTAGGGCATATTCTTTACTTTAATATATAACCTGGTTTTATCTCTTTATTTAGATTATTTACTTTATCTTATTATTAATTAATTAAAGACTGGGAGTGCTGTTTTTAGCTTATATATTTATAATAAGGTGGGAAAGATATAAGTCTTATACCCTAGTCCTGTCTTAGGAGATACTAGGGGTACCTATAATTTATCTATTATCATCCTAGATGGCATGTAGAACTGCATATTATTATAGATATATGCTAGTCCTATCTATCTCTTCTATTTTACTCTCTTATTTTTTGCCTAGCTTCTGTTAGGTATAGGGCTAATTAGAGTTGCATAACCGAACCGCTAAAATCGAATCCGACCCTCACCGAACTCGCAGCGGTGAGGGTTCGGTTCTAAGCCTATGGAATCACACTGGTTTCAGTTTCCCTAGGTTGGAACTGATTTGAGTTCAGTTAAAACTGTTGGTTTCAATTTTTGAGGTTTTATTGGATTCGACTAACCAACCCTCACTGTTTTGGATAGAAATCACTAATTTCTAGGATCTATCTAATAATATTAATATCACTAGATAGCCCTAGATCTAGGCTATCTAAATATATAAATATCGATTCAAAATACCTAGTGGTTAGTGAGATAAAAGGGAATAATCATTTCTATCATAGGTTGGTATGAAAGTAGTGGTGGTTTATATATATATATACATCAACCTTCAATAATCACTATGATCTAAGGATGATTTTAACCACCACCCATTCAGCCCTATAGATATCGAATCGATATTTTAGATATAGATTATTATGATGATAAATACTATATATTTCATATAAAAATATTAATTTTCTATAAGTATAGTGATAGTATGGTAGATAGTATAGCAGTTAATAATTATTTGAAATTTCAGAACAGCAAAAATTCACCAAATGATAGCGGTTTAACTCGCCTGAAATCGAACCGAATCTAACCATGGTTAGTTAGTAGGGGCCTAGCTAGGCCTAGCTAGGCCTAGTGGCGGATTTTACAGTGAAACTCGAACTAAATCAGAACGGATCAGGTTTGGTTCTGATTTCTAAGATTTGGACTCGAAATCGCAGCGGTTCAGTTCCAACTAGTTTTGAACTCGCCCGAACTCAGACCGAATGCAACTCTAGGGCTAATAGACTATCTATATAACATTAGTTTAGAATCCTTAACTATAAGACTAGGGATTAAGAGCCTCTTACATCAGTTCATGCTAATAGTAAGATAATTCTTAGAGGCCAAGGACGCCATGGAACTTAAAGTATAATAAGGGTAAGCTAGAGATGATTTCTACTATATATATAAGTAAAGAAAAGGACTTATAAGAAAAAAGCATAATCTATTATTAAAATATAAAAAGCTTTAAAGTAAAGATGTGTATGAACTTAGCAGGAGGGTAATATCAGGTAGCTATTATAGAGATGCAGTCTGTTATATATCCTAAGATACTCTTGAGATTGTGATAAGACTGATAATATATATACCCTTGTTATTAATTAGCTATACTAGAGCAGTGTAGGAGGCTAATCACCTAGCCTAATTAAATCAGGTTTTAGCTGATCAAAGATATATTTTAATATCTAGATATTGCCTAGTAGATAGAATAGACACTGCCAGAGCTAGTCCTATAAGAGGAAGTATTATAGGATACTTAATAATTCTCTAGAACTCACATTGCTATTTACTTTTTATAATATTTAAATACCTGTAATTCCCTCTTTACTATAGTGCTTCTAAATTAGGGCTAGGTAATAAGTTACTAGATTACTCTTAACTTAACTCTTAGGAAGTATTAGAGTCTTAGAGCCATCCTATTATAAATCTAGATATACTAGTATCTAGGCCCACCCCTAGCTAGGTTAATACTATATCTATATCCCACTAGAACTCTCCTAGACATCTGCTAAGTAAAGTAACTAAGAAGGAAAGGTTTATATAGGCCCTTATAAAGCACAAGACTCTATATAGCTAACTCTTAGGATTCTAGGGCTGTACACCTAAATAAGGCTACAGAGTTAGTGCTTATTATCTAGCTACCTAGTTTTATCTAGTTTACTAATACATGATAATAGTGTTTTAATCTTGCAGCTAGCAGCTGAAATAAAGAATGAGTTAGGGAATATAGAAAGGAGGCTTAGTAATCTAGAAAGAAGAGCTAATAGTTTAGCTAACTTAGTAACCAGCCTTTCTAATCTCCCTAGCTATATTAATTAGTAGATTAATAATCTCTTAGATATAGTTACTAAAGAGAGCTAGTAGATTAGTAAGGTAGTTAAGATAGTTAACTTTATAATATAGTAGTTTAGGCCTCTTCTTACTTATCTAGCTAGGAGGCTGGGTAGCAGCTAGCCTATATCTTTATATAAGATATTAACATAGGTTAGAGAAGAAGGGGTTTATATAAGAGGAATAAGATTAGAATACTTAACTATAGAAAGGAGTTTACTATTTACTTCTTCTAAGGAAGAAGAGTAGGTCTTATTAAAAGAAGTATAGAATAGTATGCTTTCTAATCCTAGTTAAGTAACTTAAGTTTAATATAGTCTTTATCTAGAGCTAGGTATATTCCTTATTAAGCTAGATAAATAATAGCATGGTATTTTAATACAGTGGTAAATTTAGGTTCATATAAATAGAAGGCTTGAATACAGCAAAGGTTTGTAATTTATTATGTAAGTTATATTATATATTTTAGAATAAAATTCACTGTTAGAAATTTAAGATTATTCTACAGTTCTAGTGTGCCTAGGGTACCCTATATATAGTATATATATCTAGCCTCTCTTATTCCCCTATTAGATTTCTAATGATCCTTAATACTTAATGTAAAGGGTGTATTATAAATATAATAATATATTATAGAAGTATAACCAGCAGCTAAGGCTTCCTTACTATAAAAAGAAGAGGTATTAAAGTATCCTTAAACCTATACTTCTCTAAAGTCCACACCCCTTTGCCCCATTAAGAGGAGTTAATCTTGGTATTATAGATAGTAATAGAATATATTTATTAGTAGAGTTCTTACCTCTGTAGGGCAACTTCCTAGTGGTATAATACCTAAATTTCATCTACAAACTCTCTCCTAATTAGTGATATTAGAATCCCCCAGCCTAACCAGCTAGTAAAATTAATATCTTAAAGCTTTCTAAGGACTTTCTAGCATCTAAATAAGTATTAAGGAATTATTAGTGGTAGCTAGAATACTATCTTAATAAGGAGAGTACTAGGCTTTGCTAGAAGCTCCATTACTGTATGTAATTAGAAGAATAACTTTTAACCTTATAATAGGCTAAGAATTAATTAGAAATCTCTATCTAATGTTATGCAGATGATTCTGAACTCTTTTAATAAGAATTAGCTTCAGAAAGGAAGAAGGTACAGGATTAGAGTGGCATAACCGACCCGCAAAAATCGAACCCAACCCTCACCGAACTCGCGGCGGTTCAATTCAGTTCCTAGATTGCAAACCCGCACCGGGTTAGGGGTGGTTCTGGGTCGGATCCAGGGGGTCTTCAGTTAAACTACAAAAAACTATTTTGCTTAGTAATCACTAATTTCTAGGATTTCCATAGAAATATTGATATCACTATATAGCCTAGTATCTAGTCTATCTAAATATAAAAATATTAATTCAGAAGATCTAGTGGTTGGTAAGATATAGGGGAATAATCATTTTTGTCATGGGTTGGTATGAAAGTGGTGTAGGTATCTGTATATATATAACTAATAGTCAACAACTACTATGGTTTAGAAATAATTTTTTAACCACTACCCATTCAGCCCTATAGATATTGAATTAAAATTTTAGATATAGATTAAAATAGCTATAATTACTATATATTTCATATAAAAACTATAATATTATATAAGCCTATCTAATAGGCTTAAAGCATAGGCCTAAGGTAGGAGAAATTGAATTTTGAAAACCATTAAAATTTTTATTATTGCCTAGGCATACCGCTGGCCTAGATAGGTTAGTAGGTGCCTAGCTATACCTAGCTAGGCCTAGTGGCGGGTTTTTGCGGTGAAACCGCAACCGAATCACATCAGATTCGATTTGGATTTGATTTCTAAAATTTCAACTCGAAATCGCATCGGTTCGGTTCTAACTAAGGTTGGACTCGCCCGAACTCGCACCAAATGCAACTCTAGATAGAAGGGGCAGAACCCAGGAGCTATAAGGATATAGTAAAATATTAGTATCCTATACTAGGGTTTTAGATTAGCTAAATAAAGACTATAGTATTAACTCTAGTCTTCTTTACTATATAATAGCTATATACATAAGTAGCAGAACTACATGAAGTTTTATTAGATATAGTGGTAAGCTCTCTTACTATTCTTATAGTACTATTAATAAGGAGCTATATTTAATGCCTTTCTCTAGTATTACAGAATATACTTTATATAATCTTATAGTTACTAGGTAATACTAGTAACTTATTAGACCCTGTAGCTTTTTAAAGTAAAGCAGGGTATAAACCTTTCTATAGATTTTTAGCAGACTAGGCATTGCCTATTAACAGGGGTTAACCTATAATAGTATATAACTCTCTTAGTTAATATATAGAGACTGACCATATCCTAAAGGCATTATCTTCCCACCTTACTATTAATAGGTACTTCTTTGACCAGGTTTTTGCATAGGTGAGTTCTAGTTAGGATATATTTAGCATAGATCTTGAATAGGTTTATTATATTATATTCAGTGAATCCCTTTCTAGAGATATATCCTTTATAGTATTGTTACGGCACTGACACAGCCGCGCTAGTGCAAGGCGGATGTGACAGGCAGAAACCTGAGGATCAATGATTACTAGTTAATCCTGGAGTGATCAGGGCATGATCTAGAGGAATACTTAATCTAGATAGGTTCCTACAGAAAAATAGTTCAGTAGTTACTTACTGAAGTATTATGCTTACAGAAGCAAACATGTGACATAGTATATAAATAGTATACTAAGACTATAATATTAGGGTATACAGTATACCACTTCTATATTAAAAATATACTATCAGATATACCAACTAAGGAACTCTGGATATATAAAGATACTTATTTATATTATATCTAGCATTCTTAGTTTTAGTTCCTTATATTTAATAATAATATCTTACTTAAGTATAAGTTCACTAGTCTAATTTGTTAGTTACTCTCTACTATTAGGTATATATACTTAATAGGCCTTACTTCTATCTCTACTATTATTATTCTTATATTATCTTTAGATTACCCTTAATCCTGTCTAGATCATTATATTATTGCATTATTAAAGCTACCTAGTTAGTAGGCCTTAGGTAGGTATTAGATATAGTCTAGGGACTATATCACCCTATTCCTAAAGTAGTTAACTAGCAGAGAATAGCAGAGACAGATCCCAGGGTGTGATAAATTAAATACTATATAGTATAAATTACTTTAGGAAGTTTAATTAACTCTTAATATTAAATATTATAGTAGGAAATGCACTATAAACCCCTACTAGCTTAAATATTAGTTAGGTGCCTGCTATATAATAGCTATAGTCTTTAATAAAAGAACTAAGGGGCATGGTTAAGTAGCTCTAGAAGTATATCTAATAATTAGAAGGTTGACTAGTAGCTAAGTCTATCAAAGTTAGACTATCTAAACTATTTAATAGAAATAGGTCTAAGCTATAAGCATTCCTTATATAGCTAGATATATATATCTATATAAATAGGGAAAGACTTACTACTAAGGTAGAAAGGGTCTTACTTACAGCAACCTATCTAACTAGACTAGTATTTAATTAGTTTAAACTATTTATTAGGGATTACTAAGAATATAAAGAGGATAATTAAGCCCCTAAGACTAATAAAATATTTACTAGCTATAATACTTTTAAGAAGTAATTAGAGGATACTTTTAGTAATATTAATAAAGAAAGGAATACTAAGTAATAATTATAGTAACTTAAGTAAATAGGATCTATAGGGGAATATATATTAAAATTCTAATAGATTATATCCCACCTAAACTAGGATAAGGATATAAATATTATATAATTTAAAGAAGGCTTGAAGCCAGAAATCCAGGAGAAGTTAATCTAGATAGAGTAACTAGATAAGCTTAATAAAATAATTATATAGGTAGTTAAGATTAATAATAAACTACAAGACTTCTATATGCATAGATAAGAATAAAGTAACTAGAATAGCTTTAGTAATAGATATACTATAAACTATTAACTAAATAATAGAAGGCCAGCTTAGCCATAGAGCTAAGGATATATAGATCCTTATAGGCTAAGACTAATAGAGTTAGATATAACTTAATAAATAGTACTCTCTAATAAAGAGAGAGAATAGTAGAGAAAAGAAAAGTTATACTTCTAGTATAGGAAGCCAGGATATATATTAAATACCTATAAATAGTAACCCTAGAAGGGTAAATAGAATAGAAAAAAGTAGCTATATATAATAAAAGAACTTAGTATTATAACTAGTAGAGATAGTTATAACACCACAGGAATCATTAAAATTAATAAGTAACTTAAAAAACTATACTAGGAATATATAAGTTTAAGTAATAAAGAAATTAAAGTTAAGCTTAAAAAAGAAGCCTCTACTAACTATAAAAGTATAAATAATAATTAGCCCACTAAAGACTTAAATATTCTTATAGCTACTAATTAGAAATTACTAAACAGTAATGCAGATAGTCTTATTAACTAGGAAAATATAATACTAGGAGGACTTATTTAATAATAGATAATACTTACTAGTGAAATATATTAGACTATTAGTTCTAATAAAAAGAAAACTGACTAGGAAGAGCTAGATTAAGAGGATTTTCCTATAATAGATTAGGCTATTATTAACCAACCTATTAATCTACTTAATAAAGAGTATAGAACTTAGTAGATAGGCCTTAATCCTAATAAGGAGCAGTCCTATAAGATTCCTAAGATAGCCTATAAATAATCCCTATAAAATAATAATAAAGTAGACTAATATACTATATAGCTATAATAGCTAGATAGAAAATAGTTAGTAGAACTAGAAGCATACTAACTGAATGAAAGAATCCTTAAAAAGATTAAGTAAGGAGTAAAAGGATGTATATATTAAAACTTAGGATATTAGACTTAGGTTAAATCTTAAGAATAATATATAACCTACTATAGTTGATATATGGTATATTATTGAAAATGTAGGAAATAGAATTAAGAGTACTATATAGAACTTTAAGAAGTTTTATAAAAGAAACTACCAGGACTAGTCTATAGGTTATATAATTATAACTAATACCTATATTAATACTTTTAAGTATATCTTTAATATAAAAGCATATCCTGGATCATGTGCTATAGTAATAATTATAGTATCTACTATAATAATAAGTATATAGTGGAATTTTAGCCAGAAATACTAGAAATTATAAAATAGAATAATACTTATCTATGCTAGAAGCTTAAATGCTCTTATAAAGGATATAGAAGATATCTAGAATATAACCTAATATACTAGATAGCATGCTTTAAGGAGTAATATATTATATATTATAATAGGAAGCTAGAGGGAGGATATTTCCCTATACCACTATAAAATACCAGGGCACTATAATAGGAAACCTAATACCTTATAGTAATAGAGGTGTAATATACTAAGCATCTAAAGCTAGATGCACACATCCTTAATTAACTAGCTAGAATAATAGTTAATTTAGGAGTAACTAGAAATTATATACACCTAGAATTTATAAAGAAACTAGGGCTGCTAAGGAAAATAAAAGTAGTACCTAAACTAATTATAAGTCTAAATAGAGAGAATTTAGGAACTCTTGTAATTATAACTAAGTTAGGACCAGTTCTAATAGTTATATTAGGATATATTAAATATCTAAACTTTGATATTATACTAATAGGATGGTATAATATGGTGTTAGAGATTCTATGGCTTAGGAATTATAACCTAGTAATTAACTAGAATATAAATTAAATCTAGTTTAAATATAAATACCTATAATAGGACTAGAGTTAAGGGGAAACCAGGGCCTTATAGTATATTAATATAAAAAGAAAGAATAATAGTACTAAGTAGTTAAAGGGTAAACTAAAAAGAACAGTAACTAGCTAGAAGATAATAGTAGTACTAGTAGTAATAAAACCATTACAGAGGATTATAATAATAGAACTACTAGGATGGGTGCTAGAGTAAGATAGTAATTATACTAATATTATAACACCAGAAAGTAATAGAGAGGATATCTAGGGACTAGAACCTGGAATAAATAATCTAAGGAAAAATAATCCTAGGAATAGTATTCCTAGGAA
This sequence comes from Aspergillus lentulus, assembly GCF_001445615.1. NCBI lineage: Eukaryota > Fungi > Ascomycota > Eurotiomycetes > Eurotiales > Aspergillaceae > Aspergillus > Aspergillus lentulus. The sequence continues at coordinate 3,338,906 of NW_028322123.1, forward strand.
TACTTTTGTCCCAGAACCCTACTTATTCTTAGTAATAATAAATCAGGACCAGGGTAATCCCAAGGAGATTAGTCCTAGGAATACTAAATCTAGAAATAACTAATTAGGGAATAAATTAAAACCAGAACTAACTTTACCCTAGGAATATTTAAAATTTAGGATATTATTTAAATAACTTAAGTAGTATGCCCTACTAGAATATAGTAAGTATAATTATTAAATTCCTCTACAGGAAGGAAAATTACTAATATATAAAAAGATATACTAAATATTAGAGAAAGAACTATAAGTACTTAAGGAGTATATTAATAAATAACTATAACTAGGGAAGATATAACTATTAAAATTACTAGCAGGGTATGGTGTACTCTTTACACTAAAAAAGGACAGGAGTCTATAGCTTTATATTAACTATAGACTACTAAATATAATTATAATTAAGGATTATTATCCACTTCTATTAATTTATAAAATCTAAGATTAAATTTAAGGAGCAAAATAGTTTATAAAACTAGATATCACTAACACCTATAATCATATTTAAATTACAGATAGTGATGAATAGAAAACAGCATTTAGAATAAAATTTAGATACTTTAAATACTTAGTTATGCTATTCAGGCTTACTAATACACCTATATTATTTTAAAGATTTATTAATAAAGTATTACAGGACTACTTATACTCCTTTATAATAGTCTATCTAGATAACATCCTTATCTTCTCAAAGAAGGAGGAAGAATATATAAAATATATTAGTTAAGTACTAGAAAAGCTCCAGAAAGTGAAAATTAAACTAAAGCTAAAAAAGTATAAATTCTATATCTAAGAGACTAAGTTCTTAGGACACTAGATATCCATAGAAGGGATCTATATGGATTAGAATAAGATTAAAGTAATTATAGAATAGCTATAACTAGAAAATATTAAGCATATTCAATAATTTATTAGACTTATTAATTATTATTAATAGTTTATCAGAGGATACACAGAAATCATATATATACTCTTTAAATTACTAAAAAAATTAAAAGAATTTAAATAGGATAAAGATTGTGATAAAGCCTTTATTAAAGTTAAGAAATAAATTATTAGTATACTAATTCTTATGTAAAACAACCTAGAAAAAGAAAAAACCCTTAAAACTAATGCATTAGATTATATAATTAGAATAAGGCTAATATAACTAGGAGATAACAGGAGACTATAACTAATTATATTCTACTTATATAAATTAATCTAAGTAGAACTTAACTATAATATCTATAATAAAGAATTACTAGCTATAGTAGTAGTATTTAAAGTCTGGAGGGTCTACCTGGAAGGAGTAAAATATATAATTATTATAAAAATAGATTATAAGAACCTCACATTCTTCATAACTATAAAAGAACTAATAAGGAGACAAGCTAGATGGGCTAAGATACTCTTATAGTTTAATTTTAAGATTATCTACTATAAAGGAATAGAAAATGGACAAGCTAATATACTTAGCTAATAACTAGATTATAAACTCTAAGGGAAAACCATCAAGCTAGTAATCCTAAAATAATAAGAAGATAGATTATTAATATATAACCACCATACTCTTACAGCAACTATTAAGCTGCAAGAAGACCTACTTATTTAAAGAATTATTAAAATAATAAAAAAAGATAAAATTATTTAGAAAATACTTAAAAACTTAGTAGAAAATAAGCACATAACTACTAATAAATAAGGGTTGATATACCTATAAGGACTTATCTATATACCTAAGTATATAAGAAGTAAGATTATTACTAGGTACTATAACAACCCAATGTATGGTTATATAGGAACTAAAAAAATAGCTAAAGCTATTTTAAGGAATTATTACTTTCTAAATATAAGAAGGAAGGTATAAGGATACATTTACTAATATAAGACTTATATCTGAGATAAGCCTACTAGGCACTAGCTATATAGTAAGATGCAATCACCAGAGACACTAAAAAAACTATAGGAATAGATTACTATTAACTTTATTAGATTACTACCAGAGTTAAAAGGGTATGATTACCTAATAATAATTACTAACAGACTTATGAAATTCATCTATTTAATTCTAATAATAACAATGATGATAGTATTATAGTTAGTAAGCCTACTTATAGGGTATATAATTATTAATTATAGAATGCTGTGGTATATTATATTAGATAGAGATAAACTATTTATATTAAAATTTTGGTAATTATTAATAGACTTAATAGGAATTAAGCAAAGACTTATAACTATATATTATCTATAAGCTAACAGATAAATAGAATAAACTAACTAAATAGTTAAGTAATACTTATAACACTATATAAATTACTAGTAAGATGATTGGGTAGTTTACCTACTAATAGTATAATTTATATATAATAACACTATTTACTTAATAACAGGGGAAATACCTTTCTTTACTAACTATAGATATAACCCTATATTAATTAGTAAACCATAGAATAAAGTACCCACAGTGAAAGAAGCTATAGATTTAGTAGATATTATTAATTATTTAAGGACTTAACTTTCAAGGGATATTAAATTTATAAACCTTAAAATAGTAATTTACTATAATAAAAAGCACAGGAGTGCTCTAGAACTAAAAAGGGGGGAGAAAGTTTACCTACTCTATTAAAATATTAAAATAAAATAACTAAGTTAGAAGCTAGACCACTAGAAAATTAGACTATTTATTATTAAAGAAAAATTAGGACTAGTTAACTACAAACTATAACTATTAAAAAGTATATTAAAAATTTATCTAGTATTTTATATCTTATTATTAGAACCAGTACTAAAGAATATGAAAATTACTAAAAATATAGAAATTAATAATAACACTGAATAGGAGTATAAAGTTAAGAAAATCTTAAACTATAAGTAAGTTAGCAGAAAACTATACTACCTTATAAAGTAGAAAGGTTATGATACCTTAGAAAATATATAGGAGTCTATTAAGAACCTAATAGGCTGCTACTAACTTATTTAATAGTACTATTTAAAGGGAAATTAAAGTTCTCCTAGAAGGAGGGGGGCATCTAATTAATCTCTATTATTATTTAATTAAAAATAGGATTCTCAGAAGTCATAGCTAGCTATTTAATTTTAGCTATAGGATTAGGCTGCTTAGAAGACTTCTTTTCATCCAGGATCTGTAATAATTTAGTATTATATTCTAATATTTTAAAACCATATTCCTTAAGAAACTGTTATTATTTTTAAAGATAAGAATAATGAGCTAAGGCAGTAATAATCTTTAACTAGACCTTAGCCAGGCAAGCCTGGAGTTGCTCTAACTTAGGATATAATAACTTAAGTTTATTATCTACCTTAATAATATTATTAGTAATCTTATCTTTTATTTATTTTAAAATATCCTACTTCTTTATAGTATAAAACTCCTTCTTACATAACCAACCCTGACGGGTATAAGTTGTATATTTTATATAATAATAAGATTAGTCTATTATATACTCTTAACTAGTGAGCAGGCAATACTCATATAAAAAAGATAATATAAAACTATTATAATAAATATATTCTTCTTATTCAGCACGGACAGCAGGATAGTTATAAAGGGGTTATTAAGGAATATCTAATAATATATTAGTATAATATTTAGGCATAATAGGTAAATATAAGAAAGGAAAGAAATATAGGATATACCTACCTAGGAAGCACTGCCCTTTTAAATTAAGTTTTAAGGATAAAATACTAGGAGAGAGGGAGGTAATATTACAGCACTAATATAGCTATGCTAGTATAAGGTAGATATAACAGGCAGAAACCTAAGGATTAATAATCACTAGTTAATCCTAAAGTAATTAGAGTATAATCTAGAGGAATGCTTAATCTAGATAGGTTCCTGCAGAAAAATAGTTTAGTAGTTACTTACTAAAGTATTATACTTACAGAAGCAAATATATGATATAGTATATAAATAGTATGCTAAGACTATAATATTAGGGTATGTAGTATACTACTTCTATATTAAAAATATACCATTAGATATACTAACTGAGGAACTCTAGATATATAAGGATACTTATTTATATTATATCTAGCATTCTTAGTTTTAGTTCCTTATATTTAATAATAATATCTCACTTAAGTATAAGTTCACTAGTCTGATTCATTAGTTACTCTCTACTATTAGGTATATATACTCAATAGGCCTTGCTTCTATCTCTACTATTATTATTCTTATATTATCTTTAGATTACCCTTAATCCTGTCTGGATCATTATATTATTGCATCATCAAAGCTACCTAGTTGGTAGGCCTCAGGCAGGTATCAGATATAGTCCAGGGACTATATCACCCCGTTCCCAAAGTAGTTAACTAGCAGAGAACAGCAGAGACAGATCCCAGGGTGTGACAAGTATTCATTCCACTACTATAAAATATACTTAGATTACTTTGCCTGAAGCTTTTTTACTTTCTATATATATAGCCTGGATTATTCTTCTGCTAGTAATTTATAAATGCTAGGCTGACCTGCAATCCTTTATATAAGGTTAGTAATCCTTATATTTAGGCCAACAATTTCTTTATTATGTTTAAACTCGGATAGTGTCACAGTGTTAAGGTAAAGAGGGATATTTAGATTATAATAGTATGCCATGCTCTATTCTATATCTTAATACTTATAGTCTGGTTCTATACTATACTCAAAGCTTACATATCTAATTGCTTAACCTAAGCCTGATATTTAAGGAAGGTATTATAATTTTAATAGTTAAGTGTGGGGCTTTTCAATTTTCTCTTCTGGTTGTCACAACAAAGAATGCCCCCCACAAATTTCTCCGTTACCCCATGCTGATATTATATCTCGCATGCAGGGTTGTGGTGAGGTATCCACCCTACATGAGGATTTTGACCCCGTCTCAAATAAGTGGGGTAGTCGTCTCGCTTCCGTTGGGACCGATCACATCCAATTAGTACCGAACAAGCTTAAATAAGAGGAGGCTTAGCAAGCTAACAATGCTCGGACACCCTAGCTTGGCTTCAATTTTCCCCTGAAACAATCCACTCCGCAAGGCAACATAGCCGCTGGGAACAAAATCAGATTCTGCGCGAAGTGATTGTGCCCCTTTTTCTTTGGGTGGTTGTTTGTTCACGCTGTCCAGCTTATTCCTCCAAGACACAGGCACGAGCAATTCTATAAGCATAAAACCAGCACGACCGAAATGACGCGACCAGTCCGGCACTGGCCGGGTGGCATACCCTGCAGCATCAAACCGCACCCCGAGGATGACCTGTCCCTTGACCAGATGAAGGAGGAGGTCAAGGGGTGGCTGCTATTTGTCCGAGTATTATTGTCTTTCTACACACTGTCTGAGGGAAACCAAGGGACTAACACATCACTAGGAGAATTGGGTTCGTCGTTCCGAGGCCGATATCGCGGAAGACGATAGGGATTATGAATTGCGCCAACGGCGGAAGCTCGTCGAGCAATGGGCGTCCGCAACACAGGAGTTCCGGAATGTATGCAGACCTTCTGCTAGGGATAAGTTAATTTCTGCTTACCTGGTAATGTAGAGTTTCCATGATCGCGCACCCATTGGCCTTCCGGGAACGGAGAGCCATAGTGAGGTCTTGGGAGGGTTGCGATACCCGGCCGAGGCCCTAGAGCGCATAAACGACACCCAACAGCTCTGCGACCTGCGAGGTGTCATTTCACTTGTACCAGTGGATCCCACGAACCCCATCAATCGAGCGCGATGGATGAAATTCGTCATTCTGCTCTATGGGTATGGTATGGAGATCACTCACTGTTTACAAACTCGTTACATGCCCTCAGAAGCTGTGCCAAACCCAGTCACCGTGAGAGGTAATGGTAACCTTTCCGTTCAAGATTTCCTTTCCTGGCTGTATCTCGAAACTGCCCTTTTTAGCTCAATATACCTCACTCGCACCGGGACAATTCTGTATCTTGGGGACACAGGCCCATTTGCGCTTGTTGATGAGGAGGGGCTACGAACAGGCCGACTTTCCCTGACTTCATTTATGGCCAATGGTGACGTCGAGGACTCTATTCTTATTCGGCCTTTCAATATGCACAAGCCTTATCTGCAATATGGGACGCTTGGGAAAGGACTAGACGATGTGAAGGGTACCGAGGGGGCATTCACACCTCAGAACAAACCGTGAGTTTACCTAATTCTGGCTTTTACTGTAGAAGTATACTAAGAAACAATCTATCTGTCTAGGCTCAATATGGATTTACCTATTCTCGACATCCTGTGCAATGCCCAAGCGGCGGACGAACTCGTCGGTGAGATGGCCTTAGGCGATCGCGATCAATGGGAAGAGGATGTTGAACGATACGCACCCGGATTCTTGGCCCTAGAAGCAATTGGAAGGGTTGCAGAGTACGATCTGAGCCTTCTCACGCCTGGCGGTGACCTTGGAGGTGGTGTGAAACGAAGAATGCTCGGGAAAATGGCATCTGGTGTGCACCCCCGCTTTAGAGTTCTTCCTGGGTTGCGCTTTAAGGATATATAATTGTAAACTTGTGTATCAGGCTATCTCCAATTGCCGATCAAGTCAGTTCATGTATTAAAGCTTTAGTATGGGCTTTGCAGATATACTCTGTCATTTAATCCTGTGTCTCGCCAAATTCGTCAGGGACAATCCAGGCAAGGAAGATATATATGTTGATCTTAAGTACTTTAGGCCTTTCAAGCCCCGCGTGTAGAGGAGGGAGGGTTGTGCAACTGTCACAGAAAGCGGGGTATTTAGCCTTTGCACGTCACGAACCTGCGGTGATCAGTTCACATGATGCGGGCACCAAAGCTTATGAGACATAGGTAGAGTTAGTCCACTGATATTCATATGAGACTATACACTCCTGCACTGAGACCCCATCCATTTTATCTTATCTTTCATTCAATTCACAACTATACGGTACTAGGATCACTCTAGGAATATAGCCCTTTTTATAAACAGACTCTGACGGGCGATGTGTATATTTCCCAGTATGGAACGGGGATCATCTGAACCATGTAGAGCTATATTCAACAAAACTTCGTAAAAGGTCAAAATCCTTTGCATATAAGAGACCGATTGGTTGAGGTCATACATGTTGGCTCCAAAGGTAGCCTACACCCAAAAAGTATACACCGATCTTGCAAAGGCATCGGAACACGATGAGGGATAGAGCAAATACTTATGCTGCTGGCATTGGAACCTGCTGTGTCACACAGTGGATCACACCACCACTTAAGGGAATGGCATTGAGTTGCACCTGTCGCACCTTGCGCTCCGGCATCAGCTTTTCCAGGGTTTCCCTCGCCTTGCGGTCGTACTCCTCGACGCCGAATCCAGGAATAATCACTCCTCCGTTGCAGAAATAGAAGTTGGCGTACCCAGAAACGAACTCGTCGTGCTCTTCGATCCCGAGGTCTTTCGGACCGGGCTCGTCAATCGCATGCAATTCGAATTTCCGGCCCTTTGCGTCTGTTTCGTTTTCCAATATGTTCCGGATCTCGTGGGACATGTCCAACCACACCTGTGGAACACTGGGGTGATGGCGTGACCAGACGAGGACACCCGGGCGGATGAATCGCACCTCAGCATCCACATGGCAGTCGGTGATGTCGAGTCCCTTCCGTCCAGGGACCCAGATGACTTTCTCCACGCCAAGGACCCGGCGCAGCTCTACCTCGATCTCATCACGACTCAGGCCAGGGTTGCGCTGGTCGCAGACCATATAGCTCTCGGCAACAATCAAGGTGCCCTCGCCGTCGACGACGAGACCGCCGCCCTCCGTGCGGATGCGTGATTTGACCACCTGCACGGGCGATGGGGTGGTGTCGCTCTCGATGACGTTCCGAGCAAAGTCGGTGTTCTCTTGCAAACATTCCGGCGTCATGGAAGGGTTGGCGAATCGGTAATCCCCATCGATACCTTCCCATCCGTTCTTATTGCCCCATTCATTGAATTCGAAGCTGATCGCCAGCCGCTGCTTTGGGTCTAACTCGCCGGACGCGTCATGAACATACACCGGGCCGGTATCGCGTACCCAACAGTGGTTGATGGGCGTGGGGATGACGCTCACTTGGGACGGATCGGCTACCTTGCGGTTAACAAGGTCCTGGGCAGCAGATACGTCTTCTGGACGCGCGTACAGCCGAACGGGTTCAAACTCTGCGATCGCAGCGGCAAGGTCGACTATTTCACTGCAGTTCTCGTCGTGGAGATCCTCGCAAGTCGATGCTCTGGATGGGAAACCAAGTATGGTAGCAAGATGAGGATGCCACTCGGCCGGAAAAAAGAAGCGACCAGTTTCCAGAGGAGGCAACATAATGCGGGAATAGCCTTTTGCAGGATAGATTTGATGTACAACTTGCAGTTGGACAATCTGCCAGGGGCATGAAGAAAAGAGCGTCTTATAGGCATGAAAGGAGTGGTGTGCGGCATGTATGTCGGTTGTCCCGAGACCATACTGGCAGTGGGGTACACGCACAATTACCGCTAGTCAGCAGTACGATGTCAGCTCTCCTTGATTTGAGGTTCAGCTGAACACCAGCGGGCGCTTCCAAGTCTCATAGAAGGCAGGCCATGCATTCTTCGCTATGAGGGGTTTGTAATTGGCGGGATACACAGATGATCATGCATAGATCACATCCAACCCCGAGTCCCCGAGACCAATCAGGAGCTGCAGCAGCTGAGGGTGAGAGCTGATGAACGCGGCCGGGATCTTCAGTCTGGAAAATAATGGGGGCCGGGCTGAAAGGAAAACGCAATTGCGCCACAGGATCAACTTCACCGAGAGAACAGGATCGCCGTGGCAGCTGGGGGAGCTGAAATTGGCTCCACCAGACAGCTTCATGCGCACTCCTAGTACAATGGCAGGATGATCTGCAAATCTGTGATACGAAGGATGCCGAGGAAATGACTGCGTGGTTGATGAGAGTTCATAAGTTACTTCTGGTCTCGTTATAGATACCTACGATGCTAACCGCTTTAAAGGGTCCCATAGGGGGACGGTGCTGCTACTGTCAGGTGTTGCTCTTCCGTCTCCTCAGTCTCATGGCCGTAGGTCCGATTACTTAACCAAAAGGAGGGCACTACCGTCGCTGCAGACAGTGCCCCCAAGGCCAAAGCCATCGCTTTCCAGCCATAGTTGTCAAACAGAGCTTCACCCAGGATGGGGCCAATGGCCAGGCCAGCGTAGTTAGCCATGGTTTGCAGACCAAAGGCCTGAGCAACCGCCCCTTTCTCACCGAAAATTCCAGGGGACTGCTGTTCCATCTCTTCGATTACCATCTGTGACTCGACGTACAATCCCGGCTGCCCGAGATCGGGGGAGATGCCGCAGAAAGCAACCAACACGCCGAAAAGAATCTTCTGGGAGACGGAGTCATGGCTCACAAACCGAAGACAAACCAATGAAGGCGTCAGCAATGAATATCCAATGACTGCCATGATGCGGACCCCAAAACGGTCGCACAGCCTTCCTATAGAAGTATCAGCATTGTGTGCTTTTGGTGGGCAAGAGTATTGGCCCCAGTTGTTCAACCTACCAAACAGCGGCTCTAAAAGCGACGGTGCCGCCATGACGAGGAAGATGAGGCCGGCTGCGAACGAGTCCCATCCGAACAATTTTTCCACAAAGCTGGGCACGGTCTGATAGTTTTTTGGTCAGAAAAAGTCATCGCGTCTGCTTAAAGCCCTGTGAGCACCCACCGCGTCAAAAGCACCGATAATAATTCCATCAACCACGAGTGCCCAAAGCGTGATTGCAACTCGCGGTTGCTTCAGCAATTCCAGCGAGGCAAAAGCGACGCCCCGTTGCGCATTTGAGCCTGACGGTGGATGGGCTGTGTTTACACCCGAAGCCGCGTCTTGGTCTTCTGGATCTGTCGAAGGAGTAGCACTGTACTGGGCAGAATTATTGCCGCGCTCCTCTACCTCGCCCTTCTCCAATACAGCCAAACGCAGTGCCGCATCCACGGCGACAATAGCAAACCCCAGGGCACAAACAGCATAGTATCCCCCAACCTTGTTTAGGAGGCCTCCCATGGGTGGGCCCGCCATAAGGCCGACCATACTTCCTGTTCCCATATATCCCAAGGCCTCCCCGAGACCTTGTTTTCCGACCACATCCTTCAAAAGTGCCAGACCGGCGACCTCAACCATGGCGGCAGAAGCGCCTTGCAAGAGTCGAGCAATGATGTACGTTGCTACAGATCGTGCGACTGTGAAAAGGCACATTGACGCAGCGAGTAGAACGAGACCAGCCAGGAAAGGAACTTTGCGCCTCCCCGTTCGGTCAACCCAGTAACCAAAAACGGGGCAGGTGAAAAATGCTGCAGCTGTTTCCGCGACGAGCATAATACTGGTCCAGTAGACCTCTAGCCATTGGAATGGAACTGTCAGTGATCTTCCCCTTCCCACAATCACTGACAACCATTTGAAGTAGGGACGAATACATACTATCGTGCGGCAGCACCCCCGCGCGAGCGACCAGGGCGGATGGCATAATAGGGACGATCTAGAAACCGTTGAGCAAAGGAGCATACTGCATGAACCTGATTGCCGCGTACCATTCCATAGAGAAACAGCGTCTAATAGTCGGAATGTCGTTAGTGAAACTACCAAACGGGGGCCGTCCATGGCTAGACACACCGTCATATAAGAAACGGACACGACGATGAGGATAAACCATCGGGAAGAGCGCCATGATGGCGACAACCTCGTCGAGACTGCGTTCGATACCATGTCTTTACGCAGCCCTAATGCTCAGTCTAGTATACTCTGGACAAATCTGAGTTGGGGATCTGATGGTTGGAGTTGGAGTAGTTGATTGTAATTGTCATTTAGTAATCACAGCCAGAACAAGATGATGGAAGACGAGTTGAGTTTGGCGACACGCTTGCGTCCAAACTATCACATATATCCAGCCTCTGGCAGGCGTCACGTCACAACACAGAAAACGAGGACATGCAGAAGCATGCAGCTGTAGGATACCCCCGCAGATATTTGTCAGTTCGGAGACATCTGCAACACACGTAAATGCCTCAAGGGCTCCCTCTGTACGATTCCCGCGGGCTGATTGGTCTCGGCAGGGAACACATGTTCCCCAGCCAGGTGTATCTCTCGTCGTCAGGGGAGCCTGGGCCAGTCCCTGATGCTGACGTGGGGTTGCCAAGAGGTGATCGACAAGATTGCTTCTTCGTGCTTCTGGCTAGAACTGCCCTAGCCTAGTCCTCGCTCATCAGCCAAATGCGAACTGCTCATCAGAGCGCGTAAGACCAGCTGAGTTCAGTGCACGATGGCTTTTTGTGTGGAGCGGCGGACGGCAGCTTAGGTCGCGAGATGTCATAGCCAATCGCTCTAGGACGTGCTGCAGATCCTTGGGTAAACTATTTGTTTGCCTCCTTGGCAGCGACAGAACGCATGGGGAACCCCAGGATCCACAACGGAGCTATTGGGTCAGGTTGAAGCGTAGGTGGCTGATCTATAAGAGAGGATTTGGTGACGATTTGCAAGAATACAACATCCTGACGTCCTGCCCCATAAGTGATTCAGCTATGCTTGCTTTTTGTGATTTGGATTGCAGTTTTTTAACCATTCCTACAGCTCACAATACAGGGAACGACTGATGGAAAGCCACAATTCTGCATGGATCGGCCAAAAATACAATTGGAGGACAGTGGCTGGCTGAACCCTCGTATGTGTGATTTTGTACATTCACTCTGGTGGCCCGATCAGCCTGGGTTGCAAGTGCTGAACTGCCACAGTCCTATTACCTCATTCCGCTCGTTCATGTCCTAATGGGATTCAGTGACTTCATGGTCTGTGCATGAACGATGGGTCAGCATGTACTGCCATAAGAAAGGTGACCATCGCTAACGACCCATGGTACACCAGTTTTGCGCCAGACCTCACTGCGAAGTAATGGACTCGACAGAGCGGTTGATTGATCTGGCGATTCAAACCCGTCTGCTTAGTTTGAGCAGTCGTGGTTGGGGAATTGCTGACGAGCCCTTCTTTGTCGCGGATCTGGGTCAGGTTATCCGCCAGCATCGCCGATGGAGGGTAAACCTGCCAGACGTACACCCTTTTTTTGGTGTGTGCCCCCCTCCTTCCATCCAAGGTTCTGACATCCCTCGTCTTGATGCTAATTGTCGGCGGCTGCAGCGGTGAAATGCAACCCCGATCCTAATCTACTCAAACTTCTAGCAGACCTGGGCACAGGCTTTGATTGCGCCTCGATAGAGGAGCTACGTACAGTTCTTAGTCTAGGGGTCGATTCATGCCGCATCATCTTCGCCAACCCCTGTAAATCTGCTTCCTCTTTGGTTTTTGCGGCTCGAACCGGTGTGACGCGAACGACTTTTGACAACCTTGACGAGCTGGATACCATCCGAACCTTCCTACCAAATGCACAACTGGTCCTGCGAATATTTGCCAGCGACAGTGATGCTTTGATAGACCTGGGAGAGAAGTTCGGTGCCACAGTAGAGTCCTCGTTATCTCTATTGCAACGAGCACGAGAACTAGGGCTAGATGTGTGCGGGGTGAGTTTTCATGTTGGTACGTTGCTTCCGCAGGGGCCATTGTTTTCTCAAGGTATTCACCATCATCTTTCAGGAACCGGGGCCTCCAATACATCAGCCTATGTGAACGCCATCCGGCATGCCAAGATTGTCTTCGGATATGGCAAGAGCTTGGGGTTTGACATGAAGCTTCTGGACATTGGTGGAGGGTTCCAGGACTGTAACTTGGAAGATATTGCATGTTCTCTGCGACCAATGCTCAAAGAAGAGTTTCCTCCTGGGGTCCGCTTGATTGCCGAGCCGGGGCGTTATTATGCTCGCAGTGCCTACACCCTCGTGTGCAAGATTCTGTCCAGACGACGTCACATCGGTACGGATGATCACGATAAGCCAGATATGCTCTACCAGAACGACGGGGTATATGGAAGTTTTATGAACGTACTGATTGAGAAAGAAACTGTGCGGCCATCCTTGGTCGCGTACACTTGGCCATTTCACAGCCACGACAACGATACTCGGCGGAAACTCCAGGAGCACCGATACACTATCTGGGGCCCCACTTGCGACAGCGTGGATTGTGTTGCAAAAGATGTGCCCATGAACTCAGAGATCCGCATAGGTGATTGGCTCAAGTACAAGAATATGGGTGGTGAGTCCTTGCATGCCAGACTGTCCAGTACAGAACCAAAACTGACTATACCTGGAAGCCTATACCACAGCAACGGCGACCCAGTTCAATGGGTTTTCGAACCAGCATGACGTGATCTACATTAATACAGAGTCAATGGACTATCAAGCGATGCACTGGAAGGCGTTGGCAAATCTACATCAGGATCATTTGCGTACTTTTACCATCTCGGTTTGATTTCTTATCTTCCTAGCTTAAGCCATGTCGGTGCGGGAAAATGTCTCCTTTCAGGCCTTCATCATCAGGCTGTTCCTCTTGCACTAGGCCTATGATTTGCCGTTATTATCTCCATACTCCTACAGGAATAAAGTGGATCTGATCCCTCTGACGACTGTACTGGGCGCTTTCCTTGAAAAAGTGGTCGTAGGCCTTAAGCTCCAAAGAACAACACATTTAGTCCAAATGATGATTCTTGTCATTGTTCATCATAGAAGGAGATGGGCCAGAAAAGGTGTTTAGGCACAGACCTACCAGGATAAACCGCGTCCCCGATGCTACTGTACCAGATTCCCGGTGGAGGACTTCCGCACGGTTGTAATCGCACATATATTCAATTTACTGTTCGAGCTAGAAGACGCTATACTGTTGAGCTAGACCTCTGCGCGTGTCTCCGCCAGTATCTTTGCAGCCGAGCCCTGACCCCTTCCCTTGTCGGTTGATGCCCCCTCTCGTCGTGATGTTCGCTAGGAAGGTATGAGCTTGACCCGTCCTCGTCGCCTGTGTAAGAGCTCCATCTACTACTCGCGCTGGACCGTGATGATGGCCGCAGACTGGGCGGCTTGCCCCCATCAGCACGTCCACCCCCGTTGCGATTGTACATCCAGTCCTGGAACGCTTCAACCCTCAACGGGGCGAAAATGGCTATACTGAAAAACACGCTCGTCACACCGACTTTCATGTACTATGTTAGCACGGGTCTTTTTGAGATTGGGAGGCAAGTCCCCACAGAGGATAGGAAACAGCCATTGAGGCTGGTACTCGATTGTTCCGCCGTTGTGTGGAAAGCTGGCGATGTTCAGCGCAAACAGGGAGGTCAGCCAGGAAAGAGGGAGCTGTTTTTGCGTGAGAAGTTAGTCTGGGTTCCAGCATGGCTTCTGGAAGCGTAATTTGGACCTACGAAGAAGATGGTCACTAGAGTAAAGACGTAGATGTTGTTTGACTGGCGCGCTGTGTCGTTCGCTTGTAGTCGACCGGCCTCGGTCTCCGCAAGGCTCGCTTGTTTCTGGCGCAGGTCGAGCAGCGTATCGATCTAGGGAAGTTGGCTGGTGAGCAGGACAGCAGTAAAAGATCCATAAAGCAAGACACTCACCGAGTCACGAGTCATCTCTGCTTCTAGAATCATTCCATCCAGATCTCGAGCAATCTCTGTGGGAGTGCAACTGAAACGGCCTTGCGTCTCCATGCCAGCGAATGCTTGGTTCCACACGATCTCCTGATCCTCGGCCAATGACCGCAGCATGTGGAGTTCATCGTTGATATCGCGGATCTGGTCGAGAAGTTCTGTCTCCTCTGAGATGATATAATGCGGGTTGTTGGGCAGTTCTCTGATCGACGGGCGACCGCTCCTCGAGGAAATGCGCTCGGTGCGCGCCTTGCGTTTCTCAATCTCCTGCTTGAGATCCTTCAAGAAGTTCTGGAAGAGCTCGGTTTCTCTGTTGGCCTTAATCGGTCGTTAGTGATATGCGCGGCTGAATTTTCGTTTATTGTCATAGACGAACCACATCACGAATCGACTCGCGGAAAACCTCCAAAGGTCCTTTGAAAGTGCTGTCTGCAAGTTGTACACACTTTTCTATGAAGAATCCAGTAGCCGCCCCGAGGACCAACTGCATGACTTCATTCACTGACGTGGGTCGCTCGGAGCGACCTCTGCTCTCGCCATACGCGATGTCATTGAGGACATGCTGTAGCAGAGTGCTCATTGATGAATCCCTGGCATCTTGTGACGACACAGTCGATGACTCCTCGTGTCTTTGGGACGTGCTTGTAATGACTGACTCTAGTCGATCAAAGTTAGCTGCAATCATCCCTGCTGGAGCGATTAGTCGTACGATCATCTATGATCCAAATCCACAGCTGGTCGACCATCAATATCTGTTTTTTCTTTGACCTGCTCGTTGATGACACTGGTTTCTCGTGGTGCTCCTCAAGGTACTTTGAGAAGACCTGGGTCTTGTCCCGGTAGCTGGTGTCAGAGATCCCAGGGTAGTAATATTGGTCGAGAGTCAGCGGGACATGAGCGATGTGTCTGGAATCTCTTCTGCTATTCAAGTTATCATCTCCACTTTCCTTCAGTCTGGAAAGAGTTCTCTTCTTGGGATTCTTTGGGTCGTATTCACCCAGTGTCAGATACGGCATCTGTTGTCGGTTTAGTGATAGGAACAAGGGGAGACAGGATGTTCTACGCACATAGACAGCGGTGCAAGTTCTGAATTTACCGCGCTCATCTATTTGCGCGCGCTAGATATTCCATGGGAGTTAGAAATAATCAGAAATTTTGGGCGCAATGCGTACCAGACACAGCGGCTTCATATAATGTTGCCTTGCGCCTGCCGCGAGCTCAGTCCAGCTTCTGTTGAAGAACTTCATAAAGTTCCTATGGTCCATCTCCGATCGGCCAGAGTCGTGCGACAGTCTCGTTACGAGGTCCTTTGGTCAACCATATTAGGATCGATCACTCACGGGCGATGCTGGCTGGCGAACCTTGGTTAACTGCAATTCATTCACAGGCAGATGAATCCAACGAAACTTCAGGTTCTCCGAGGAGCCACTATAGTCATGCCGCAGCCTGCGATGGTTAGTGCTTCTGACTCCGCCAGACGGAGTTCGAGATTGATTCCAGATATTAGGAAGACTTTGGTCGTCGCTCAAAACATTTCCCAGCTTCTTCTTCAAGATATTCAAATCTCTTTGTTCGAGCATTTCCACGCGCCTTGAGAGAGCAGTCGGCCCTTGGCTGTAAATGATGCCGTGGAGAGTATCTCTCGTGTATGGCACGACGGTTTTTCCATTCTGAGAGTACACGGTCATGACGAATCCATGGAGATCAGGTCGTTGATTCTCCCAGTCCATCGGTCTCGGGGGAAAGGGCCGCTCGTCATCAACCGGATTCGCAATCTCATACATCTGCGGCGGTGGATTCCGCAGGAGATTCTGAATGATCGGCCCGATTGCATCTGCTTTCACCAGAGGATCCTTTTGGCAGTCTCTGATCGCATCGCCCGATCTGTATCCCCCCTTCGATAGAAGCCACCAGACCACCACGGCCGCGGATCCGTGAACAGCCCAGTGAAGAGCCGACCAGTATCTGACATCTGTATTTGACGGGGCAGGTAGCCAGTGCTGGAGCAAATGCTTAAGCAGAAACTCGCGCCCCGGCTTTTCCCACTCGGCGAGTATTTCGAGGAGCTCGCTTTCTTTGATTGAGTCAAGGGTAGTGCCGCTCACCCCACCTAGGGCCTTCAGCTCGGAAAAGAACAGCTTCTCTAAGTCCTTGTGCTTTCGACTGATGGATAGTGTAAGAGGCGATTCTCTTCGACCATTCCAGTGAATGATTGCTCTAGCCTTTGCGCAACTGGCTTCGTCTGCATTGGGAGAGTCTCTCGCTATGATCTCCAGCAACGCCCGAGCTGTGTCGAGGTGGCCATGTGCAGTTGCAACGTTCAACGCAGTAATCCCCCCACTGGCTTCTTTGGCGGCATCAATCTTACTGAAAAGGTTATTGATAATGCCGCTGTGTCCGTATTGAGCTGCTACATGGAGCCATGTGGCTTCTCCCCCAGTTCTCCAGAACAATGCTTTACGTCTGTATCTAAGACACTTTTGGATCAGCTCGAAGCGGCCGTGCGATACAGCCCAGTGCAGTAGAGACTCCAGATCACGTTCTGAATAGTCACGGGCTTCTACATCAAAGCTATTGAGAAAGACCCCGACAATTTTGGCAGCAGACTTTGGGGTCTCAATGAATGCCGGATCCGCAGCCGGATTCTTTGGGAAATACTCCTGTGTCTTGACAAGCTCGAGCATGATGTCAACGGCCTTGTTATCTGCTGCCTTCAAAAGGGGCGTGTTGCCATCACCATCAAGAGCAGTGACGGGGGCGTTGTACTTAAGCAAAAGCCGGACGTTGCTAATGATCCCCCAGCTACACGCTGCATGGAGTGGGGTATATTCCCCCGTCATGGTTACAGTAACATCAGCACCGTGTCTCAGAAGAAGATCCAGGCTCCCATTGTCCGGCTTTTTGCATGCGTAAAAGATAGGCGTCCATCCCATATGGCCTTTGCGGTTGATATCAGCGCCAAGGTCGAGCAGGGTCTGGATCAACTCCGGGTTCTGGCCCTGGCATGCATCCATCAACGGGCTGGATCCATGGTGGTCTTCTTGGTCAACAACAGCACCCCTCCCGGCAAGGTACTCAAGGTACTCCGGGAATGATTTAGACCCTTCACCAAGCTGGTCGTGGCCCTGAACCACATGATGGAGGCAGCCTCGTCCACTAGAGTCGACTGTTGTAGTTGAGGCGCAGTGGTAGAACAGAGTCTTCATCACTTTGCCCTGCAGATTCGCACATGCAAGCAGTAGAGGAGTCTGTGAGTCAGAGTCTAGTGGGTCTATCTGCGCTCCGTTCTTTAGTAAAATCAAGACGATGCTGTCGTTTCCTTCTATACTGGCCATGTGCAATGGCGTGCGTTGATACTCGCCCACCTGATCAACGTTTGCGCCTTTATCGAGCAGCCATCTCACTACCCCTGGGCAGTCATTCGCACTCGCGGTATGCAGCGGCGCGTTGTCCGATGCGTTCTTCTCTGTTATTTGCGTCTCGGGGTCAGCTGTCGCTGCCCACAAGAGATCCAAGATCTCCACAGAGTCGAACTGCGCAGCAATGTGGAAAGCCGAGTTCAGCTCATTGTCTCGCAAGGTAGGATCCGCCCCTTCCTCCAGGAGGCACTGCACTATGTCGATCTTTTGCCGCGTGATTGCGTCGTGGAGTGGTGTGATTCCGCCAGCCCGTTGAATATCAATGGTTGCGCCCTGGGAAAGCAGCAGCCTCACACTAGTGTAGTTGGCCATGATGGCTGCGGAGTGCAGCGCACTTATCCCACCAGCTATATGAGTGGAAAATGCATCGACATCCGCCCCATATTTCAAGAGGGCCTCCACGATGCGAGGTTGACGGTAGACCACGGCCAAATAGAGCGGCGTTACAAAGGGTTCTTGCCCCTCGTCATCATGTTCAACCAACGCTTTTGAATTCGATAACTCCGGGTCACCGGCTAGAAGCTCTTCCACTCGCTCGATATGGTGATCAGATATAGCTTCCCATAGATCTCCGCTGGGTGGGTGCTCCAGAACCTGAACAACATTGGTTGTCCTGCTTGCCGTGCCCGGATTGGCATCTCCATGTCGGCCATCGTCGCTGCTGGATTTAGATAGCTCGGTCAGGTAGCCGCTGGGGTAGCCGCTGGAAACCGTATACTGATCGGAATTCGCATCATTCCCAATTTCAGCCGCAGCTCCTATAATAGCTTCCATTATATCGTCATCCAGCTCGTGCCTATATACTTCACCTTCGTCTGAAATTTCGGATAGACCATTACCGGCCGAACCATCACCCTCGCCATCATCAGTATTCTGTTCGCGGGAATGAGATACGCCGGGGCCTGCGGCCTCTTCATCGTTCGTGGACGCCTCGTCGCCCGACTCCGGTCCAGTCGGACTGATCGCCCCAAGCGACTCCGCGCGCCCATGGACTGAGTTCACAGCGGATGACCCGTCAGTACGCTCGTTATTTTGACTCTCATTGCCAGGTATATCACGTATTGAAGATCTCTCAACGCTCTCTTCTTGGTCTGCGGGAGTTTCATGATCGGTATTGTTTGTGGGCGACCCAGTTCTACTGTCCATTATGAAATTGTTGTTGAGCCCAATCAATATTGTACCGCCAGATGACGGTCCAGACTGTCCGAACCCACGGTATCTGATCTTAGAACCTAGTGTCGGCTTCAAAAGAGGAGGAATGTAGATCTGTCTTTGGGAAGAACGACGGGTAGGGCTAGTGCGGGTGCGAAGAAGACTCCATGCTGACTAGTACAAGGACAGCAAACAAAAAAGAATGCGAAATGAGGAGAGGAAAAGAAAAATAAAGACGGAAATAATTCCCCGCTCGGAGTATAAGTATCTACATCGCCTAGACCAGCCTACCCTTTTGAAAACGCCCCGCACTGCCAAATATCAAACGCACATAACTCTTGGACGCCACATCCCAACCATGACAGGTCAATCGAAGCATTTGTTGCAGACTATGTAGTCAGCCTTTAGCTGCTGCAGGTGACATTTCCGACGGAGACTCTGGGCCAGTGAAGAATGGCTAGTTTAACGCCGTGGCTGGCTGAAGGTGAGACTCCTACGAATTTCTACCGATCATAGCCTGATACGTGGCCACGGCTACGAAGACTTGGAAGGCTGGAGTAACTGACTGACGGAACCTATGCTCAAAGAACTATAATATATTGTACTATAAGTATTATAATACTATTTAGGGGGCTATACTATCCTTAGACTTATTAGTCTAAATATATATATATATATATACTCCCCACCACTTCCATACGATTATTCCTTTATATCTCCTCAACCATTAGATATTTTAGATCGATATTTCATATCTAGATAGCCTAGATGCTATGCTATCTAGCAATATCAATATTCCTATAGAAATCCTAGAAATCAGTGATTACGAGGATTTAACAGTTTCTAGCGGTTTAACCGGTGCCCCTGGATCCGACCCTAACCCGCACCTAATCTGCTGCGGGTTTGCAATCTAGGAACCGAACCTCCCCGCTGCGGTTTCAGTGAGGGTTGGATTCGATTTTAGCGGTTCGGTTATGCAACTCTATCAGGACCATAGCTTAATGAATTAAGGCCAGTCCCAATAAGTGACTACTGACTACCCTTAACATATTCATCTCTTAATTCTCTATAACTTGATAAAAGGATATACACTATTTGATATCTATACTTCAATATCATTTAGTAAACTTTAGAGAAAACGTCATAGCAGAGTTAGGTTATATAGTCAAACTTTAAGTATATTTAAGTTATGTAACCTTATCCAACGGTCTAAAAAAGAATAAATCTAGAAACTAGTTATGGTTCAAGTCACAAGTACCTGTGATGCAGAATTGTCAGTATTACTTGCCCAAGAGGAATAGTGAAAGAATATGAGGGCTTCAGCTAGCCCCTACATAAACTAATAGAGCGTGACAGGAATGGATCATGTAAAAGAAGGATAACTAGATAGCCCGGGCAAACCATAGCTACAGGCTGAAAACATGACGTACAGTGTTGCATAGGTAGATCTTAATCTACGGCTCTATTTTTTAGTTTATCTTAAAGTTAGCATTGCCCTCTAAATGAGAAATGTAACGTAGTAAGACTTTAAATCCCTAATTTATGGAGTTAAAAAATAAACTCAGATGTGGATGCAACCATTCCGCCCTCAACTTGTGCTAATGTCCAAGAGTCATCGCCATGTCAAACTATAGAAAACGTCATGGAAGCATATTGCAAATCCCGAAGGAGACTATTCGCAATGATTTTATGTCATTACGAATCGTCGAAGCTTCGGAGAAGGGCAAGACGGTGGCTATTTAATAAGGAACCCGGGGGTATTAGGCATGTCTGGCGTTGCAGTTGAGACAGGTCGAACTTACGATAAAAGCAAAGACCAGGAAAGAATTACACAGGTGTCAACCCGTAACCACCAACATGGCGGACCATCTGGAGCTGTTTCTTTTCGGAGACCAGACATACAACCCACAGCCCTATCTGAGGGAGATGATGTGCAACAGGCATAATCCAGCCTTGGAAAACTTCCTCAGCAAATCATACGATGCAATTCGCGAAGAACTATACAGTTTGCCGCATGAGGTCAGGGCTGACATGCCTCGATTCACCTGTCTTGATGACCTGATCTTATGGAAGCAAGATGGCCGACAATGCATACCCCTAGATATGGCTTTGACCTGCATGTATCAGCTTGGAGCGTTTATTAGGTAAGATTTTGGTCCTGTCACCTATTCTATTAACAAGCTAAGCATTGCCAGTAAAACCGAGAGTGGGCGCTATCCCGCACAGGATTCTGCTGTACTTGGCATCTGCACTGGAGCTTTGGCTGCGGCGGCAGTTAGCTGCAGCCGGAGCACACTTGAACTTATCCCAATAGCCGTGGATGCAGTCGTTCTAGCTTTCAGGACCGGCAAGCTCGTGGCGGACATTACGCGGACACTTGAGCCTCTGCACGCCCCAGTTCAGAGCTGGTCAATATTTATTCGCGGCCCGACATCTGCGGAAGCCGTGCGCGAATTTTGTGAACAGACTGTAAGGAAAATGCGATATTCTGTCTTCCATGTGCATATGTCCCGGGACTGACTAGCTGCTGAATTAGGTTCTTCCCCTAACCAGGCAGCCCTATATCAGCGCCTTTACACCCAACGGGATAACGGTCAGCGGCCCGCCTTCGTCACTTACTCAGATGACTGTTTCCAGTACCTTCAAGGATTTCAGGTTTGACAGTATCAATATATACGGACCGTATCATGCCACGCATCTTTACTCCCAAAATGACGTCGAGGCAATCGTTGGAAGCCTGGCTCCACACGGCAGCGACGCACGTAGGCAAATGCTCCTCCTTTCAAGTACTAAAACTTTGGTGAGAGCTGGAGGACTTGACGCAATCTGGAGGGCTGCGGTCGAGCAGATACTGCTACAGCCCATTTGCTGGAGTAGTATTTTTGACCAGCTGCAGGCGACGCACCGGAAAGTGTCCCCGAAGACAATTAGGATAACCCCTATCGGGACAAAGGCCGATCAACTGATCCACACGGCGCTCAAACAGACGCCGCTCTGCGAGTCGTTGACCATGCCAGAAAAGAGTCTGAAGGCTGAACCACAAACTCCGTATTCAAACCCTGGGAAACCGAAGCTGGCAATTGTGGGAATGTCGGGGAGGTTCCCTGGTGCCAACAACAACGAGGCGTTTTGGGATCTTCTGTACCAAGGACTTGATGTCCACAAACCAGTCCCAGCACTTCATTGGGACGCCAAAACCCATGTCGACCCGACTGGAGCGCAGAAAAACACCAGCTCAACCCCCTTTGGTTGCTGGCTCGATGACCCAGCTTCATTTGATGCACGCTTCTTCAACATCTCGCCCCGAGAGGCACCGCAGATTGACCCGGCGCAGCGACTGGCGCTCATGACCGCATATGAAGCGATTGAGCAGGCTGGCATTGTACCAGACGCGACTCCATCCACTAGACGGGACCGGGTTGGCGTCTTTTATGGAGTGACTAGCAACGACTGGATGGAGACCAATAGCGCCCAGGATATCGACACGTATTTCATCCCGGGTGGAAACCGGGCGTTCATCCCAGGACGTATCAATTACTATTTCAAGTTCAGTGGTCCCAGTTTCGCAGTCGATACAGCATGTTCCTCTAGCCTGGCAGGCATTCATCTGGCCTGCAATGCACTGTGGCAAGGAGACATCGATACCGCGATTGCCGGTGGAACCAACGTCTTGACCAACCCGGATTTCACAGCAGGGCTTGACAGGGGACATTTTCTCTCCCGAACGGGGAACTGTAAAACCTTTGATGACTCAGCGGATGGGTATTGTCGGGGAGAAGGCGTCGGAACAGTGATCATTAAGCGTCTTGATGACGCCGTTGCGGACCACGACCCCATTCTGGGGGTCATCCTGGGTGCGTACACGAACCACTCGGCAGAGTCAGAGTCAATTACCCGGCCGCATGCTGGAGCGCAATGTGCAGTCTTCAGAAGGATTCTCAATCAAAGCATGGTTGATCCTTACAGCGTGAGTTACGTGGAAATGCACGGAACAGGCACCCAAACTGGCGACGCTGGAGAAATGTCGAGCGTGCTGGACACGTTTGCCCCCCCAGTCGATCGGGCCAAGAGGTACCGTAGCAAGGATGAGGCACTCTTTCTGGGGTCGGCCAAGGCGAACATTGGACATGGCGAGGCTGCCTCTGGTGTTTCGAGCCTGATCAAGGTCCTCTTAATGATGCAGAAGAATACGATTGTCCCGCACTGTGGGATCAAGACCCGCATCAACCACAAATTTCCCACCGATCTGAAGCAACGCAATGTCCATATCGCCTTGGAACCAACACCGTGGATGAGGAGCAAGCCTCGGCTGGCTTTCGTCAACAACTTTAGCGCCGCGGGTGGAAACTCGGCCCTCCTGTTGGAAGATGCGCCGATCCAACAAGAGACTTTCAGTCAACTCGCAGACTCGCGCAGCCATCACTTGATTGCCATGTCGGCCAAGAATAGTGTCTCGCTGCAGGGGAACCTCCGTTCCATCCAAAGGTTCTTGCAGGAGAATCCCGGTGTCTCTCTCAGCAAGCTCTCGTACACGACGACGGCGCGGCGTATCCATCATCAGCACCGCGTCATGTTGATTGGGTCCCATGTCGACGAGTTAGGTGCACAGATCGAGGCGGCGCTTCGCGATCAGACAGGGACGTCGAGACCAAAGCACGGACCGAAAGTTGTCTTTACCTTTACCGGACAGGGAGCACAATACCCTGGCATGGGGAAAGACCTGTTTCAGAAATTTTCTCGTTTCCGGAACCGGATGCTTCGCCTGGACCAGATCGGACAGTCTCTGGGCTTTCCGTCCATGTTGGAGGTGATCCTCTCGGACGCCGAAGACATCGGTAGATTTGCGCCAACTGCTGTGCAGCTGGCGAGCGTCTGCTTGCAGATTGCGCTGAGCGAATTATGGGCTTCCTGGAACATTACGCCCGTTGCCGTCGTGGGACACAGCCTGGGCGAATATGCGGCTCTCAACGTCGCCGGTGTCTTGTCGGATGCGGACACGGCGTATCTGGTGGGGAAGCGGGCAGAGCTACTCCAGTCAAAGTGCACTCGAGACACACATGCCATGCTGGTGGTAAAGGGCTCGGAGGACGAGGTCACTGCTGTTTTGAAGGATCAAACATACGAAATAGCTTGCATCAATTCTCCCGTTGAAACCGTCCTGGCTGGACGTAAAGGGGATATGTCCTCAATCAGAACCTTGCTCGCAGATGCAGGCCTCAAATCGACTCTGTTAAGCGTGCCATACGCCTTTCATTCGTCCCAGATCGAACCAGTGTTGGCGGATCTCCAAAGACTAGCCAGCGGTGTGACATACTCCACACCCAAACTTCCCGTCATCTGCCCCCTGGATGGCAGTATCGTCCATGGTCAAGGCCACTTTGGCCCAGATTACCTCGCCCGCCATACTCGCGAAGCAGTCAACATGCGTCAGGCGCTTCTGGCCGCACAAAGTCAACGTATGATCACGGACCAGACCATGACGCTGGAAATCGGCCCACACCCGGCTGTCTCAGGGATGGTGAAAGCGGTTCTCGGGCCGCAGGTGCCATCCTTGGCCTCGCTACAGCGGGCCAGACCGGTTTGGCAAGTTCTGGCGGCCACCCTAAAAACTCTTTATACTGCCGGTGCCGATATTCACTGGGGACAATATCATGCAGACTTTCCTGCTGCTCACGAAGTGATTCCACTGCCGGCGTACTGCTGGGATTTGAAGCCATACTGGATACAGTACGCCAATGACTGGTCATTGCGCAAGGGAGATCCTCCCTTAACACAGACAAGTCCAGCGGCGGGACTGGAGAGCACCACGATACACAGGGTTCTGGAAGAGACCAGTGATGCTCAGAAAGGTCGTATTGTTGTTGAGGCAAATATCGCCCGGCCAGATCTGAGCCCGCTGGTGCAAGGCCATGAGGTAGATGGGGTTCCGCTCTGCACTCCGTCCGTCTACGCGGATATCGCACTAAGCCTGGGAACTTATCTCCTGGAGCATTATCGGCCGGGTTTGGGGTTAGTGGATGTTTCAGAAATGACCATTTGGAAGCCCCTAATCCTCCGGGCTGGAGCGACTGAGCAGTTGCTTCAGGCCCATGCTGATGTGGACTGGTCTTCCAATGCAGCAGCAATCGAGTTTATGTCTTTTGACGTGAGTTCAGCTCCTGTTATGGTTTATGTGCGCTAAGAGGTATTACAGACAAATCAGAAACTACAGGGGCACGCTCGATGCGTTGTACGCTTCAAGGACAGAGACCTTCTGCAACGCCTCCAGAGGGATGCCGCAGATGTGAAGCAGAAGATTCAAGCCCTTCGACAGGGTATCGTATCAGGAGCCACGGCGCGGTTCAACCGGCCCATGGTGTACCGGGCAATTCGACCGTTGGCTCGGTTCCACGACGACTACCGGGCCATCGATGAGATTGTCCTGAACAGCCACACGCTGGAGGCCTCAAGTCTTCTGAGCTTTGACACGGTAAAAAGGGGCGGGAGCTTCCACACCCATCCGGCTATTATTGACGCACTGACGCAGTCTTGCGGATTCGCTATGAACTGCAATGACAACACTGACCTCGACGTCGAAGTGTTCATGAACCATGGATGGAGTTCCTTTCAACTTTTCGAACCTGTAGACTTTGAGAAGAAGTACACTACTTACACACGAATGGTAGAGGGAGCAGACAAGCTGTGGCATGGCGACGTGGTGATTTTTGATGCCGATAGGATCGTCGGATACTTTGGACAGCTTGCCGTTCGTCTTTGCCCTTATGCAGCAGAATATCGACTAACCTGTCTATAGATACAAGGCGTGCCGCGCCGAATACTCAAGGTCATTCTGTCTCTCGAGAGCGGGAACCGTCCAGAAAAGAGCCAACGTGCGGGCAAGAAACCAGATGCTCCGTCGTTGAGCTTAGGGAATGACTCGGCTCACGTCAGCCAAGCCAGTCCCAAGATTGAACAAGCAATGTCGATCATCGCCGAGGAAAGCGGACTCGCAGTATCGGATCTGACGGACAGCACCGTCTTCGCCGATGTCGGGATCGACTCTCTGCTGAGTCTGACCATCACGGCTCGTTTCAAGGAAGAGCTCGACGTGGACATGGAATTCAGCACATTCTTCTTCGACTATCCCACCGTTTCCGACCTGAAGGGCTTCTTCAGTGAGGTCTGGTTCAGCCCGACTGTCTCGTCCCTCCCGAGTTCCGTCGAGACACTACCCACGCCGAGATCGAGCGCGACCACCGTGAGCACACCAACCACCGACGATGACTTTCTGCCCAAGGAGGTAAGTTTTCTTCGGGCTCTCCAGATAATCTCCGAGGAGAGTGGAATTCAGTTGGAGGGCCTGACGGACGATACCGATCTTGCGGCCTCGGGGGTGGACTCTCTCCTGTCGCTCGTCATCATCAGTCGGTTCCGCGATGAGCTCGATCTCGACATTCAGCATGAGTCGCTTTTCCTCGAGTGTCCTACGATAGGTGACCTGAGGCAGGTGTTGGTAGGGGAGACCACCGATGACACCAGCCCACCACAGGAGAGCGCTCCTCTCCCTCCTCCTGAGCCTACCAAGTGCTCGCCATCGCAAACCGGGCGTGATCTTGCTACCACTACGGAACGGCTGAGGGCCGTCGACTCTTTTGTGCAGAAGTACACAGCCGGCTTCACTATGCCCGCGCCAGCAGTAGGATCGACTGCCTCAAGCGACGGAACAAAGACTATTCTGGTGACCGGTGCGTCCGGGAGTCTGGGAAGCCACTTGGTCTACCATCTTGCACAACTACCCGATGTAAGGACGGTTGTTTGCCTGAACCGAAAGACGAGCGAAGAACCCTACACCCGCCAGTATCACGCCATGCGGGAAAAAGGCATCCGGTTCCCTGATGCTCTCAAAAGCAAACTCCTGGTGCTGCAAACAGACAGCTCCCAGCCAGATCTGGGGCTCTCGCGCAGTGAGTACGAGGGCCTTGTAAGCTCAGTGACACACCTCATCCACAATGCATGGCCCATGAGCGCCAAGCGGCCTCTGGTGGGATTTGCGCCCCAGTTCCAAGTCATGCGCAACCTCATTGATTTTGCCTGCGCGGTTGTCGCTCGGCGTCCGCACAGTTTCAAGTTCAGCTTCCAAATGGTGTCTTCTATTGGCGTCGTTGGCAACTACGGCCTGGCCCAGAAGAACAAGGTCACCGTCCCGGAGGAGCGAGTGGGCATTGACGCCGTACTGCCGAACGGCTACGGCGAAGCCAAATGGGGGTGCGAGAGGATGCTCGATGAAACGCTACATCGGCATCCGGACCTCTTTCGCGTGATGGCTGTCCGGCTGGGACAGATCGCTGGATCCAAGACAAGCGGGTACTGGAACCCAATGGAGCACTTTGGGTTCCTGATCAAGTCATCGCAGACCTTGAATGCGTTACCGGATGTGCCGGGCACCGTCTACTGGACTCCTGTCAATGATGTTGCCGGAACATTGGCGGATCTCATCCTGTCGGACCGCTCCCCGTACCCTGTCTACCATATCGAGAACCCCGTTGGCCAGCCCTGGCGCGAAACGAATGCCATTCTTGCTGATGCGCTGAATATCCAGACTTTGATTCCGTTTGAGGAGTGGGTGCAACGAGTGCGTGAGGCGCCGATGCGGAATAATCCCGCTGCTACACTTCTCGAATTCCTCGATAGCAATTACCTTAGGATGTCTTGTGGAGGACTCATTCTTGATACGGGGAAGACCCTTGAGCATTCTAAAACTCTTGCTGCCGTTGGCAAAGTAAGCGAGGAGGTGGTGAGAAAATACATCCACATCTGGAAGGAAATAGGGTTCCTTAACTAGCAGTGGTGTTAAAAACAGTTGAGGGAGTCCAGAGTTATTATAGTGAGATATTGTGTCCCAGATCTAATCTAATCCAGCAATCGTAATATCATATTATCCAATAACATGGTGAGAAGGAGGGGGATTAACTCCCCCGCTTCATCCTCCTCCACATAATCAACGCCGCGACAGGATACAGAATAAGTGAAACAGCAACCCATGTACTAAGCACTGCAAAATCCCGCCCGATATGACTGCTTGTATCAAACAAGATCGTATGCAGCGCCTCGATAACTAGTGCAGTCAGTCAATATCACCAACGTATAACGGCAAGAATGCAACTTACTCCGATGCAAGGGCCACACACACCCCCAAGCGAAGAACCCCGGTGCCAAATTCAGCGAGTAAAACCCCGTAGTAACGTTACTCATCACCCAGAATACAAGAAAGAGGCCACTCCAGGGAAATCCCAGCGCCATGGCCATGACCTCGCACGGAAGGCCTAGCGCAGCCATTCCAACCCAATTCAGCATCCAGAATATGATGAAGGAGGCATTGCCGTAGCCGTTGGGGTTATCGCTGGGTTGAGTTTCCGGGGCTGGAGGATTGGTAAAAGGGATATGGAACATTAGTGAGATGAAGGAGTAGAAGAGGGAGAGGAAGAGGTATGCTGCGATGGCGGAGGTAATACGCCAGATTATCCAGTGCGAGATCTTTAGCGTTGGTTGGTCATGAGAGCTCCTGTTGAACTGCGCATGAACAGGCAGAAGGAAAGGAAAATTGAAGTATGCGATGATGATGAGGTAGATCAGGCCGACTGTTACTGAGGGCATCGCGGCGGCTGGTCTGAATGGGCGGAGGTCGATGGTTGTGAATCCAATTCCCGGGTTCACAGCCTGTGGAGGCACCTGCGCCTGTATCAGATCCCTGGAGTTGGCGAGCTGCTGCGAGGCGAGTTCCTGAGTCCAACGAGGGCCGAACTCACTCATGATGGCCACCTGCAGTCTCCGGAGTTGCGGCTGGATCTTGGTCGAGTATATCGATTGGTCGCGCGCGGAAGTCGTGACGATTTCAATGGCGCCTTTAGGATCATAAGTGGGATTTATCCCCGATACCGCATCGTGCAGTCGTCTGGTCCCATTTGGATGGACAGTCACGGCAGCGTAGGCGTGCTCGTCGTAGATGGCTTGCCGCACGGCCACTGGGTTGTAGTCGAAGTCGGCAGGCGATTTCACAGTGTAGCCGCAGTGTCCAGTTGGGCTTTGACTGATCCGGTTCACGACATCGACCACGATAGGTCCTAAAAGCGGATTGCTGGTGTAGGATGGCTCTGTCCGGCCGTCAAAATCAACCACCCACACAGTTAGGGCTGCTTGATTGGCCTCGGTGTGAAACTGGGATCCCCAGAAAAAGGACAGGACTGCAAGTGTGTAGATGCACAGGATGAAGACTATCCACGTTAGATTGCATCTCGCCATGATCCTTTGATGTCTTACATACCGGTGCGACCCCATTGAAAAAAAACCTGCTGTCGTACATTTTTCAATTTCGCATCAAAGAAGGATACCGACTCGAGGCGGTGGTCAACGCTTGCTGCTCTCTCGGCTTCGTCCGCCATTGATGATGTTGTGCTTGTGCAATTCAACCTCGTTAGACAATTTTAATAGTCTACAAAGACCAACGTCAAGGTGTTGGGTGGTGAAGTATTAGTCTGGCAAAAGTTGTGGACATCATACTTTATGGAGCGATGTAACCTAATAGGACATGACATCAACCCTGGATAACTCGGGCTTAATGGATCCCAAGGTCGATCAGCAAGAACGCCGAAACCCTATTTTATGATATTACACTAGGATAAAAATCCTGAATGGTGGTAGCAGAGCACATACTGTCAGCTGGTCATGGGCTACGGATTTGAAGTTACCCGAGAGACGGCCACAGTTATCGTTTTGCAAGCTTACTACCGTAGTATATGGGGCTGTGGTTAGTGGCAAAATACAAAATCCAGCATAATGGGAGGCAGTAGCATTTTGGAAGTCAAAGGGAGTCTCGTGACAATATCCCTCTCTTTGGGGGCTTGAAAGTTGAAGCTATACAAACTTTGCCCACGCAATGCGAGGTAATGAGTCAGCAGATCGTCACCAGGCAGACGAATTCACTTGATACCTGGCTTGGAGGGATTTCAATCATCGACGTCTACATGAATCGGATCGATCCAAAATGGAAATCATCATCATTGGGGCAGGCATCTCCAGATTCACTGCCTACCTCCAGCTCAAGAAATACTCCCCCGATCCCACATAATACATCTGCAAAGCTCATGATATCAACAAGGAGTGTAAATTTAATAACACTAGCAGTACCTAAGAAGCAGAAGCAACGCATTCTTCTACCCTCATAGTGAGCAGAGGTCCCTAGAGTATCAGACGCAATGGTTTAAATGTTCTTAAACATCCGGATGAGGAGCTCTTCTAAGATATCACCCAAGGGAGGTGGATATGTAGCCTCACACAGGAATCTAAAAATCAAACATAGCCATCTTTCATCGGTATAGACTATTCTCTGCCAGGCGCAAGAGACAAGCTGGCGATGCACATGGTTAGCTGTAGTCAGGAGTGGCTATGGCGCGTGAGAATCCCCGATGGGAATATAGTGACGGAGTGGCTCGTGTCATCACTAGTCCTGATGCTCGTGATACCATCTACTTTAAAGATGAAAGTCCACCAGTTGAAGCTGATCTGGTGATCGGCACTGATGGGATCAAAAGCATGGCTAAATGGGCTATTTGTTAGAGGCAGAGGACTATATACTCTACAGGAACCCACATCCACGCAAAACTGGGACTTTGCAATTTAAAGGGATGATGATGTTGCATAAGAGCACGTCTCAATTGGAAGGAAGAAATTCCGCCGGCGATCAGAGACATCGTATCTTCACACGTCTTCTAGTCGAGTCCATGAAGATTGACTGTGATCAGGCCCATGTAGGTGCGCAATGTCGCGATGGAACTAAGAACCTCGAGTTTGAGCTATCATTCGGCTGACTCGCCCAGAAAATCTGCATGTCACTCAAACACATCTGGGCAAATGCATTCGCACGTTGGGCCATGTTCGTCATGTGTCTCTTAATCCACTCCGTCCAATACGGGAATACCGACGCCAACTCTGACGCAAAGTGGAATGGCCATCAACTGTGACAAATTCTATAGTTTGTGAAGGACGATGGGTGCTATGACATTGCAACATCGCGTGGGATCACTCCAAATCTATTTTATGAGTACAGTCTAGCTGTCAAGAAAGATTGCTCTGGTCTATGGCCTGACTATTATGTCTGTGTTGGGGTGAATGGAAGTTGAATATCTCAACGCACAGAAGCGAGCTTGTCATGATTTATTGATCACGTCGTACCATGACACATGCATTATTATTTGATAACAGGAGAAGCTAAGGCATGGAGAGTTAGTTACTGAGGTGATAGCGCCGGAGCATAAACTGTAGATCGGAGCTCCGGATCAGGTGACGAGAGCAGAACTATTTAACAGATATGGGTCCCTCCCAAGCCAGTCCATTCCACTGAGCATCTTCTCCAACATCGTATCAGGTTACCCTCCATGTCTACTCGTGCAAGACTGCCTGCTAGTCAGCGCCCGGCCACTCCGCCAGACCCCACTCTTCGTACACGCCCAGTCCCAAGAACCCGCAATTTCACACCCCGATGTTATGGGCCTGGTGCTGTACCGAATATCAACGAGCTTGTTCGCCCTCTTGAGGAGGTGCGCCAAGATGCAGACCCTGCTACGTATGTGCATCCGATGGATGCACAACTCTTCGCAATGCTACAGGATGAGATCTGGTATTTGCTCAAAGACATCGAACTACACGAATTCGATTATAACGAAGCAGAACAGCTGAGAGGCCGTGATCCAACATGGGGCTTCTATGCATTCGTCACTCAGTATTCAGCTGACGTGCTGGAAAAGATTCCCCAGGCCATGGATCATCTCATTAAAGTGACTCGCCGCAATATCCGAGCGCAGTCTACCTCTGCCTACACGGACGAGGCATGTCAGCGGTTCAAACTCAGTGTCGTGGAAGATGAGGAAACCTTGTCCGGTGCATCAGATGATCGCGTTCGCGAGGAGTTTCGAGCGCAACTGCGGACGTTACAGCAGCTCAACGAAAACGACTGGATCAGAGCCCCGGCTCGCAATTACGCGTGCCTCGTGCTTGACAAACCTACCGTGTCTATGCTAGCGAATCTTTCCTTCCCCGAAGAAATAAGACAAGACTGGGAATTATTTCATCCCAAAACGATCAAGGTGGTGGATGCATGGTGGAAGCGAGCTACGAATGTCTCTTCCTATCGAGGCGTCGGACACTGCCCGATCACTTCCCTTGCTCGATTCTACATGCTGGTGACCAGTACTGCCAGCAGCGGGGCAATGGAGGACCTTTGCCCTTTGGAAAGCTCTCTGTGAACTAGCAAGCAAGCGCTATCAAAGACGGTAACTCTCACTGGCATCAAGCTAAACGTCTATTGAGACTCATTGACATTGATTTGAACTGAACGATGTACTTATCACAACCAGGGTGTCCGCCTGACGTTTGGATACACTGGCGGAACATTGCTAGAACATGTCGCAGTTATTTATATTTCCTCAGGCCTCGTTGGTCGATTGGCAGGTGATATGCAGTCTCCTACTACTCTATAATAAATTTTTGATACTTATATAGATGTGAGACTAACCTGTTCTTCTAAGTCATATTTGTTACTCTTTCTACCTTCAAATCTGACAGGCGAAGACTGGGTCATGCTTCAACACCTGCTTTGCGGGAGTACTGCAGAACCACCAATAGTTGCATAATAACATGATAAATAAAATATAATTAGTTCTATAATACTCTACAGATTTTATAAGGGTTATTAGGTCTCTAACTAGAATGTGATATCTACTAAGAATATTACTCTAATGATATAGTCTATATTAATTATAAAGACTTTTCTAGCAAGTTTACTTGTATTATATACAAACCTAGCTTAACCATAGTCTCCTGCAGGCAGGATTTACCTGTTCTCACTAGTACAAAGCTCTCTATCTCTTAAACTTAGCATATCACTGATAAAAGCAAGCAGCCATGAGGATTATTTATTTAATATCTTCTACTGTATGCCCTGCACGTAAGCGCTGAACCTACCTAACAGCCTGGTAGATATAATAGTGCTAGACCTACTGCATGTAGAAAGCTCTAGAGCTATAGGTATAGATTACAAAGTATCTAGTGCATCCTGGTAATGCTCTAATTAACAATAAGAGACAGAGAGTGCCCGCAGCAGAGGCTTGCTAAGGCCTGTCCGCCGTTCTGGCTGAGTCACTCAACGTCCAGAATAGCTCATCCTCTCTTAGTTGAAAAAGCCATAGGGATGAAATAGACTTAGGTCGACGAACACCAAGAATAGACATAGGGGACGTGACGATGAGCAGGGCTTTAGCCTTTTGTTTTTCAAGAGACACGAACTCGCTATTGTTCTGTTTGAAAGGGAGGCTGATCTACATTTACCGTCTCCACAATGTAGTTAATGCCCTGTCGTGCCAGGAAGCCAGTTAAGAGGACCTAGTAGGTAGGAAGAATCATGTCTATGCTACTGTCGCCCTGCACTTGTGAGCCATCATCATCATTGATTTAGGCTTAGTTACTTTTTAGTAAATAACTAAATACTGACTTAGATAGTTTCTATATTAAACAATAACATCAGAGACACAGAGCAGAAAGTCTAGGGTTAAGCTTAAGTAGTAATCTAATAAATACTATACGTCCCTCCACTCTACTAAGATAATAAGATCTTCTACGACTAGAGTTCCAGTTCTAAAGTAGTGCCTATCTTTTATAAAATCCCAGATACACTAATAATATACTTATTATAAACTAAACGGTATATTAAGATTAGACATTCTTCGTCACATTAGTATAATATTCCTAGGAAGTGTCACCCACCTCCTTGCACTGTCTTGCTCCTAGTATCCTAATTTATCAAGTGCATATAGTTTGTCCGGAAAGCGCAAGTGTAGTATGCTCAGTATAATCGAACTACAGCGTAGAGGCGCTTCTTTAGTTAAACCAAAGGCTATAATGAATATCCCCTAGATATTATTAATCTGTTTTATTGGTTTACCGTAATAGCCGAATTTCATACTTCAAAATTCCCGAATGGGAGGCCTGAAATGTCCGACAGAACAATTGCCGATAAACAATGGCCGATACTGCACCGTCGAAATGTAAAATAAAAGGTGATTCCCATTTAACAACACCACAAGGAGACTATTTGCGGTAACAAGCTAGGAAGTAGCAAAGTACATCACATCATTGCAGCTACAATATGAACCCCGTCAACACGAAACCCTACCAGCTCCCAGGTGACGCAACCTGGTTTGGTAAGCGGATAACATATCATCGTCAGGTATACTTGAGCTAGAAAATCTGACTTCACTGTTTTGGATATAGTTACCGGGTGCTCGAGCGGCATCGGCCGTGCTATCGCGACTCATGTCGCCTCCGTGCCAGGTCAGCGTCTGGTCGCAACCGCGAGAGATATAGCTAGTCTTTCGTACCTCGACGACAATAACCCGGCCATCGTAAAGTTTTCCCTTGATGTTACGCAACCCCCGGCGGTCGATGCAGCCTTCAAGGCGGCCGCCGCGCATTTTGGAGACAGTTACTACATCGATGTCGTGGTGAACAATGCAGGCTATTCGCTTTCCGGCGATACGGAATCTGTCACTGAGCATGACATGCATGACCAATTTGAAGTCAACTTCTTTGGTACCGTCCGTGTCACCTTGAAAGCCATTGAGGTGATGCGTCAATCTGAGTCTCGCCGCGGCGGCCTGATCTTCAATATATCATCGCTGGCGGGCATTTGCACCTTCCCTGGTCATGCGTTCTACCACGCGAGCAAGCACGCCGTTGAAGGATGGAGTGAGTCTGTCGCTCGAGAGGTGCATCCGGACTGGAACAGTAAGCCACCTTTCACCTTGTAGGAACATGAGCGATGACTGATATGTATTCGACCTTCCTAGTTCACTTTTGCATCGTCGAGCCCAGTGCCGTCAATACGAATTTTGAAACCTCCAGCAAGAAATACACCGAGCCCCATCCGGCATATGCAGCCGCTGATATGCCCGCCCGACAGCTTGAGATGTTCGTGAAGAAGGGGCTGGCGGCCGGCGTCGGCTTTGAGCCTAGTGCCGTTGCCAATGTCCTGTACAAGGTAGCCAGTCGGAACGACAAAGTTCCACTTCGTTTACCTC
Organism: Aspergillus lentulus; assembly: GCF_001445615.1. Classification (NCBI taxonomy): domain Eukaryota; kingdom Fungi; phylum Ascomycota; class Eurotiomycetes; order Eurotiales; family Aspergillaceae; genus Aspergillus; species Aspergillus lentulus. Next base: position 3,374,134 of record NW_028322123.1, read on the forward strand.
TCAGCATCACCGCTATCAAGCTCATCAGGGCGAAGTTGGAGGGACAGCTTCAGGATCTTGAGACCCACGGCGAACTGGGCGCTCTCGACGCCGATCGGGCACAGTTCAAAGTTTGAGCAATCGCTATACACCTGGTTGGCCTTCATGTATCTAGAATAAGGTAGCAGGTCATCCAGTTGGATTCGCCCCCCAAGGGTAGGAACAGTGCCCATTCCATGTTGATTAACTGGGCCTAGGGCGGATTGTAGGTGTTGTTTCATTAAATTTTGACAGATCACGGGCCTCCGAGACCTAGATTCGACAAGACAGGCTGGATTCTGCGTAAGTATCACCATAAAAGGAAGAGTTGTAGTGTAGAGATCCGCGAGATTGGTTCTGGACTAACCAATGAAAGAGCGCGTATGGAACGCGTAAATTAGATCTAGGGAATGAGAAGAGAAACCTCGAATGAGTTACGGGGCCTCATAGCCTGTGAGAGAGAATGAGAGAATGAAGAAGTAATAAAAACATGATATTCAATACTATTTAAGAGAGAAGCTATCTACACGCTGAATATGAGGTGCGCGACGCGAGGCGCTAACCTGATTCGGTAGTTGAGGCGAGCGAGTACCTCTATATCAACCGATCCCCGATAATAGCGAATCTATGGTAATCGCTAGTGAGCGGTATGTTTCAGGATGAAGAAGGGTCTGATTTCTAGCAATCTAGATGTCTGACTAATTACTTATAATCAATGAAATGAAAACTATAAAATCTGCTTAATCTGGTAAGTTGAAATCATAGTAGAATCCAGCAATCTCATTGGCCCAGCCAGAATACGGTTAAATATTGATATATGATACTCTCCAGATTTGATAGTAGTAAGATATGGCTGATACTCTAACAGCCCTATAACTCTAGAACCCTAACTCTCTTCTCCCTCAACGCGGCAATAACACCCAAACCACCTGTCCCACCAACAGCTTGCTCGGTCTCAACCTGCACCAAGGCCATGCAAAGAGCCTGCCCCCTGCCCCGCTGAAGAGCCCATCCCTCTGCCCCTGCCCAAACCTTCCACCCGTCGGGGTCCCACCCACCTCCTTGACACCCGAAACCCGAAGAGAGTCAGGTAGCCCGAGAAAAGCCTCAATGGGCAGGAGCTGGTTGTTTACCAACACCAGCACCAGATGAGCCGGGAGATGCCGGGCGGGTGGGACAGCTAGCCCGCCGAGGGAGAGCACCGGGGCGGACTGGAGGGCTGTCTCCAAGGCCGCGGGATTTGACGTTACCTGAGCTAGGAGCTGCGCAAGAATGTAGTCGTAGATATGGATGAGAAGGATGTAGCAGGAGAGGATGATGAGCAGGTCGGGGCTGCTTAAGTGAGGGTTAGGATGTGATGAACGGGTGGGATGGTCGTGCGGGCCGAGCGCAGACGGCACCAAGGCGGATAAGATGTCGACAAATTCAGCAGCTATGGTTGCGACGGTGGCGAGGGGGTTGGCGGGGGTGCGGGAGGGGTAGGTCGCTGTGGCACGACTGGTGGGGGACGATTCGCAAGACGTCATGTGGTGATGATGAACACAGGTGACGCGCAGCACCTCGGCCAGGTCGCAATGGCTGGATTGGACGCGAAACAGCTGTTTATATAGGGTCTGCTGGACGTGTGCCAGTTGCATGCGGTATTTGCGCAGCGGGCCGGCGTTGTCGGAAGGGAAGAGCTCAAGGGCAGGCATGCTAGGTGAGCGGTCGTCGCCCATCCCTGAATCGGGAAAGCAGCCGTCGTCAGGGTAGAGGTTTGCGATACCCTTCGACCCCCAAAAGCTAGACGGGATCTCAAAAGGCACGTCCACAGCGGCGAAGTCGAATGTATCGGCCACATCCACATCCAAGTCCACGTCCAGGAGGCCTAATACAGGAGCATAATCATTACGCTGCGGAGACGGCCCCGTACTGCTCATATTTCTGGCAGCGGCAGCCTTTGCGGGCCGGCCAGGCCTGCGGGGCGAACTGGTAACGCATTCAACTTGGGAGCGCACACACCGCAAACAGGCGTCGGTGGGATGTCCATTGACGCGCATGCAGCCAAGCTTCTGCGTCCGACAGCGATCACATGCCGAGCGCTTGCCCACAGGTGGTTGCGAAGAACGTATAGTGTCAGTATCTGTCATGGCTGCGTCTTCCCCCGTGCATCCACGCAGGACCTTAACTCAAAATCTACGCTGCGTCAGAGTTTCTTAAATATCTGCCTTTGACAGCCTTGCCAGACCGGAACCTTGCTGGGCCGCGTTATGGCCCCGCCAATACAGGGATGTTATCATGACTCGGTCCTTGTCGAGCTGGCGGTTGCCTGTTATTATAGCCCTGCTTGCATGACGCCTTTACGCATTGTACCGTCAGTTAATAATTATTTCATGGCCCTATCGGTTTCTACTGTTGCCCGAATAGTCTGTTGAATTCTCCAACTGATCCATTCGCTCTAATGCAGTTATCAACGGAGTATATCGACCCCCTGTCGTATATTGACCTCTGATTGCTTATCTCGCCACCTTAACGGAGTTATCGGCGGAGTATATCAACCATACATCCGATACTAATCCTAGACTGCATATTTGTCTAAACTGGCTATAGTAGACGGCGGTTGCCATAGATGAGCCAATAGCCTGCTGTACCGCGCTCCATGTGTCAAGAGGAGGACCGCGCAAGAGCCACTGATGTTTGTCTTGTCTAACAGGAGCCAACATACGGTTTCGGGGTTTATTGGCTAGACCTGTTGCAGCTAGTTCATCAGTTGTGCATATTAATTATGCGCGAAGCTTATTCTGGACATAACCACCAACTACTACTTTTGGTAACCAGCTTGATTCTGACTGCTCTCTACAATGTTGGACCTTGTGGACTACAAGAGGGTGTTTCTGGATCCCGGGATCCCCCCTCGGCCTTTGATTTCATTAGCTCCATTGATGTTCCAGAGCTGCTGAGATGGGGTAAGTCAGTGGTATACATGAAGGACCAGCGGGAAAGGCAACATGTGTTTCTTACAAATGCGAGAGTGCAATGTTTTCGGGTAGCTTTGAGGCCCTCGCGGCTGTCGAACTCTGTTTGGGGTGCAAGTGATCCTGAGGCTTTTACAGGTCCCACATATTGGCCATAGTTCAGGACAATAAAGATTTCTTGCCTCGAGACTTATCACAAGCTATCGATTAGATTTTTCGGACTCATTCAATGGAGATATTATATCCATTTACATGAACTTAAGACCTCGGTTCTCGTCATCAACTATGTCTGAACAGGGGTCACTAGTGGTTGATATGAGGTAGCAGGAGGGCCGTACCGGAAGTAATGTAGAATCACCCTACTTGATTGTCTCGCCTGCTTTAGGAAAGTAGCATGTAAAATCCAACTAAAGGATTTGTAGGAGTTATGGCGGGAAAACGGAGTATGTGACGGACCCGACGGTCCCGGTAGCCCCCTCGTTGTGGCTTTTTTAGAGGCGTGGAATTTGGAATTAGATGAGACGAAGCCTCTCATACTGGACTGTAAACAGATTCAGGAGGACTCCTGCAACAGTGTCGATCCAGTTTTCCAGTTGGTAGAATTACGCGACCTCATTGGATATCAATTTGTCGGGAACATTCACCACCAGTAAGTACCACCATGGCTGTCAGCGAACCACCAGTGGAAGGAAGGCTGGAAAGCTTATGCGCTCACCATATACTTATCTCAGAGGCTAGATCCTGGACGCTAAAATCAAAAGATCTAGATAAGATCCACAGATAGCATAAAGAGATAAGGAGTGGAGGAGTTGCAGGGCCAGATAGTAGGGAGAATAAAGTTATCTAGCATTTTTAAAGTAACTTTAAGGGCAGCATCCCTATAGCTTTCAAGAATTTTACTTCCTAGCTCTTAGTACTCTTGCCCATAGACTCTATACTAGAAAAAGTAATCTGAGGTCTTAGGGAAAAAGGACATACCTGCATCTGTCTAGATACTTTTAGGTTACTATGCATCTATTAGATTCATAAATAGCTTTTTCCTAGAAAGAGAAGTTAGGGGTATTAAGCTTAATTAGCTGTGGTAGTGCAATCCTTACTGAAAGTACTAGACTGCGCCGCAGTATCCCTTAGCTTCTACCACAGACGGCCTGGGAGGTGATTGGATGTTTATTCTGAGTCTAGATGATTAGTTTGACGCCACAGGAGGGAATATGTGCATCCATAATAATAGTCACATGAGAGACTCTCTATCGGAATTTCTAAGAGATGTGGTTATCAAGTTATTTAATACGCTCTCCAATAGTTCACGCACTCATAAGGAAGTGTAAGACCAACTTGCGCTAGTAACTGAAATGATTACCCGTCAATCTAACTAGCATATACTAAGTATAGGCGAAAATTAAAGACCATTTCAATTATGGACCTGTTGAATAAAAGCAGGAGACTTGTACCAGATTGGCTAAACCAGATTCCTGAGAGGTGACCATCCACTTAATGATAGTAGTGCTTAACAATGTGTTGATGTGTGAGGCGGCCCAGCAACCTACACTCGCGAATAGCGGTTAACCATAGCTTTGAGGTAGAAACTAGATGCGCTTTCCAGTTCTCTAAGAAGTCATTCTACAGGCTTTAGTAGCAGACGGTTCGTAGCATTCGTCCTAGGACTCAAGCGTCAAAGAAGAGTCCCTAGAATGGAGAACCAGCAGCAACAGCCGGTACATGATCAGAAGACCAAATCCAAGGAGAAAAAATCCTGGACGCCATATCATACATAGCTTCACGAATAGACACGTTTTGTATACAAGTTATTCAGGAATTGAATATAGCTTCGTTTTGAACGATGGTCAGAAACCTGCTGATGAGCTGATAGGCTCGCTTGCTGGTCACGTTCTGACAAGGAGGGTATTTCCTGATCCATCACGTCAGGGTTTCAGGACTCGCAAGTGGCTGCCGGAACCTGTCACGACTCACGAGCATGGGGAGGGACAGCAGAGCGTGGTGAATGGTGATTGGTGAGGCTTGGTGGTCTAAGCCTGCATTACAGGTAATAAACTTTCGGCTGCCCCGAAGCGGCCCGAGTCTTGAGTCTCTAAAGCACTGTGGGGAGTCTTGGCGTTGGCTATACAAGTTCATTGAATTTTCGATGAATTCCACGACCAATGTATACATTCATGGTAGTTATCCTCACCCTTTTAGATGTTATACAAATTGGGGAACTATTTTACTAGATTAGCTGCCATCCTTTTTTCAGATTATAAAACACAGGTACAGAATGATCGCACCATGTTCTCCATGCACAGAAGGGAGTACTGTAAGTGATTGGGCCAGCCTGCCCAGCCAAAGATTGAGAAATGGACTGTTGATCGGCACCGTGGAGATATAGAAGGCCAGGCTTTCCATGACGGGTGACGTGTTCTGAAGTCTTGATCTTTGCAGGATTGCATGAATGAGTCTTTCCCACCAAGTAACATCGAACCCTATCCACAGGCTCGGACCCATCCCCAGTATCAGGAGAAGACTGTAATCTGGATGGAAGTACGTAATGCGATTGTAACCAAGTTACTCCTGTGCATGCGCTTGCCAAGTCCACAAACATACGGCGCCTTCCGGTTAATTCTGATTCCCTGACTAGGGACCAAGATGGGGTCTGGCCCTCAATTTGGGATTTCAGTTGTGATTTTACAGTCGACATGGCTTAGCTGAGCTTGGACTATTGAGTACTCCGTATTACTGTAGGCAACTGCGGTTTGTAGGCAGCTAGTTGGACGGCAGTACAAAACTACGGTGCAAAAGGCATCAGAAAGTCTGCAGGTTTCATCACAACTTTTCAGCCAGCCACATTGCTCTGGTCTCCACATCACTTTGCACAACTGGTGGTACTATTGCATGGGGTTGAAAAAACGCTCCTGGCGTCTTATCTTCACCTGGAAAAAGCTGAAGAGATCTTGCCTGCCTTTCCTGCGCCATGTCTCCGTCCGAGCTATATACGATGCATACGGGTATACTTGCTGACCTGAGCCATATCTGGAAATAGATGGGCTTACGTACTTGGTTGTCTGTTACACAGAAGACGCATGCCGCTGCTAAGGGCTTCCTTGATTGGCACACAGTCTTGATGATCCCATAATAATAAAACCATGTGGGCCAGAATCATGTAATCTCCCATCAACTGTAGTATTTCCTAACAGAGTACGCTGTTTGAGTGCATCAACGATACGCTATAGAAATTAGTCCCTAGCAAACCCAACCCACAATCGCGCATGTGCCTGATATCTCAACATGCAGGAAGAGAACTGCTCGCTGTACAAGTCACACCGAGTCTCTATACTCGAACCCTCGGAAGAGACTCCGCATTCCGCAGTTCGACATTCTGCCCAATTTGAAGCCGGAGACCAGCTCTCTCAATATCAAGGTTGTTAGTTCAGGGATCAAAGCCATCGTGAAGGAGGCACAGGTTGTGCAGCATGCACGGTCGAACATCGAAATCATTCACAATATATTCCAAAGAATGTCGCCTCGCAACCTGGAAGCGACGCTGAAAAGTGCAGAGCAGAATAGCAGCGAAATAACAATAACATTATACAATAGTACTCTGAAATAGCTGAGCAGGGCCTGCGGCAACAGTGGAACTTACATACTGTGTGACAACCAGTTGCATATTCAGGCTGCACATCTGTACACTTCGAGCCTCTGGGACTCGGTCTTCCTATCAACATGCCTGATAGTTCAAATCCGATGAGCAGAATAATGCCTAGTATTCAGCGCTTATGCAACCTGGAGAAGCCACTTCGTGACTAGTCCTCTTACGCATGCTACATGGAGAGGGTGGGTAGAAGAAAAACAAAGGCCTGCTCAAAATGATACCTAGTTGCCTACTATAGTGCTTTCAGCTTCCGGTGATGCGAGTATAGGACCGGCGTCATTAGGTCTGGAATTAAAGAAGCGGTATTGGGTGTCGCCATTCCAAGAAAGTATAACCTGTGGAGATGTGATACTGTGAGTTGTTTGTGCATTAGATACTCATCTGCCTGATGAGTGCCGCAGGTCTGTCTTTGGAATAGGTGATTGGGTGATGTGATGTGTTTATAGTAGGATCTGGCGCACATCTCCTGATGGGGTTCAGAATCATGGCAAGTTAATAAATTATAAGCAGTTCTTGCCAACAGGTATAAATACGACCTTGAGTTTCCTGACTGAAAAGGGGCTTTCCAACCATCGCTTTACTCTCCATTGACCTGCCAGACCTATTCACTTCACAAGTCAATCATGCTTGCTCGCTTCGCAGATCGACCGCAAGAGTGGTTGGTATCAACATTTTCTTTTCACAATGGCCACTGCTGAATATGTCATCACCGTCCAAAACAAGACGGGGAAGACACACAATTACCTTTTTTTCAACCAAGAGCCCGGAGAGTCCAGCACCGTTGGACAGATATACACCAACGTTTGGATCAGATCTCCCGGAGTTCCATCTCCCCGTGGCAAAGCCGTCTTCGATGTAAAGGTGGCGAACTTTGCCGTTTGTGGGACGACGCCAGACCCAGTCGACTATGGTGTTGTTGTCTCGACAAGCGATTACGCGGCGGTGGAGCTTACCACTAAAGACAAGAAGGGCACGGTTCCCTTAATGGAAATCGTGGACGGAGGACCTCAGTTCATTGCTCCATTTGAGGAAACCGACAAGGATAACTCGTTCGGTATCCATGTTAAAATTTACGACCCGAAGAGATACTGTGAGTCTTGACCATCCCTCCCAACAAGTGCAAGTATCTGACTGTCCATATGCAGCCACTGTTTATTGCGGATTCGGCAAGCTCAACCAAAAGGCGGAAGTTGTCCCTGTCGCTGTTTGGCGAGCCGAGCCTGGCAAAAAATACATACTCACTCCTAAAGTCACCTACTATGTCAGCACAGGGGATTATAAAGCTGGCGAAACGGTAGATGTTACTCAGATTGGCGAGGTTTCGACGATTGATTTTACCAAGGCCAAACCAGGCCAGACCGTCGCGACGATCACTCATAACGATGACGGGAGTTACTCTGACCCCGAGTTCAGCTATCCGGAGAAGCGCAAGCCTTATGCCTAGGGTAGTGAGCAGCTGATCATCTGATGCGAGTGCACAGGTCAAAGAGAATGAACCATTCCAAGCCCCATGTTTTTGGTATAGTTAATCACATTCATTCTTTGTCCTTTTTTGTCGTTCTTTATCATTCTTTGTCATTCCTTGAACCTGTATATTTCTTTCCACATTTCACTCCTGAGCATGTGGTAACTATATCTATGAAATGCAATCAGTTTTGCAGAAGCGCTATAGGCGGACATAGTGGCGATGTCCCCAGCTACCTGTCTTGAAAAGATAGCGAAGTTAGAGATACTACTGCGGACAGTGCGCAGCGTGTCATTGAGCAGTGGGTATACGCCAACAATGGAAACTACGGTCCCCAGTAATCTCAGCTTTCAAGCAGCAGGTTTCCACAACCCCTCCGAAGCCACTTGATGCGAACCCATCTTGCTCTAGTCCAGGATATTCGGCTCACTTGAGCCACATGCCAGTGTAAACCAGCCGGGTGCTCGACCGTGACCTGGCGGAAGAAGTATTAGTCACGACCTGTGCGGCCTGTAATTCAGCGAGCAACGCGACAGCTGCAGCCACGGTGGAATTCAATTTATACTTCGGGATATTGGTGTTGCGACGACGAAAGGAGCCGTCCATGGCTTTCATAACATTGAGGTGAGGATTGTCAAAGAGCCGGTTATTGTATGCGCTTTGCTCATTGATGGCTGCCTTGACTAAGGCCTCAGCCTTTTTGATCTCCGACAGTGTGCTGCTTTTATAAAGTGCTTTCTTCCGGACGGACGATTTGTTCAAATGGTGTAGATGAGGGCATTCTCGGCACGCAAGTATAAGTAGTCTGGTAGTGATTGCCATCGTCTCATTACCATCGTCTCATTAGCGCCAACTGTTGGACCGCCTCCGCCAGTGACACGGATAGTTCCTGACTCTGTGATGATTGCGAGGATGGGAAAGGCTGTGTCCAGTAGCTGACAGTGGGCTCCGCAGGGATTTCGTCTCGTAGGACATGCCAGCCTTCCATTTCAGATTTGCTTGGTGACGTGGATGACTTGATATTAAAGGTCCTAGCAAAGAGCCAGAGAAACGCACCCTGCCTACTAGCTTTGCAGATCTACCAAAGTCCCTTGAAACCGAAGATGTATTGGCTACTGTTAGATCAAAGTATTGCCAGGTTAGTGTCTTCCTGTCGGCGGCCACCTTTTATGAAGGCTAAGCCTTTTACAGACTCGGCTATCCAATATGGTGGTTTATCTCGATGACCTGACGGACGTGTCTCATCTCACTTCCCTACAGCTCGGTAATATGCACTACCTTCCCTTCGAGGGCCCGGTTGTTCCCTACGAGCCTATAGACCCGACCCTTTTTCAACATGCGACCAACCTCAGAAGGATCTCAGTGGAGCGATTCGGCCCGGATATTCTACGCCTTGTCCAGCTCCTGCAGAAGGTCCAGTCGCCTCCGAGATTAGACGCCCTCGATGTACTAGACTACCTCAACACTCTACAACCGGATAGTCCCGACTTTGCAAATGAACCCTTGCATGAATTCCACACACCTGAATTTGTGGGCGAGCCCATCTATTCGGTTCCATGGGACAAGACTGGATACACATGGCGTCGACTCTGCTACTCAGGGCGCGTGGCCTGGAACAATGGTAATGAGATGCTCAAGAAGTCGCGGGAACTGCTGACACACTTTGTCGCCCAATGTGCAGCATTAGAGGAGCTCATTACTCCGATCCATAATCGAGACGGATTTGACGTCCTCAAGACAGATGTCCTTCCTCGTCTGCCCAGTCTCCATACCCTTCATCTTCCCTGGCCAGATCTGGCAGCTTTCGTGGCCGATCTTGAAAAGCCATGGCGTGAGCTAAGGGCTAGAAGCCCTTAATAAACAAGCGAATCCCTCTAGTAGAGAATCCGTTTCTCGGAGGATGCCTTGGACTTCCATATCGACATCGACTTCGTAGCCTTAAGCCGGATGAAGAGATATTTGCACGCCGTCGCATGACGTTTTGTAGAGTATCCGCAACTTCCCCTAAGCACTGCGTTAGGTGTATTTATCATGGTCCTTCGCCTATAGCTCACCTATTGCAGACCTACAATTGTGGTTGGAGAAAAGTCATGTCCTTGGCTTGAAGTTTTCAAAATATTGTCTGGTAGACGAATGTGCTGGCCGCCGTAACATCTCTCTAGCTGTGTTACATCTCTGGGGAAAAGTGGATTAAGATCAAAGAATCAAAAAATATGAGAATTCGCTGGTAGTCATAGTCTCCACCCAACTAGTAACCAGCCGGCGTATAACTATACGCGGTCAATATACGGAGGTGGGTGCTCTCACTGGTGATGCGCATCGGAGCTCGTGTTCGGCACACTCCACCTATTGCTGTACGCCTTCTTGGCCCATGCAGGCCGCTGCGTCATTTCTCTGCGTCATTTCTGGCCCTGCCCTGATTTAATACGAGCTCTCCGCACACTCCAAGACTTAAGACCAAGGCATCTCCTACTGTCCGATTCTCGATTCCCTCTCTCATACTGGGTTGACAACAGCTCTACCAAGATGACGAGTGACGCGGAACATCCTTCCGAGATAACCGGTGGCTGTCTATGCGCGAGTATCCGCTACACTGTCCATTTCGATGGAGCACATAAGTGGCCGCCAAAGGTACTGCGTCGTCCTGAGAACTTGGTTCCCCACTAACTGAAAACCTGCTTTCAAACAGTCGGGTTCCTGTCAATGCACAATGTGCCGCAAGTGGACTGCTAGTCTACTGCCTCAATTTTTGTCCCTCGCACCAGAACAGATCAGTCCAGCAATCTCCACATCTCCGACCTACGCCGAATACCGTTCGTCAGAGAACTGCCTGAGGGGATTCTGCTCAAAGTGTGGGAGTTCGCTGTTGTGGAGGAACGAGGAGCGCCCAGAGGAGATTGATTTGTTCCTAGGGACAGTAGACGAAGAATGGTTGGTGGGCGAGAGAGTGGACAGTTCAAAGAGCACTGGCAATACTGTCGGGCCTACGAGAAAAGGGGGCGTTGGAAAGACGCTGGGTATCCCAAAGGACGGACAGTATTATTATGAAAACGTGATTACCGGAGTGACGGATGGTCTTCGTGGAGGGAAAAAGTATCTTACGCACCCGTCGCAAGGGGATGGCTTTGACTAATCTAACTGAGATGGCCGTGTGGAATGTTTGCTGTCGTGCTATGGAAATGTCAGCTAAAACATGAATTAGAAGGCAGTTTCATGGGTATCATGATGACACAACAAGCTAAGGTAGTATATTGCAAACACTTGCCATGCCCTGTGTACGAGATGGAGTACTCCCGTAATATCTCCATGCGGGTGAGTCAATATAGCTGAGCTTATCGGGGGCGACCCTGGCAACAAGGCTGTATTGCTCATGAAGCATTTGCAGCCATGAAGTCGATGTGCCGCAATGGCAGGAGAGGTGATTGGGACTCTTTCTTCTGTTGAGATTTGAGCTCCGCGATGTCACTTCAGCAGATGGAAGGAGAGGTTATAGATGATCAGAGCCATTCGATACTGTGAAGATCGTCCACATCAACTGAAGTGTTGGCTGCTTTTGATAAGCCTCCCAACCAGTATGACAGCTAAGCTAAGTTCTGATATTCAGAGATACCTGATCTCTAGATTAATGCTTAGTCTGATTGCCGAAATATAAAGTCAACTGCAAAATGATAGATGAAACTTGTTTCCCTAACATAATATGCCATTAGGTCTTTGCTGGACGTCGTAATATTATACTACTGTCGGGACTGGATTGACAAAGCAAATCTCTTCCACTCACGCGGGCCAACAATTCTGTAAAGTCATTTGCGTGTCTGCAGTACAGGGGTCATATATTGCCCCGGAACCTGGAAGATTCGAGTCCGGCCGGCAGACAAAGGGGAATGACAGAGAGACACTTGCTACCTATTGGACTTTCCACTGTGCTCGACACTATTGTTCATGATCTGCTCCTGAGGTTATTCTTATCATGGTGCCAAGCGGAATTTGGTGCCCCGGATAGGTTGACACGGAATGGTTTGTAATCATCCCGAAGCCGCAAACCATGCAGATCTATTGTTCTTTGGGTCCGGCACTGATGAATGATTTTCAATTGGTCAAGCTGGGTAAGGCCTAATGAGGTGTAGGACTTCCAGAAGCTTGTCACCTATGGATGTAATGACTAATGAACTACCAAACAACTCGAAGCCTGTGGCGAGGGGCCCTATGTAGCTAACAGGTTCCCTACCGCCCACCCTATAAGTAGCTGTATATAAATCGCTCACTTAGATATTATTCTACAGTTGTTGGGCTATAGTGATAATACTTTTTCTGGCTTCCAGGTGGCTATCTACAACATCAACTGCACTATGGCTCAGAAGACGGTCTTCATCACAGGTTGCAGCGAAGGCGGAATAGGTGACGCTCTAGCTAAATCATTCCACAAAAAGGGCATGCGAGTGTTTGCAAGTGCTCGCAATCTTGCAAAGGTTCAACATCTTAAGGAAATGGGTCTTGACGTCGTACAACTGGACGTCGCCGACGGAGACTCGATCAGAGAAGCGGTGGAGACTGTTAAGGCGGCAACTGGGGGAACTCTGGATTTCCTGGTGAATAACTCGGGTTTAGGTAAGTGAACAAGATTTCCAGCATTCAGTTATTCCTCGTGACAAGCTGATTATTCGACAGGATACAGTGCTCCCTTGTTGGATTCGGACGTGTCCGTAGCGAAGAAGATGTTTGATGTAAACGTCTTCGGTGTCGTTACTGTAACTCAAGCATTTGCGCCCCTTCTCATTGCCTCAAAGGGGACCATTATCAACATCGGGTCCGTGCTTGGCAAAATGCCACTCCCATGGCAAGGATACTACAACGCAAGTAAAGCCGCAGTTGCTCTCATCACCGACCAAATGCGCATTGAGCTCTCTCCTTGGGGAGTTAGAGCGATCCTCGTCAATACCGGTGCAATCAGAACAAAGTTCTTCGATAATCTTGCAAACACCCCAGTCCTCCCAGAAGGTTCCCTGTACTATCCTGCTAAGGATGTGATTGAGCCAGCATTAGCTGGAGCCGGGGTGGAGAAGAATGCCATGGATGTCAACTCGTATGCTGAGGCTGTTGTCAACAACGCAACAAGATCCAGCCCTAAAAAGCATCTCTGGATTGGAGGAGCGGCTCTTCTGACCTGGTTGGCTTCGACTTTCGGTTGGTCAACCATTTGGGTAGGATCATTCCCCTTATCCAAATGCAAAGGTCGTACTTTACTGAATTGACGCAGGACTTGTTACTTCCCTCTTTCATTAACTTGCCAGCTATAACGAACAAGATTCGCACCGCAGAGAAGGTGGAATAGGATCGCCGAAAGGTGGACATTTCAAAGTAGCCACCCATGTATTCATGTTGTGAAACCAGCCTGTCACTTTTTCCCTTTCTTTGTTTTCTTTTCTGACAAACCAGTTACTTATTTTGATTGCTTACAGTACAGGGGCCATATGCTTTGTCATTGCCTGCAACCGCTATACCGTAGTACATTGAATTAACCGTAAATAACCTTAAACTAACCCCTTCCACACATTCCCCATCCATACTACTAAACATAAACCTACCACCAGAGGAGACAAACATATAGTCAGAAACAGTTGTAGAAGAGCTGAACCTGGTACGTATTCTTGGCCCATGCTTAAGTGTGGGCCTGGCCTGACGTTATCCATGAATCCGATTATGATTACTGATCATCCCGCATTCTCCGCCACTTTTCGCGGGGGCTTGTCTCCTTTTCTCGTCGTCCCTACGAACGAAATCTGGTCTGTATACTGAGTCGGTTCTTTCTTACCCCGTCGGCCTTACATCCATCCGGCGTTGGAACGAGTGTAACCTTGCCCATTAGCAATATCACTGGCATACTTAGATATTGGTGTGCTGTATACAAATTTACTCAATCTCACCGTCCTGGACAACTTCCAATCTCCTCAATACCCTCTCCTCTTTGTGAAGCCTAGTCCAGCCTTATCTGCGCACGATCGTATAGCTATACATATCCAACAACCATGAAGGCCATAGTCACAAAACGGTCCCTGCCCAAGCGGTTACTCAGCTTTGCTCTTGGTAGTTCTCTTGGCGAGGGCGCGCATGTCACAGATATCCCAATCCCAGAAATCACAGACGACGAGGTCCTGGTCAAAGTAGGTGCGGTTGCGCTAAATCCAGTAGACTTCAAAGACATCGATTTCATTTCACCACGAAATAGTGTTGCTGGCTGCGACTATGCCGGGCAGGTGACCAAGGTTGGGAAGAATTCAGGACAACGTTGGAAAGTGGGAGACAGGATAGCTGGCTTTGTCCATGGCGGCTTGTACCCTGACGTTGGCTCATTTGCTGAGTATCTCAAAGTTGACGGAGATCTCGCCTGGAAAGTACCCGAGACGATGAGCTATGCTGAAGCAGCTACCTACGGAGTCCCAGCCGCGACGGCGATGCTTGCACTCGCCTATCTCGGCGTCTCCTGGACAGATATCGAGAAGGGTCGCGACCTCCGAGCCGATCAATCGCCAATTCTCATCTATTCTGGTGGTTCGAATGTCGGTCTCTTCGCGATCCAGCTAGCCAAGAGGGCGGGTCTAAAGGTTGTTGCAACAGCATCACCACGTTCCTTCGATCTTGTGAAGCGATACGGTGCAGATGCTGTTTATGACTACCGGTCTCCAGCATCTGCCGGTGAGATCACCAAAGCCTATCCAAACATTACAAGCGCTTTGGACTGTTTCTCGGAGGGCGGTTCCACCACCTTTTGCGCTAATGTGATGAAAACGGGCAAAGTGGTAACCTTACTTGACCAAGGAAAGTCGAATAAACCAGACATCGAGTATAAGTTTCTGATAGTATACACTGTATTCGGTCGGCAGTTCAGCGTTATGGCGCCACTTGGGCCTTCATTTCCGGTTGCTCCATCTGATCGCCAGGCTCTTCGCCAGTTTTATGCTGGTCTGCCAAGTTTGTGCCATGATGGTGTGAGACCACCACCCATCACAACCATACAAGGCGGGTTCAAGGAGATATTCGAAGGCTTAAACACCCTTCGAAAAGGCGAAGGTCGGGGTACGAAGCTTGTCGTGGAAATTCAATGAGAAATCGCTCTATCTTTGTCTCCTTCGTGATTGACAACATGTATATACCGGGGTCTGTTTGACTCTTCCATTCTTTTAATTTTTTTCGAAATTCATGGTCTTATTCGTTAAGGAAGTAGTATCGTAGAGGCGCTTTACTCGTCGTACGATACTATATAGCTATGATATGGTACTTAAGAAACTACCATGAGACAACTAGTCCTAGGACTGATCGTAGTGATGATAGGTGAAGACACAACTCCTTGATTGATCAGCCAGTATTGCACAACAAGAGCAACGTCCCAGCTATCCCAAGTGTATGAATCGGAGCCACGCTAGAGGCGTGCCTTTTGAAACATGAGGCTGGAGCCGACAGCTCCTTGTTGATGCTCCACCGGGCAGTTGCGCTGTCCAGCATCAAGCTCTCTCGTTACATGTCAGAATGCCGAATAGCACAGACAACCGTATAGGAGAAATTAGGCGGCCTAAACGGTAGAGCGATGCAAGTGGAATCAATGAGCTTGAGTTTTCCCGCATATGCAATCGGGAGGATTATTGCTCCGTCATGTTGTACTTGTGTCGGGTTTGGGCCAACTCAAATATCTGATTAGTGAACACCAGCATATCCTCGGCCGCACTGTAATGTACCGGTTGCGACCGTGCGAAGGCGGTTATTCAGTCTGATCCTAGCAAAATAGAAGTACTGCTCATAATGGGCCGTTATTCGGTAAGTGTAATCCGTTACCTTTTTTTCTTGTGGCTTAAGCCTAGCTGTATGGCGGCTTTCCGTTGCTCAACCTAATCTACTCTCTCTGCACTGATTGTGTCTAGGCTCTATAAGTTAAATTCATTCCTCAGTAGATTTCGTTGCACATTTCGTTGGAGACAATTTGCCTGTTGGCAGCCGGGATACACTTCAAGGTTCGTTACAAGCAGCCAACTTGTCCTCTCGCTCGCGCCTCCACCTCTCCCCCATTTTCCATTCAACCCAAATGAGCGGTTGGAAAAGGAGCACTACGCCAGTCACAATGAAGAAAGCTTTCATCACCCTTACGGCATCAATTAGTGGCTGGACGACACTGACACCCGCCGCGCCCAGCAGACAACGACACAGGTTGTTGAGGGCTGTCGCGCTGGCAGGGCGCTCAGGAAAGCAGTCGACCAGCAACGTCGAGTTGATGTTAAAGAGAGCCATGGCCGCGAATGCGATCAAGAACTGGAGGATGAGCGGCGCTGCCAGGTTCGGACCAAACTGGCGCCGCAAGTCGTTGAACTCGAAGCTTGGTCCGTATAGTGTTAGCGCGATGACGAGTGCGATGCTGAAAAGGGGCATGTAGTGTAGACGGGCCCGCACGAGAGGAAAGCCTCGCTGGCTGACAATTTTTACGTCGGGGGAAATGTTGTGGTCCAGTCTGTACCGCTCCTGTGCACGTCTGAAGCTTTGATCTAGGAGCCAGCCTGAGCTGAACGAGCCACAGATGCAGCCAAAGCCATTTGGTAAGAAACACAGACCGAGCTGCCACTCTGTAAGATAGGGGAAGCCGTACAACAGCATCGTTGTAGTCGAGGATGTCACCATGCTCCATGCGGTGTAGGCCACTGCGCCCCAGACGAGAAGGGCAGCGATATCCTTTTCAAAAATGTAGGCTAAAGGACTGGATGCTTTCTTCTTCAAGGGTACCGGTGGACGAGGACTCGATGACCGACTCGTTTCCCCGCTTACCTTCGACGCCATTGGTGGTTTGAGCATATAGATAAAGGGTTTGCTGAATCCCGATAGTGGGATGCTGCCGTTGCCCGTTATGCCACGATGAGTCTCCGGCAGAAAGATAAGGAGGGCGCTCAGGATGACCACGCTCAAGGCAAATAGCAGCCAGAAAATGCTTCTGAAACCCCACACGCTGTTCAGAGCACCTCCGATGACAGGACCAAACGCCTGGCCGGTCATACTGTTGACGTCAGTAATATGAACTACTTTATTTGGCATGTGGTATCAGCTGCACCTACCGCATACCGGCGTTCGCCCCCATGAAGCCACCACGCTCCTTTGAGGATGTAATGTCGGCGATGACACCGGTGCTGATGCTAATCGTGGCTGCAGATCCTGCAGCCTGTAGGCCTCGCAGGACCATCAGCATTGGATAACTGGACGTAAAAGCGAGAGCCAGGTTGGCAGCCGTGTATATAACGAGGCATATGGTGAACGTGAGGCGGCGGCCGCAGGTGTCTGAAAGTGTGCTGAAGATGGAGGGGGCAATCCCCTGTACAACCATGTAGATGGTGATTGTCAGCGCCACAAGGGATGCATTCACACCCAGATCAGTTGATATGGTTTCAATAGCCGGGAAATAGATGTTCGATGAGAGGGGCGATAAGGAGCCGGCTAAGGAGACAAAGATGACAATGTTCCATTTCTGCTTCTTTGAAAGAATGCGATGCGGCGGCCGTTTCCCCTGCTCTGGAGAGGCAGGTGGCTCAATCGATGCCTTTGGAGACTTATCCCCAGACATGGCTGTCAACTTGTGCTCGTTGGCTAATGACATGGAGAGGTGGATAAAGAATTTTCAATCGCCCCTGTTTAACAAAATCAAGAGTCGGGAGAGAACACAAACCTCTTATTATGAAGGTTTCCGTTGGTATATTCTACTTACTGCCTGCCTATTTTGGATGATTCGGCACGGTTTCCCATCTCCCCATCTTCCCTTCCTCCGATAAGATCGACAGTGATCTCCCCTCTGAAACATCAATGTGCATACTAATCTACCTAGGATATGATGATTATGATTGTGGAATTCTGCGAGTATTCCTGAACGGGGTGCCAGACATGTTTCCATGTGCCCAGTGCTCCAAGCTGATTGGTCACCCTGACCGTTGTATACCGCAGCCGCAGAAATCGGGAAAAAAAGCCACGCGGGCCCACCCCGAACCCGCTGTCGTGGGGATTTTGTCCCTAGTCTAGGGAACTGCCTTGGTTTCGGTTCTCTACCCTCAAAACTTCTTTGGATTCGGTGAAAACCGGGCCCGTTTCGGGTCGGGATGAGCGCCTGGCCAAGTCCATGCCCGGCAAATATCTAAAATGGACGTCACCTTGATTCCCAGTTGCAGATCAAGGTCGAAGAACCTAGTCGCCCAAAGGCTGGGATGACAGATCCAGCCCAAACCGAGAATGGCAGGAGGTAGACTTCGAGTACATCATTTGAGACCAGAGAGAATCTGCAGTATGCCAGTAGCCTCTACTGCTAGAAAATCATGGCTTTTGTATAAATGTTTTGACTCCTCACCTGGTAAAC
Organism: Aspergillus lentulus; assembly: GCF_001445615.1. Classification (NCBI taxonomy): domain Eukaryota; kingdom Fungi; phylum Ascomycota; class Eurotiomycetes; order Eurotiales; family Aspergillaceae; genus Aspergillus; species Aspergillus lentulus. The sequence goes on from NW_028322123.1 coordinate 3,392,583, forward strand.
AAGTCATTAGGTGAGGGATCTTTCTTTGCAGATCACGAATATAGGAATGGAAGGATACTCTTCGATTCGGGGTTTGAATGATGTGTTGCCTGCAGACTAAGCGCTAGAAAGTGCATCCTGTGTTCGACTCGCTGTCTCAAATATCGATCCTATTCTGAGTCCAGCAGTGATCTACAGATGACATTGTCGACCCCTTCCTTGCGTCCCCACACAGGCCCAGTCTGGCAGACCATATTTTGACATTACACGTTCCAACAGGACTTTAGTTGCATGAGCTCTAAATTGAAAATGAAGATCTTTGAGCTTCTGCTCTTCAATCACTTCTTACATTAACCTATGAGGTAGCTTGACGCGGCGCATGCCTAAGGTACAACTAATCACAGGATAACCTCTATAGATATTTCTCTTCACAGACAACCCTGCACATGGCGTGCCTGCTACAAGGGAGCCTTGATGCCATAACTGGAGTTTCTTAGGATGAGTACTGCTCAAGACCTCTACAATTGGATCGGAACGCTGCATCTCAAGTCAATTGCTTCTATTCTTTGCCCTTTGCGAGGATGCTACCTACCTGAGCTCCTTGCCTTGCCTTCCACTTCCTTGATGATTGGTCTCATGCTATTCCATACTCGTAAAAGCGAAACACAATGTGACATACATTATTGATGCTACATCAACTGCAACGGGGCGCAGATCATAAATTACATGAGATAATGCACGGCAGGTCATGTTGTCACATTCACGCAGATCTAATGTTCAACGCAGAAAGTCAACAATTACAGAATACGTCTGGTAACATTTCAACATGGTTGCTGGAACCAAAAGAAGCTGCTAAGGATTAGGCCTTCTGTTCTAAAAAGACGCTGATATGTAAGGGTAATGCGGAGGACTCGCAGTGGTGCAAATACACATCACTGTCATACCTATTAAAGAACAGTGAAATATTTCGTACTGAGACGCATATAATCGCAGAGTAAGATCGAAGGCGGAAAGACGCTCTGGTCTATTTAGCCAATAGCGGCAGAAAGTCGTTAACAAGGCCTGCTGGCCCAATGGTAAGGCGCTTGACTACGGATCAAGAGATTGCAGGTTCGAATCCTGCGTAGGTCATTTTTTTGGTATTTTTTTTTTATTCCCCCATTCCGTTAACCGTCTAGATAAATGGCAATAAATACTCCGTAATTGTCGCATTCCCTTTATAATCGACCGACTTCTGATTACCGACTCTCAAAACCTCTCGCCGAAAAAGTCCCGAATCAAACTCCATTTTCATAGTCATACTTCGGATACCCATTCCCCTTCTTCATCATCATAGCCATTCCCTCTCCATTCTTACTCTCCTGCACGCTCATCCCCAGGATTTTCTTGTAGAACGGCACCGACCGCTCCCAGTCCATCGTAAACAACATACTCCGTCTCAGATACGGCATCGCATCGATAACCTCGCCCATGCACTCTACAAGCCAACTACCCAGACCCTTGCCCTGGTGACTGGAGAGCACGTAGACGTCGGTGATGTAGACAAAGGTGGTGTAATCTGTGATGAATCGGGCGATGCCGATGAACTCGGGCCCTGTGCTGGCCTTGTCTGGCGGGTCGGATGTGTAGTAGAGGCCGAAGCACATGGAGTTCTCAACTGATTGTTTCAGGATATCGAGGGGCAGTGACCTTGCCCAGTATACGTCGTCTGATGCGAACCAGTCGTTGAGGGTTTCGAGGGGGATTAGCGACGAGTCCGTTGAGATAAAGTATGCCCCTTTGGTCCATCTTTGGGTAGGCATAGGAGGTGTTAATTTGGTCATTGTGTTTGGATTGGCCACGACGAATTATGCTGAAAGACTGATCATTGGGAAATCCAGCTGCTTATAAATGTGAGAGTCGTGTTTATTCGGGATAGTGACTCATAGTCCTTGATTGGAGGGAAAGGCCGGCTTGGCAGATGTGGTGATATTCCGACTCGTATTTGAGATCACAATGCGGATCGTTTAAGGAAAGCATGTTGATATGTGGGTGTAAGAGACGATGACTCATAGTACTGGCCAATTTGTTTGATACGAAAGTTGTTATCATAGACGAATCAGTACTCTGTTGAGCGGAGATGTATAAATGGCAGGACTTCTCTATTGTACAAAACACCGGGTACTGAAGCCAGTTCCCAGCATGATTTGACTTGTTTTAATTCGTATCCTCATCGTCGCTCTTCCACCAGCGCCAAATTGTCTGGACCCAGAACCAGCTTTCAATAGTACCAAAGACACCGAGAATGACGAGGACAGCAGTCTTCGTAGTCTTGCTCAGACCGAGAGACTCGAAGCTGAAGGATGGGATTTCTTGATTCTGTGGATGAGTGCCTTGTGGCTGGCCTTTTTGCGAGCCGATATGTTTGTTTGCGACAGCAAAGTTGGTCGAGAAGGATGCGATGGGTTGAGGGCATCTGCGGAGCCCGTGTTGGCGGGGTATTATTCCATGATGGATGTTCGCATAGAGAGGAAAGATGCTGCGCCTGAACATCATGGGTAATACTAGTCTTCAGATAAAATTGGCGTATAAATAAATCTTAGAAGTATTTGAAATGGATGAAGAAGAAGACGAAGGAACGTTAAATTGATGTCGATGCTGAAGTCTCATGCTAAGGATGTCTCACATGCAGCGGGGTACTGCCCGCATTGATGAAAAATAGCACCAATCATGCAATCACTGCTAGTTGGATATTCTCGTATGAGAATATGCTTCGATTATCAACGGCCTAGTCGGAGACCTGGCTTTATGATACCATGCGGGCAATGCAACTACCAAGAGGGCAAGTGGAGAAACCGCTGCAAATCGCTGAAACTCTGACAGAAAGTCCGAAATTCCAGCTCATCGAGAGACTACCGTTGCTGGGATAAGTAGTGATCTGTCTATCACACAGACATGGCTGCACTGCAATGGGGATCTAGTATTGAATTTCTCCATCCAGACCGTGAACTACGATCGATATTGAGTCTCGGATTCCCTTCGAGTTCAACATCATCTTCACCGCACGCTCCGGAGCGGAGACTTCGGAAGAATGGTTCTTGTTAATGTATTTTGGACTAGATGTCGGTTACCTGTACGTGATATTCCTGCTAAGGACCGGTCGCCGCTCGTTGTGAGGTCCCTCGGGCCGAATATCAACGCGAAAGAAGTGAGATCTCTGCCAGGGCCAGCTCATTTTAGGTTAAACTTTAGAACTAGACCTTCGGGAGAACTATGAAATTGCAGGTATACCGCAAAACATATGCCGAGGAGGAACTGCAGGGTTCTATTTCTGGAATCCACCAACTTCTCTCGTCTTGAGGCTGGACAACCGGCATGATTTGGTAGATAGTATTGAAGACATAGTATCAGCGACAAGGTGCTATTGCCATTCGAGGTTATTTCCTACGTGGTAACTACATCAGATATGGAAGTCTGATATTGAGTCCTTGATCGAGCTCCTCGACAGAAGCCCTTCAATCCATGAGTTACATGGCGGTTACTCCAATGCTGCAGCACACATATATCTTTGCTCTACGGTGTGTATAATCCACAGACCTTTTAATCATTTGAATCGTCTCTCACTTCATATCCAGGGAGTGAATTCTGTGAAGCTTGACTCCTGTGAGATTGGAAGGTTGGTGCTTGAAGGTAACGAGGCATGTCAGCTACCCGCTTTCCAGGCGAAAGTAGAAACGAATCAAGGCATCACTTTATCCCTATCAAAGCAATTTTGAAATCTATCATTGATATTGCAGTGATGTATCCCAAGCGATTCTCTCGCGGTCAGACTATAAATAGCACGAAGTACGAGTTGACTTGTTTGCCATTCATAAGTAAAAGTTGGTATTCAGCGAGTCGACTACGTCCCTCCTCCAATAATTCTTGGGAACGGCGAGCCGTCTGCGAAAACTTCCTGGACGGCCCTCCAAAAGGCCTTAGACTCTGCACTCATACTTGATCTCATGAAGGATGTTGGACAGGCAGCCCTCTGGCCAATGCGATTGGCTATCGGCATACCGAGGCTGCGCACTTACAGCATCATTTACGAGTCTTGCTAGCGGGATATCATATCTATATAAACAGTGCGAGTCGCAGGACCATTTGCGCCAGAACAGAGACTTTCATTTTACTCGGATTACGCATTTTACTAATCAAGTGTCCAACAAATAAGCCCCCACATTGAAGATCATGCACAATCGGCGTCTGACGAGAGCATCCATTTTTGTGACCCGCTTCGAACAGCACGTCCGTGGACAACCATGTCTAGTCTGCTAAGCGGGGAGGCATATAAGACAGCAACCTGACCGAGCCACATGCTCCTCTAGCCTGTCCTGTTCCTGATGTCCGGGGGACTCTGCCTAGCCCAGAGCTTCGCCACCGTGTAAGCAGTGCAAGTGACCTTCAAAAGTTATTCTGACCGTGCTGCACAGACGCGAGTTTCACTTTCAGTTCCACCTTCTGTCCCGCCCGAAGAGCCTCGAGAAGGATGACGATACCGCCGGCCTTGTCACTTCTTACGTAAAGGTTCGTACGAAAGTTCTCGTCGAAAAAGATACTGATACCTCTAGTTCCGGCGCTGACGTGGCAGCCCGAACCGATTGACTCAACCAAGCGACAGGCGCATATCAGGAGACTAGTTGATAAAGGTCGGAAGAAAGTTGCCACATCATCCCAGATTATAAAGAGCTTGATGTTCTTATAACCTCCTGCCAGCCGGTCTGCCGCATCTTTACTTCCAGGCGTAATTAGAATCGACCCATTACCGCTTTGAGGGAGGTAAGCCGCCAGTCGTGCTGATGCCGTCGCGAGGGATTCATCCCTCTTGCATGCTCGCGTTGGATAGAATACCTCGATGTCGTCTGCTCTGCAGTGAGGAGCAATTGAACTAAGCTACCATTTTATCTAACTTCAACTTGAGGTTTCTTTTCTCTGAGGCAACCCTGACCCCCATACCACCTCCCTGGCACCGGTTTTCCAACAGTTGTAACTGGTGTACTCTCGTGAGATCTCGGTGCGAGAGGCTGTTCTGCAAACCCAAGATGTCCGCTTACCGAGTCCGTTGCCGCTAGAAGCACACCAAACTTGAGTTTCTCATCTCCCGCTTTATCCAATATTTCTTCCAAAGAAGCCAAGCACGCCCCCTTGATCGCAGGGCCATTGGGGCCCGCCACTGTAAGGGAATGAACCAAGCTGTCTCTTGTGAGACGTCCGCAAGCTCCGCTACTGCAAAGAGATAGATAGACCAAACACCCGAGACCGATGATAAGGAGGACGGCGACCGTGACGATGATTCGCGGCTTGTCGATTTTGTAGACGATTATGTTACGCTCATCTAGGACAGACATTGTGACGTTTAGTGCTTCTTGTTCCGGAGTACCGAATTTTGCGAGCAAAGGCGTGACCCAGAGCACTCGCTGCATATGTGACAAAAGATCCGACGGCATGACGAGCGTTTTATCCGTATCCGCGACCATGGTTCCCATCATAAACAGAGATTTACCAGGGTTAAGTCTGCCACGTATAGTGAGCAGTGCTTTCCCGGCAAATACTTCTAGAAAAGATCCGAATAGAGATATCACTCCACCAGCCGGTCCGTAGAATGAACCGGCCTTATCGAGGTCGCTGTCGACATTAATAAACTGATCTCTCAAGCAGGCGAGGTCGCCCATGCGTCCACTGCCGGCTGTAATAGGAGTGGCACAGCTTCCAATCGCGGTTTGAACCATGCATAGGTGCCTAAGGTAATGTGTGTTGTTGAACATGACGGCTTGCACTTCTACCCTTGATTTGGCATCCTGCGAAATTTCAACTCCGTCATACAGGACCGAGATATTGGATACATCTCGGAATTTGGTCAAATCGTACTTCGGATCACCCGAAGCGCGTTCCTCCGCGTCTGGATATCGGTAGGTGAAATTGTATAGGTCCCAGCCGCCTAGATTGGATTTGTTTCCAGGGACAGCTTCAATGTTACAGGTCACATCGAGGTACTTGACGGGGCCAAAATTTGCAATACCAGTAACGTTGGCATCTGTGTAACGAAGTCCGCTGTTCTCTCCCATCAGAGCTGCGACTGCTGACCTCCTCGATATTGTCGTCGGACCCGCTGCAAGCATTGCTGCTGAGTCGCTTAAGGCAAGCGATCCGTTAAACTGGGGGTGATATATCGGTAAACCCATAGGAATGACCTGCTTCTCTTGCCTGGCTGTAATGGCGGACTGCAGGACAGGCTGGACAGCAGAGGTTACGGCAAGTCCCAGGAAACCAATTATCCAGCCAGCCCAGAACAACGGATAGGCTAACATGCCGACTGCCAAACGCGAAGCCAAGTGCAGCGACTCAACCTTCTTTAACGGAATGCCTCCCTCCCCTCCCGTCTCAACACGCGGCTCTTCATTGGCCTTGGCCGGCGCCGCAACATTCTGCCACAGGTTCTGATAGAGCGCAATCCCGAGCAAAGCGGCGACAGACCCTCGAAGTACGACTGCTCCCAAAGCGACAAACGTCGGAGCATATTCATACCACTTATTGCTATTTGTGGGCTTTCCATCTGCGGAGAAGGCGATTGCGAGAACAAAGCAGATTCCGATAACGAGAGCGAACATTGCAATCCATGTCGCTTGTAGAACTTGCTTAAAAGGAATTCGCCCGTTTGCAGGAAGCTGTGTGAATAGGGCTGTGGTTGTTTGGCGGACGCGTTTTTTCTGAGCCATGGTGGTCAGTGGAATTTTGGTAAAAACGCCCTACCAAAGATTTGGAAGGGAACAGTGCTATCTTAAGGGAGTGGACAATTCCATTTTCGTTGTGCTTTCTTTTTTTTCAGCTGCAGGTGAGGTGAAACTCAATAATCTGCCCCAGAGCATACAGTGTGATTTGACTGTGTTTGATTGATTCGATCCTACGCCACTCATACTGCAGCCATCATCCTCACGGGCCAGGTGACTCCAAGTCTACAAGTAGTTAACAGTGCCGACGAGGCAACCAATGTTAGTATACTGACAGCAAACTTTTCCCCCACACTTGGTTTCACTACCTGCTACCACTCCCTCTGGTCTCTACCTCCCTAGTCCAGCCCCAAATTGAATGTTGTTTACCACCGGTTTAGTCTAGCTTGGGTAGCGCTGCTGCTGTAATGTATCACGTGACGCTCTGCAGACAGAGCAAGAGACAGCCAGGGGAGCTTACAGAAGCTGAGGAGAGCAGCAGGCGGCAGGGCACCAGCACTACGGGCGGCCCCGGAAGTAGACGCGAGCACAAGGAAGCAACACGGCAGCAAAGGGGGAGCTGGCCGCAGTCCAAACCCAGCCGGGGTTAGTGATGCAGAGTAAGTGGAGGAAGCAGCAGGAGTTTCGCGCCAGCAGGGAGTAAAAAGTCTCTTTTTAGCGCTATGACCTTCAGTTAAACTTTCCCAATCTTTTTGATCCTATTTATGTCTTCCAATTAGTCGAACAAATTAATATTGTTGATGGCCATCCTGCAAGTCTCACTGGGAAAATTCTGTATAGTGGCTGTATTGCAAGTTTACTTTATGGGGATCACTGAAGAGTATAATTTCGTAAGTAAGACCCTCATCAATGGCAACTTTTCTTAATTCCATTCTGTTTTATCTATCTCGAATTTCAGGACCAAAATGGTGACATTTAGATCAGACAAACAGAATCAACAACGAACTCGATCTCTGACCTAGTCTACTCCCTCAACTCCACTACTCTAATTACTTGTGATTTATTCGGTCTCCTGCCAGAAATGACTAGGCCTGGTGAGTGGTATTCAAGCAAGCAGCGGCAAAGATCCACCCTCTATTCTGAGAACGAATGGCACTTGCTTTGATTGCTGGAAGAAGCGCACATATACTTCTGCTACGAGCTTCCTTGGAAGGATGCAGTGGCAAAATAAGGAAATTCACGCATGGCGCAGCTGGCTACCAATATGAGTGCCAACAAGAAACGTGTCTATGCAGGAAACGGGCATCTGTATTCTGGCCTATCCATGGCGGTCTACAGCGAAAGGTGAATCTCTCAAGTCCCCATTCTGGGACATATCATTATGCCTCAGATGCAGGAGTCTCATGATAAGGGCTTGTCTCTAGAGGTGTTGCATTGCAAGGCTTTGAGCGTCAGGCAAGATAACACAGGAAGCACCATACAGGCTGCCTGGAATGAGCAGAGATCATGGCCATACGTCTTTAGCAACAAGACCACAGAGAGGCACAAAAGAGTAGACGCGGAACAAAAGAAAGTATATTAAAAGAGCAAATACAGTCTAGGTGTATGTCAATGTTTGCAAAAAAAAAAAAAAAAAAAAAAAAAAAAAAAAAAAAAAAAGCTCTGCTCTGTTGAGCTGAGTATTGGGGAGTGACCCTAACCCTACATATGAAGTGTGTCTGCGCCTTAGAGGGAAGTCGACCTCGTTCGTTTTCCCATGACCATCAAAAAGAAGATACTCATCATCGGATAGGATCTGTATGCTAAGGGTCATAACCGAATGTGTAGGGCCAGAGCCGCCAGAAGGAAGCTCCAACTAAAACAATGTACTCGCCAAAATAGCCTGACTGGACATCGAAAGTAATCCCTGTCCCGGGCGCCTCATTTCCACAAAATTCGCATTGCGACACGACGATTCTCAACATTGCCTCGTCCTCCTGCGCGGTTGCTGGGGACTCGAGCTTCCAAACGTGTGTCGCATTGTCGATAAGAGACCACGCTTATGTGCTTAATTGCAACCATGCTATTTGCGACAGATCGAAGAGCGAGACTATAGCCGCGGCATGATCTGTGGATTCAGATTGGCTCATGATGCTGCTGTCCAGATGTGCCGCATTGGTTTTATCTGATATCAACCAAATCAACCAGTCAAGTATCCAGGCCTTCATGACGGCTGTCTTTAGTACCAGAAAGTTTATTGCACGTTTTGAAACATGAAGCTGTATGGATTAAGAGCTGCTAGTCAACTACCCATGTTCGCGTCTTAGATAATAGTAGTAGGCCAATAAGATCAGGGATGTGCTGTGAAGTTATAGGTACTTACTGGTTGAGGACTGGACTGCCTACTTAAGACAAGGACGATTTATGCGCTGAGGGCATGACTCAGGCATGAGACACTAGTTGGTCGACCAGATTATCAAAGCACAGTCACCCATGGTTATTTCCCTCAATTGATTTGGGACGACATCTGCTAGTCTTGACATCAGGAATCCCAGTCGTAAGATCATTCCAAAACATATTATCCTGAAGCTTCTCTTCGCTCAAAGGGGCCATTCACGAAATGTTCCCTTTGAGGAGTCCGAATCTTTCGATGAACTTCGCCGGCCGTCTTCCAGCCAAAGAATCCAGCCATTTCCCAATCAATAAAGCCCCACGATCGTGCCGTTATCTACATACACCATTTATAGGTAGTGACCATACCCAATTGACTGGGCATGGCGGTGGGAGCCCCCTAGATCACCAAATGACGCTGCATTTTTTTAATAGATCACAGCGACGACCGTAGTTTTTTCACGACGCGATTCAGCCGAGCAGTGACGGAGCTCAATGCTAAAAGAAATTGATTAGTGGGCATAGGCAATATCAGTATGCCTCAGAAGGCTTACTTTGATTGCGATTACGGAACTTCTTCGCTTTTGCTAAGGGCAGGGCCATTATATCGGGGTAATCGGCTTCTTTCTTGAGATTGTTAGTATGTTAGTGAGGATTACCATGAATAAGGCGGTCCTTACCTCTAGACTTCTTACCAAGTCCTGGACCTCATTAATCAAGGCCTGGTACCTGGGCTGAAACGCATCGTATCTGGCATCCAGCCAGAACTGAAATGGATTGCAAGAACGACCAAAAACTTTCATGGGGCGAAATCCTCTCCTATATGAGGACAGCCAATCTCCCGACTCCGCACAGATATACAATACCTTGATAACCCTAGCCCTTACGGCATTGTTGTGATTGAGTCCATCAGGAATCAAAGGTTGAGCGGTTTCCATGAAATTAGCCCAGCTTTCAATCAACTTTCCGAAGTTAGAGTCTGAAACTCTCCTCTCTTGGTCCTTATTACCCTGACATAACTTAGAAATTACCTCCCGGAAATTGTTGAAAGATTTAATTGCAGCTGCATCTTGATCCATTCTTTCTAATGAGATAAGAAATATTAACTATTTAACTCCGTCAAGTTCTGAAGCTAAGAAACCCCACACATTTAATATGATTTTAAATGCAATGACGGTTGATGCCAAGGAAAAGTATAGCATCATAGACTTTATCCTTGTGTTCTAGTAAACTTTATAGTCTAATAATGTGAACCAAACATTAAGTTCATAATCAAAAGGAAGGCGCATCTGAATCATTTTTAAGATATCCGCATTCGGCCGCTAGGCGCAACTGCACCCTTGAGCTGACCCTGGATCCACTGATTGAATGTTCATTTGCTGATTATCGCGAGATGACAATACTGGGTTACAGCAGAAGTTACTAAGCTAAAGAGATGGCTATTCAAGCTCTTTTGTCCCACCTTACATGAAGTCTCATCTGCCATAAGGCCTGCCATCATTCTAGAAGATCAGTTATCTGTCCATATTTATTTAACTCCGCAAAATATGGAAAAAGCCGAAACCATAGGTTTTGGGCTGCAATAACTATGCCAATTATACCAACACAGCACGCTCCGCGGTGGTATGGCGATAATTCATTTTCAAGTCTTTGTCTGACCTCTACTTCCACTACCACTAGCACGTCTTCACCATGTCATATCTCAAGCTTTACATCCTCGTGCCTATCTTCAGTAACGGACAGTTGTCTCACAAGTTGGCCTACTGTGATGCCTCCAACAACCACCCTGCGTATTACAACCACTGTTGATGAGGTTTCTGCGACGACCACAGACACAACCACAGACACAACCACAGACACAACCACAGACACAACCACAGACACAACCACAGACACAGCAACAGATACAGCAACAGATACAGCAACAGACACAGCAACAGACACAGCAACAGACACAGCAACAGACACAGCAACAGACACAGCAACAGACACAGCAACAGACACAGCAACAGACACAGCAACAGACACAGCAACAGACACAGCAACAGACACAGCAACAGACACAGCAACAGACACAGCAACAGACACAGCAACAGTCACAACAACAGTGACATGTTCACTTCCTCCAGGCCCATTAACTTCTGTAAGTCCATACCAGTATAGTTGTTGAATAGTGGGCTAAGCAGAAATTGCACAAATAGGTTCATTTAACAGTTAGTTCACCAGCAACAACAGCCTTAATCAACCAAGAACCTGTTGCCTTTACAGTGGAGGAACACCATTGTAGCCAGAATACAAATGCATTGTATCTTGGTACCTTTGTAAGTCGTAAATACTTGTTGACCTAAAAAGAGCTGACAATTTCCAAGATTGGAGTGCCAATTCTGGCTATTATTCTCTTACTTCCGTCCCTATGCCAATGGAAGGTTGGCCTTATCTTAAATTCAATCTTATTTTCAGTTATCGGTGCCGTTTTAACTGGGCTACAAACAAATGACAGTGATGCCTGCGTCAGTTTTCGAGCGGCCGGGGTTATTGGCACTATATTCACAGCATTAGGAATCATGTTCGCAGCAGTAACCAGCTTCCCATCTTAGCACAGTGCATATGTGTTGGGTGCTACACAATGAAATTCCAGGATGACCACTATTGCCCGATGACCTGATCCTAGGAAGGACTATGAATTTCTTGTTTTGGGTGATAATATATCTCTCTTACGTCTTTTCTTTACTATAATTTGGTCTAGTAACTAGTGGCAAAATTACTAATAGTAGTTATATACCATAGCCATATACCGTCTGCTATTGATAAGCCCTGGTATATATGAGCTATGTGACGTGATATCTAAAACAAGTGTTATTTAGGTAAAAAATCATGCTCATAGCGAACTTGTCATCTTCTGGTCCACTCCTGAGATAGATGGCCTTGATGATGCTTGGATTGGACATGCTCCTATATGTACCTCAAGAAGACACATCGGGACGGTTATTACTTAGTCCTCGAACGTTGCCCCGTCCTGTGAGATCTCTGGCTTGAACCTATCTAATTTAGATGTACTCTTATTACTCAGGTGCCCTCCAGCATTGTAACCAGACAGTTCTCTTTGATCATTGCCCTGGATATTTTCAGTAATGCTTTGTACTTTTAGGCACCTTTGGGTCTGCATTGCCGCCTGTGTTACCACTTAGCCTAACTTCATATGCTAAGGGTGTTTGACTACCCCAGACATAAATCAACTGACTCGTAAGATTACTTATTGTTGATGGCCGTTCAAGTCCACAGACTCATATAGAATGTTCTAATTATATAAGCTACGTCATCTCTAAACATGCTTCCACATAAGTAGACTACTGTAGCCTACCTTAATACACAGTGCGGTCCTATCGAGATAAACCGTCGTAGTAACGTGGAGTTGCTACGACTTTGTATGGCGTATCTGCCTATACAGTTCCGTCTCGAACTCATCACGGAGCGCAATCACCTGCGGATCCGACGGAGGGAGGTGCTGGAAGAAGCTCGTCGCACATATCCCCGTCTTTCGATCGATCCACTGGCATTATCCAACTCATCAGTGCTCACCCTTCTTTCGAACAGCAGACCAGAAAGGCACTTACAAAATGAGTATTGGTATGTCCTCCCCACGAAACTGTGCCATCTGCACGACCATCTGGAACATCACCAACTGTGACTGCGACTGCCAGCCCGAAGTCGACTTGATCCCCTGTCGTAAAAAACCATTTCATTGCTTGCGCCTCTGGCATATTAATCAGCTGGTTCAACCTTATCCTCACAGCTTCCGGCAGCTGAGGACGAAAGATCTCATCCACGCTCTCGGGTTTGATGACTCCAGCACCTCCTGCCAGAATGGCTGACAGAAACTTGGTGAACTCGCGAGGCGTCGAATATAGTGACCCACCGCCGAGGTCGTCCGGCGTAGGAAGGGGAAATATCTCTTTGGTTAGAGTTAGGGATCCGTCTTCAGTGCGGAGGGCGATCTCCACTTTTCGTTTCTCGAAGTCCGGCAGTGTTTCCGGGTGGAAGGTGGTAGATTGGAGATTCAATGGGTGGCAGATGTTCTCGTGAATAAATTCCCCGAGTCTCTTTCCAGAGAGGACTTCGACCTGCATGTGCCATGGTTAAATGCCGTACTGAATCAACGTTGCGGTCAGAGACCTACCACTCGTCCAGCCCAGTCCACTCCGGGTCCGTATCTCCAGTCCTCGCCCGGTTCGAAAATAAGAGGGTGCGTGATTGACTCCTAAAGCCAGATGACAGTTTTTAGTCAGATCGCATATTTGCAGAAAGAGAGCGGAGAAAGAGAGCGGAGTACATAAGTTCCCTGCGTGTGGTCGATATTTCTCCCATGATACGCGGCCCATTTCTGCAGATTCTCGCTCATCAGGCTATAGGTGAAGCCGCTTGTATGTGTCAAGAGATGACGCAACGTGAGCTTCTTCTCCGTCCGATTGACGATGGGTTTTCCTAGGAAGAAGATTGTCAGCATGGCGATTCCTCTGACAACGGGAGTCTCCGTCGGGAAGAATACCATCTTCATCGAACCCAGTCAGGACTTCTGGCGCTGCCAGCTCTGGCACAACCTTTCCGACATCATCGTCGAGTGAAATCAAGCCTCGCTCCACGACAATCATCACAGCGACGGCCGTGACGATTTTGGTCAAGGACGCAACCCAGAAGATTGAATCTTCGGTGACTGGAGGGCCTGCAGGGTCCGCGGTCTGGGTGCCTTGGATACTGGAATAAATTGCATCTCCTTGAGCATTGTACGCGGTCAGAGCGCCAGCGTGAAACGGTCTAGGGGTCTTGTCGTAGCGATTCGAAAGGATAGTATCCATTGCGGTCGTTTTCTTTCGCCAGAGGCGCTTACTTTTACAGAGAGTCCGACTGCCAGCGATTTTCCCAGTTTTTATATGCATCGACAGCGTTATTATAAATTAACTCGTTTAGTATTTAATCAACAAGTGGTAATCCGACGCCAAATTGTCACCAGTCGGCGTCCCAAAGTGGTAAAGTAAAACGAACACGGGACACGACCGGGAACTAAGCCATACTATGTACATTGGCGACGGCCAATTCTCGTCTCCACAGGGATATCTACTCTATTTGCTTCTAGAGATAGTTTGAAACACCAGGCAAATACAGACGAGGCTTGCCCATTGGGATGGGGTTTATTCATCATGTACTTGCCCGTTTCGATAATAGCCGAATGCGGCAACATGTGTGTACATACTGTGACGAATCATTCCCTAGGGAGATAGGAGTATGGTACTCCGGACTCCATGTTTTGTAGAACACAGAGACATCTCCAGAGGATAGTGAACCTTCTCACTACATGTACTTGTCAACTGCAAAACGAGTCCTCAAAGCTTCGCCGTAGCGGTAAAACAGCCACGGCACTGGCATGAACGACAGCGTGATAAATCCCAGCACACTATTTCCCCAGCCCAGTCCCAGAGTATCATACAGAGGCGCGGCAGCAAGATCCAGAAAGGCACCAAAAGGGGATCGGATGAGGAGGCTGGCTGCGAGGGCGGACGCCGCCGCTGCCGACCCGAAGGCATCGACGAGATAGATCTGGCCTGGGATGACGACGAATAAAGAGCCAAAGCCAATTATAAATGTTCCTATTATTGGCACTATCCAGTGTGTGTGGTACTGTGCGGTCGAGCCGTACATGAAGCATCCCAATGGGGCGATAGGACCAAGCCACTTCATCAAGATAAGGCGCTGTTCAGGCTGCGCTGTGCCTCCGCCTTGTGTCTGTCCAAGAACCTTATCGCTAAGGATGGAGAAGACAATCAGACCGAGCAACATGCCCAGCCCTAGGCCAAGGTAGGCCAATCCCGAAGTTCCGGCGTCGAAACCGTACACCCCTTGAAATACCGAAGGGAACGTGGTGAAAAGTAAGAAGATGAGGCCGAAAATAATCCCAGTGTATAGCGAGATAAGCAGGACGATCGGCGAGAAGATCAACAGCTTCACGGGACGTGTAAGGGCATGCAACAGCATTCGGGAGGGCGAGTCTTGTTGTTCCCTTTTGGGCTCGGCTATCCTGGCGTTCCCAGCCTCTTTGCACGCCCGGCCTGCTTTCCGATTCAGCAAGACAGCCGCGCTCGTCTCACGCATAAAGACGCCGGCGGCGATACCAATGGCTCCGGACTGCGGTGAACTCTGTTAGACTTGTAGGTCGTACATAGGCGATTCACCTTACCAATATCAGAATGATCCGGAGTGTCCAGCGCCAGCCTGCGTATTGAGACACAAACCCTCCGATGATTGGTCCCAGCACCTATGCTCCGAAGGCTCCTGTCAGTATCGTGATTCCCAGGTGGAACTCTTCAAGGGGTGATCGCGTACGGGTCCGAGGATTGGGCCCATGGCGAATAACGCCATGGCCTTTCCTCTTTTCTGGGGAGGGGTGACGTCCGCAACCGTACCACCTCCAATAGTCATAGGGCCTGATGCGGCACAACCGCATATAAACCGAAAGACCAGGAACATATCGACATTAGTGCTGAAAGCGCAGCCTGCCGTGAACGCAAAATAGACAGTGTTGCAGATGTGGTACAGAATAAGGCGCCCGTATAGCTCTGACAGAGGCGCGAAGAGGAGAGGGCCAAAGGCAAATCCAAGGACGTAGAGGCTGACTGTCATGGCCTCAATAGTTGGATCGGTGACTCCGAACTCTTTCGCCAGTTGTTCTGCGCCGGGGGCAAACATGGTGGCAGCCAGGTTTCTTGAGCAGTGGATTAGTGGCATGTTACAAGTCATGAGCTTGGGTGGTTGCTGTGATACTTACGCATTAAGGGTCAAGAGGCTCACGATTATGATGTGTAGGTTTCTTTTGCAAGACGACCAGTTAAGCGGATTCTCGGGGTCATTGGGACCGTCCCAGCCAGTTGACTCCAGTTTTGCAGATTCCTTATCCATGTTGTTTGTGACAGGTTGGATGCTCTTTTTCCTTCATCGGCTCCGGCTGATGGATAGCCTTGATGAGACTTGCACTGGAAATCAAAAAGATCCAATCATGACATAGTTTCAATTTATACGAAAGGTAGGTCGTAGAGCCGTTGGGCATATTTGGAAAGGATCCCCAGTAGGAATTTGGATGCTTCGGCTTGGATTAAGGCACTCCGTCTCCTCCATCAGGACGGACACATTGCTGGACTATCCGCGCGGAGCATCGGAGCGGAGCATCGGGGCGGGCCATCGGAACCGGCCAAAAAACTGGCAATTTCAGCAAAACGAAATTTCCAATGTCTATGAAGACACCAGGCCACGCTAATAACCAAGTAGACTAGGGTGAAACACTGCGATTATCACTTGGAGGCGGGGTTGACGAACGATACCTATGACCTCCTCGTCAGGCGACCTCAAGCCAGCTTGACCATAGCTGGTCCATCAAATCCAGCTGCTGACCTGTGGCTCCCGGCAATACTCACTCGGATTTATCTTCCTCTTTTATTGGCTACATCAAAAACATGGCAGATCACGAAGAACCTCAGCTTCCGGAATGGGGTCCAGGCAAAACAGCGAGGGGCAGGGCACGTCTGCCATCTAGCAGGCGTCGAGAACGACCACCGCTTTCATGCGGTCTCTGCAGACAAAGGAAGTGAGTCTCCCTCTTCAAAGACAATCTCTTAGTTTAACCGGCAACATCTCATTCTTGTCCTCCGCAGGATCCGATGTGACCGACAGCAGCCATGTGGGAATTGCACAGACCGAGGTTTAGCTCTTTCTTGTACTTATATTTCAAAGCCGATTGATGCTCACCAGCGACGGCCAAATATTCAAGAGAGGATTCAGCAATTGGAGAATCTCGTGGTCAGCCTAATGCAAACCGCGTCAACAAGTGACTCCAATCGAGCGCCTTCCGTACACCGCGATGCTCCCATAGCTTCGGCCGATCGATCGTTTGCTGCTTCCCCATATGCAGACCTCTCCAAAGGCAACTCACCAGCATCTGATTGCGGCAGCTTACAGTTGACTCAATCAAGTACCAACTATGTCAATAGCGCTCATTGGGCCGCCGTTCTTGATGGGATTGCCGATCTGAAAATCCATCTCGACGAAGAGGGCGAAGTGCAAGATGATACTCCGCTGGATGAGCCCTCTTTTGCTGAGCGGGGCGGTCCTCAGCTCCTTTATGGGTGTACGAGACCTGTGACTAAGGAAGAAATTCTGGCGACGATTCCAGAGCGGCCGGTTGTCGATCGATTGATTTCAGGTTATTTCAACTCATTCGAGGTGTCACCAGGTTAGCTCACTCCCGGCATGACTGGTATGCTTTGGACTAATGAAGTATCAAGCGGTATTGCATAGCGTCGAGTTTCTGAAGGAGGTATTGGAACTCTTCCCAACAAACATGCTTACCACTGACTGCTAAATCCAGTATGAAAAATTCTGGGAAAACCCGTCAGAAACGCCAGTTATATGGCTGGGCCTCCTGTTCACTATAATGTGCCTCGCTACCCAGTTCCAGAAATTCAGATTAGATCCGGGGATCCAAACGCCCGCATCCTTGTCAAGGGAGCAAGACCTTGAAAGCAAGATTGAGTTCTACCGTCAGAAGATCGTGCAATGCCTTATATTAGGAGAGTATGCCAAAGGGGGCCCGTATGTGCTCGAGACGCTCATGTTGTACATTGCCGTGGAGATATTTCTCCGGAGCGACGCCGAAATCGGGGTATGGATCCTCCTGGGAACGATAGTACAGCTGGCAATGCATATGGGCTACCACAGGGACCCGCATCATTTCCCCAGCATGTCTCCATTTACAGCGGAGATGCGCAAGCGTGTCTGGGCTACGATTGTCGACATTGACATTGGGCTCTCTACTCAAATGGGCCTTCCTCGACTGATCAAGCATTGGCAAACTGACACAGGAGGGCCGTCGAACCTTCACGACAACGATTTTGATCGAGACACGGCTGCTATGCCGGACTCGCGTCCGGAGACCGAACTCACACCAATGCTCTACCGCCTTGTCAAGGCAAGGATGATGACAACAATCGGCTTCGTGTGGGATCTCGTGACTGACACAAGGCAATGCCCCTACACAGAGATAATGAAGATGGATAGGATGCTTCAAGATGCGCATAGCGCAATCCCACCATGTCTCCGGTGGGTTTCTATGGCCCCCTGCATTATGGATTCACCGCAGGTGATCATACAAAAGGTGTTCCTGGAGATAATGTTCCACCGTGCGCGAATTGTGTTGCACCAGAGATACCTACATAGCTGGCAAGCAGACACGCAGAACGGCTACTCCCAGCAGGCGAGTCTAGATGCAGCGCTCAAACTTCTCGACTACCAGCACGTTCTCCAAGAAGAAACGCAGCCATTCTGCCGATTGTATCAGGAGCGATGGCGAGTTTCTTCGATTGTTAATCATGATTTTCTACTCGCCACTAGCATCCTGTGCTCCTACCTACAGCGAGGTCGTCTGCAAAGTAAAGCAGGTGCAGCAGCCGTGACCGAGGCGACCATCTGGAAGTCACTTCAAAAAACATACGACATTTGGGTCCATTCTAGCAGCTCTTCGAAGGAGGCACAAAAGGCAGCGAGAGCTCTGAGGGTCATTCTCGGAAAGCGCAATGGTGCCAATGACGACAGTGCAAATGACGAGACAAACCCTTTGCTTCCGGATGTTCCGCTGTACAATGATCCTATCTGTCCGGACCCGCAAGGTAAGAGCAGAACGCATACGTCCTATACGTTACTCTAGTTTGAGGTCTAACAATTGTATGGCCAGGGAGTCCCGCCCGTTTCAACATTCAATTCCCCGTCTTCGATGCGACAGTATTGACTAATTGGTCCCTGGCAAATGATGACATTGAAGGCTTTCCAACCACGACACCTGCTTCCAGCGTCGACTGGCAGATGATAGACGGTAAGCGCTTTGGTAGGCCATTTTTCTCCTGGCTGAACTGACAAATTCCAGCCACGATAAACGGTATACAGACTCACGGTGGCGAGAGTTCCCAGTTTTCGGATGGTGGTGCAAGACCTTAATCAAAATTTCGGATGAACAAATTGTATAAATGATGAAGGAATACTACTAAGCGCTATGGTGAAATCCTTTTGTCCTACATGGTTGGGCAATGCAGTCCAGCAGGCTATCATTGAAGGGGTCGCATGACGAGCAGATCGAAATACCAGCCTTGAAAGGCAATGCATCTTCTGGATTATTTTGTACAGCCGCTCAGCAGCGACTGAGCCTCACTGTCCAATACCTCACCTCTTAAACCCCACATAACAACAGTCCATGAGAGTCGGTCTGGCTTCAGCGGTTTCGCTTATCAATATGACATGATCACATGGCGGATCACATATTGGATCTCGCTGCCTTTAGTTCCCTGGGAAACGCCAGAGATTCTGAGAGGAGACAAAACTTACTAACAAGTTGAGGATAGCACCCACAGCAACTGGAACAAGCGGTTAGGATAGATTTCTTAGGCAGGTTTGTCCTGCAACGGCCTATGAGCTTGCGCAAGGAGAGGGTTGTCGTCTGGGGAATAGATAAATGTGTTTTCAGCAGTTCGAGGACGACGAACAACAGAAAGGAGTGTATGCCATAATCTGGGCTTTGACACTATGAGTGAGTGAATAATGTAATTTCCCTGTTGCCATTGATGAAAGAAAAATAAGGGAGAGTCTAGTGGGTGTCAGAAAAAGGTTTATGTTGCCAAAGCTTACACCACTTTTAACATCCATAAATTCATGTTCAACATATGCTTAATATTGATAGAGGGTCATAAATTCTTCAGTTATTTATGTGATATTACATAACATTAATCTCTTCCGATATGTTATTTTAGTGTACACATATAGTATGCCCGAATAAGCCTCAAGAGGTGAATATATATAGAACATATCACAATGTATATTCGTAGTTTCCCTCCTCTTGATAACACTCCGCCTATGCATAATATTCATATAAAACTCACTCGAGCCCACTAATACTCTAATAATATTAAGCATAAAGTAAGCATGAATCTATAGATTTTACGGTTGGTCAGTGCAGGGAGGTGTACACATCAAATTTGACGCTATAAAAAAGCTTCTCATATCGGAGAGGGTTGGAATTGTATGGTAAAAGGGCAGGTTCTTCACCTTGTATACGCTAAACATCTGTATGGAGGAGTACGACTGCTGACCGTGTTTCAGCCACGCAGCAAGCGGGACTGAGCCCTACAAAATAAGGATCATTGCCCGCCTATGTAGGCTGTGTATGAAGATGTCTCCTCCAGCAGGATTCTGGCTGCCTTTCGTTCCAACCAATCAGAGAAATAACACATTCTAGGTTAATCGACGAACCGCGAGCGGCAGCTCATTGTAGGTAGCCCTTGGTAGAGAAGCATTGGGGAATGTCGGGTTGGGCCCTTATTCAGTTGGCTCTATACCGCCGCTTTCTTCCAGGTTCCTGTAACTAGTGCTTTGTACCAATCGTCGTCTCTTTATCCCATAATGTCATAACGAGCTTCAATTTATTACTCAACAGTCTACCTACTTACCTTGCGTTCCAGGCATTTATATTCCCACCCTTGGCTGTATCCTGGGTCCCTGTGCTTTATTCACATGGCGTAGTTCCTCAAGAAGCCGCAAGGACCTGTATCCGGCTACTTGGACGCGCAACGTCGTCGTAGATTGTTTGCTTATGGCCGTGATGATGCCCTCTTTGCTGTCAGGCCAGGAATCCTACCGTAATTGGCTTTGCGGCGGAGGAGGCGTGCTGTGGCTTCCGATAAGGAGACACCCGTTGTTGGGCCGGTTATATCAGCAAACGGGCCCGAAGGCGACTACACCGGTTTACGACATGAGGTTGGAACTGAATGACAGTCACGCGATCCAACAATGAGTACTATTTGCTTGTATCTGAGCCATCAGGGCAAATACAGGTACAGAGCCTCTTGCAACTCTCCTTATAAACCTTTGTCCTTGAGCAGCGCAATCAAATGCTCACCGACTACCTCACCCACGAGTTTATACCCCTCGGCAGTTAGATGCAATCCATCATCCCAGATTTTCTTCCTGAATTCCTCTGTGGCGCTGTGATACGGGACTTTCCCGTGCAGGTCAAACGCGTGGCTATCCCAAGATTAGCTACTTTGCACTATTCTCATTGTTATTGAACTCACAATCCCTCTGCTTTATGACTGAGTATGGACGAATTTACTTCGTTCCTCCGCGCGTCAAGCGTCGTACTGACGACCGAGCATTCTGGAATAGTGAGAACGAGAACATTTGCGCCGCTGTCTAGAGCCACTTCCCACGCCTCTTGCAGAGCAGGGTATATTTTCGAAACCGGATAGCCTCTCCCGAGATCACTGCTGACGTTAGCACCAGGCCCTCCAGCCGTAAGGACGAAGCGACATACTTTGTTCCCCCAAGAATGATAACCCAGTCATAGTTGGATCCGTCAACTGTTACGGTCAGACTCTACACCGCAAGAAAGATAATGGACTCAACACACATTTTGCTTGGATTCGAGGCAGAAATGTTCCGACAGGGCTGATGACCAAATCGCCTGGAAGGCCATCCACGTCAACAGTGAATGTGGTGGTGGGAAAGGCTGCCTGTAGTTTATCTTTCAGTGTCAAGGCGTATGGATGATAGTCGCATCCGAAATGGTAGTATCCGGCGGTTAGAGAGTTACCGAAACAGAGGATTGAGAGTTCCTTGTCCATTTTGGATATTCAGCTGGGGTTTTGTTGGGCATCTCACTGCTTTATATACCCCACATCTATGTGACACTTCACAACAGAATGCACCAGACCTAAAATAGCAAGCATCCTTCGGCCGTAAAATCCTTCTCATTGGTCATTTCACCATTCACATCAGAATGGGACAGAGCCTCTCCAGATGAATAAGTGAATGCAAGTGAAGAACATAATGAGCAATACAGAAACCCTCGTAATCAGGGTATCCACTGCAAATGCCAAATGGCAGGTTAACTGGTAAACGTCCCTCTCCAGGACTATACACTCAGCGGAGCTGGTAATCCAACAAATACCTACTCAATCTCGCCATTTCCTACTTAGTTTAAGCCGGCTTATCATGGCTGAGCACTTCAAGCAATTGGTCCGCCGTCAAATGATCCGAGACATGCTCCATCCGATGGACATAAACAGGCTTGCCCCCTCGAAACACCCACTCGCCGCCGTTCTGCCCCCAGCTTCCCCCCAGAAACGCTTGCCACCCACTGCAAAACATCTGTTTGAATGTCTTTCCAAGCGCACTGAGGAAAGAGTTTTGAGTATAAGGGGGCGGTTGAGTGATGTGTGACCTCGTCCTCTTCATGTGCAGCTTCTCGTAGATCTTCCCCTTGCGGTCCGTGTAGATGGGGAACGCGGCTTCAGTCTCCGACACATAAGGGACGATGCGTTGAGGGTCACCGCAGCCGATTATGATGAGCTGTGATGGGCCGGTGGGGTTGGGGAGGGTCGCGAGGACGGAGTCGGTGAGACGGCGAGAGGCTACGCGGACGTAGTCCTGGTCGTAGGCGCAGAAGAAGTGGCGGACTTAGATAGTCAGCAGATTGGAAGAGAGTAAGGCAGCGTGGGTAAGAGACATACTGAAAACCACAATCGTTGTGATCTGGCCTCCTTTTCCTGCGACTAGCTCGCCGAATCGGATCGGTTGGCCATTTTGGGATTGTAGTTCGAGCTCGTAGGCTTCCGCGAGCTCTTTTGGCTCAGGGAGGTCGTCACATCTGGTTATAATAGTGTCGCTCATAGTTCAGGTGGTCGGGATGTAGGTTACATTGATTGTATCATTGTTCTTCATGCATCTGCGGGATGATGTATCAGGATTCAGGAGAGACCAGATGAATCATCACGATTCATAAGCAGGGCAATGGTCATGCGACCAGGATCCATTCAGAAAATGTGATAGGTCCTAGATGGGAGTCAGCATCACAGGTACCAAATAAGGTCGTGATGTCATGAAGTTGTTTAACTTTCCACGCGAACCAAGGGGCTGGATTCTGGAATTCGATATGTCAACTTTATCAAAATAGGAAATAGTAAAAGCTTATTAGTCATGACAGGTCTTTATCATAAAGCATATACACATGAGTTTATCCTGATTATAATTCTAGGATACACCTTGTAGATATAGGACTTCACCGCATAATTTAATCAGATGCATATTAGTCGGCCAATTACTGCCGAACCCTATCGGTCTTGCCGCCGTTTGCAGCATCGCCAAGCATCTTCCAGCATGACTGATGCAGGACCGGAAGTATATAGCTAATGGGTGATGGAAAGAGTAATGTGCACAGTAATAATCTAGTAAACCAAGTGTACGACTGCATTATATATATAACTCTATAGAAAGTGGCAGAATGTCTCACCCCAAGGTCTCAGCCCCTAGTTTACCGCGAGTACAAATTACCCTCTAACGTAATTCAGTCCCATAGATACTTGTAGTATCATATGGCCCTTGTCGGTCATCAAACCACTAGGCCAAAAAGGTATCTAGATGACAGCTTCTGGCATATTAAAATGATACCTAGGCATATTCTGGCTGACAGGCCCCTTATAATTTGCCGCACCAGCTATTTGAACGACCCCATAACCGCCTGCAGCGTCGCCGGCATCGGATCAGCCTTGGAGGAGGAATTCCATACAAAGGGACTCCATGTCTACGCCAGAGCACGATCCCGCACCAAAATGAGCCACCTGGAGAACCTGCCCAACGGGACGATCCTTGAGCTGGACGTCATGCCCAAAGAATGCATCACTGCCACCGTCGAAACCATCCGAACTCAAAAACTTAATCTCATAAGCTGGACACAAGCGTCAACGATACGAGGCGTGTTCTCCATGTTAACTTCATCGCTGTGTTTGCTAATATACAGGCGTTGTGCCGCTGGTCCTCGCCACCAAGAGGGCAGTTGTGAAGTGTGTTTGGTTTTGGGCTTTTGTATGCGCTGTGGATGAGTCTCCGCAGTGGTCATGGAGACAGGTGTGTACAGTGCGTCCCAGGCTGCTTGATGCAGTGGAGTAAGATGCCTGGGTTGGAACTGCCGCCATTCAGTGTGAGAGTCTTTTCCCTCATTACAGGGTCTATCGCGATGAACGTCATGTCCCATGGTGATCTGAGCTTGCTGGAGACGTCACACTATCGCAAGGGTATCGAGGAGATCTGAAGCAGGGAGCTAGTGAAGATGCGCAGACAAAGAGCGCACTGGCTGAGGCTGAGTATGCAAAGGAGGTGGTCAGGGGTGTCCTGGCCCTCTTGGGCGGTGCCTCTGGTCCTGTGGCAGGGAGCATTGACGTTAATGGTCAAGTTCATGTACAGAATTTTACCTATAGCCCGGATGGTGGGTCAATTTCTGTGATTGACTTGGATGGTATTAACTATTAACATATAGCATTACAGTGGCATAGGATCATGCAACTAAAGAGTGGACAGGCCTTGATCGTCTTCTATGACAGATTTCTGCCATTAGGTGAGGTACATGCAATTAGAGGCCAACTGCTGCATCAGCCTATCCCTATTGTTCATAAGGCGAACCCCTAACCTTAACTCTAAAGTTATAAGTCAATCTCCCTAAACCACAGACTACAGGTGGTAAACCTGGAATATAATAGACCCATATTAGATCTATCACAGCTGTGTCAATATTTAGAAGAATTCAAGCCTTGATCAGATAGGAACGTATGGAGAACTGAAAGGGTATTGCCCCCCCCCCCAAAAAAAGCAAGCATGCAACATCTGGATTTCCATGCGGACTGACATGTGGCCGGCCAGGAGTCAGTGGGTGTCACCAGTATGGCTACTATGTGCTTTCTCCTGGAGCCAAGGAATATCCTTCTCGTTTGATTACCCCTGAGGGTTTCCTCATCGCTATCGCTTGAGCTGCATCAATGGTGTCATAACTGCGATAACGCCGCGTTTTCTCGAGTGGCCGTTCCCCGCCTAGGCATAGTTCCCCTATCTCGCCATCGGATGCGTTCCCCATCCACCCAGGAGTCTCGTCGAGTACTTTGATGCGGTTGACATCTCGAGCGGCGAGCAGAGGAACATTTTCTGATATAGAGGCGCCGATCCGCAGCATCGCAAAGGAGTCAAGCGTCCCAATTCATCGAGGAATCCACGCGCTATAGAGGGATAATGCCAGAAGACATGCCAAGTCAAGACCCAATAATACCGAGATGAAGATAATTCCGGCACGGGAGAGGTGCGGGATTTGTACATCGGCCCCATATCGTATGAGATGCCGATACTCTGCTCATGGTAGTTGTTTGTCATGAACATGTCGTTGGCTAGAAACGAAGCCGAGGCAAAGGCGTTCTGTACTCGTTCCGCGGTTGGGCCATAGGTAGGGTCTTCAGAGAAAAGGAAAAAGTACCCCGCAACAATTGCATGCATCGTGTCGTCGTTGTATACACGATCACGGGTACCGTTACCCGTTAGACCGCTACCCGTTAGACACGGGTTACCCGGGGACGCCTTAAAGGATGAGTGGGGATCGCCAAGAAGTGGAATGAAAGGGATTATGTCAATACAACCACCGTAGCTGATGCTGGAGTTGGCATATGCTGCCAATACCATGTGTCGCACATCAGCGAACCAGCCCTCGCCAAACAGTGCCATGGTGATGTAAAGAAGGGGACCTTTATTGCCGGCTTTAATCACATCCAAGGTAGCGTTCAGCGTAGTCGATGCTGTATCGATGTCTAGATCCCGAGGGGTGAAGTTCCGCGGGATCTTGCCAAACGGACTCTCTTCGATCAATAGCCCAGGGACTTGGCCGTTCGCGTAGTTGGGAAGCTCGAAGTAACCCGTCGTGGTGTGGAGTGTCAGGTTCCTCGAATATGTTGCCGGTCTAGGCACGTAGTTAAGCATCCCCCCCATCTCCCGAAAAGTTCATCTTGAAATACAACTCCCTGAAATCTTGTCGGAACAATTGGGTTTTCCACGGCGATTCTGACATGTTTCATGGGATACATATCTCGACGTTGTATTGAAATGGAGCGTCATTGCCCTGTCCATATCTGTAGAGGAGATAGAAGGCGTCCGATGATGGGTGGCAGCCTTCGGGAAGTATAGCAGCTGAGTTGTTCTCCCATATGGCAGTCGAGTTGATGCGAGGAGCAGACTGTCGTAGTAAGCCAGTGTTGGCACGGTGGGGAGCTCGGCCCAGAATGGATCGGTTATAGTGGATATGTTGGCGAGGGTGTTTTGAGATTTTGTCTGCCATGCCGAAGAAGTGTAGTAACTCTTATCTTGAAGGGACACTGTGGCATTGTCTGAGGACCAGAGTCTCGGTTGAACCACAGTATTGACTGTCGACGCCAGAGTTGCTCTTAGTTTGGTTGCATCCAGCCCAATGTCTGGTCCGCGGTCCGGGAAAAGATCAGTGAAATCTGTGATTTGGGTGAGGTTGATGGGGTACCCGACACGCTTGATCGTTTTGTACGATAGAAAGATCTGCTGTACCGGAGATATCGCCGCGCCTGTAAAGAGAAGGGAGGAAAGGCAGGTGAGCAGGTAGATCAGGTGCAGCGAAATAAGATAATGAACTCACCTAGAAGATGCAGAAACATGGCAAAGAGTAGCAGCGAGGACCTGTACTTATTCCATCACCCAGAGAGGAGATTCTTCAAGAGTACAAGGTCGGTCCCCCCCTTATCCGCCAGGGCCATGCTTTGAGCTCATATAGAAACTGGTGACCATTGTCGAAGAAGGATGAAATATTCATGTTATTCAGAGGAGGGTGGTCGTTTCCATCCCCCCTACGGGGGCTGCAGCGTTTCAGTGGACCAAGGAAGGCATCACGGTACTCAGGCAAAAGGTGGTCGAGCATATAGGCCTTGAGGTCAGAGAATGCGTTCATTACCCCCAGCATGGCCCAGGGGTTTAACGCTGAAGCTGCTCCCCCGTTGACGGACAGATAGGTCTTCCTAATATTAGTAGGAGGACCGCCGATCGCAGCGCCAACGATTTCAAGTTCCGGTGAGTAGCTGTGATGGAATTCATAAGCCCACTCTGCGGCGTAATCTCCTCCAGAGTAGCCAATCATGATCGTTTTGGCCTCAGGGCTGAGGCCGGTGAGGTGTTCCGAGTTCAGTGCCTCGCGGATAAAATCCAGAGTCTGGTAGGCACTTTGCGGGCCCACGGTGAATGCGGCATTGGAACCCTCGTAGTCTGGTATGTTCAGAACCGGACCCTGCTGCAAGTACGAAAGCACATAGCCTAGCTGATTCCGGTTCCATGTAGCAGCAGCACCATCCACACAAAACTGGATCCCGTACGAGAAAGAGCAATTGATATCAGGCGAGTCGTAGTCAATCTGGAAAGAGAAGAGCTGGCCGAACTTTGGTTTCTGAGGGACAACTATCGTTGTGACTGTGTGGGCTGGCAGCTCATGCACGTCCCGGGTGACCTACAACAATTGGAATGCCTTGGCTTTACTTGGTAAGCCAGGGACCAGGGATGCGATTGTCACCTCGCGGGAATTCAAAATGGTTCCGGGGGGCAACTCTGACCAAGCGTCATCGTTCGGAGTGTAAAGGGTCCTCACTTGGCAGAAGAGGAACAGCCTCTGCAACAAGCACGCAGAGGAGCCCGAGTAGAAGATCAAGGGGAAAGCACAGCGTACAGCCCATGATAATACCCAGTACAATTGTGGAGTTTGGACAACAAGAGAAATTGTGATCGAATCATTTAATCCTTGAACAGGTGCCGGTATCAGATAGCAAGCTAACTGCCATTTTATAGTATTTAGAGAGGGGAACCTTCCATTGCGTTGTCAGGAATCCTACTGTATGTGGGGGGGTAACCTCTGTTTGGCATGCTAAGAACCAGTTTCCAAGTGGATCCCGTAAATGACAGGTTACATTCTCAGTGTCAATTATGACAATCATGCTTGGAATCCCGTTCCAAATTGGTACCAATTGAATTGATTTTCAAAGCCTGTGTTGCCGGAACCAATCCTGAACCGTCCAGACTATGGCTAGGTTGCTATGCAAGCGCATTAATACTAAATAGCCAGCAGTAGTGTGAGTTTAGGTTTGGTAACATTTTAAGTTTCCAGAATTAGGGTACAAGCATCAGAGTGAATGTATGAATCTTTCAGCCTGATTAGTTTAACATTACTCAAGTTTTCTTTCATTAATGTAAGACTCATGAATTAGTATGAGATGGATGAGCAAGGACATCTAAAAGTGACGGCTAAACTAAAAATTAATCAACTAATCTACAAATCAAGGGCATAGAAGTTCTGAATTCTCTAGGCGTTACCCCGTCCTTGTTCTTAGTATGCCTCCCACAAGCATATGTTTTTGCAAACCTTTCAATATGGGAATTAGACCATATTAAAGACTAAATTAATATAACAATTCCCATACAGTGGTAGTTATGGTGGTGATGATTCATACCTTAGCCCTGCGCCTCTGGCGATATGCAAGGCTAGTGTTAATTCCAAAAACTATCAATGATTGCTTTTTAACAGCGCAGCACTGCGCCCCTATCTCCTCTGCATTTTGGCATACGGATTTAGATTCACTTTACTTGTATGCTTGATGTCCCAAATTCCATCCATCAGAATGACCTGCAAGCAATTATAGTGGCTTATAGTAATAACTTTCAGTGCTACCCTGCATTACTACAGACCATCAGGTACGCTTGCATCTCCCAGTAATGCAATGTTATACTAGCAGACTTTCTACTGTTCTGCATACCTGATTAGATGTTCCTGTGGGCTGCCAAACGCCCTCGTTGTCAAGACAAACAACGCAGCAATGGCGGCAACTACTATTGGTCAATGATCATCATTGTGACAGAGATGGGTGATGAGATGCTGGGTAAGGCACATATCATATCTCCAGCCAGCTACATATATGCGCGTTGAGACGGTCCAATTGAAATTCTCTAACGAAGCTAATGTAGAACCTAAATGCACACCAGCAAAGTAAGTAGTGATCAACGGCCATGTCGAGTGACAGGCCAAAAGCCTCCACCTAGATATTTATGTAACTTAATAAGTCTGCCATAAATGAAGACAGTTGATACTAGGATATAAATGAGTTTTGATCAGTTAATCATATCTATATTGAATATCCAAGCTTGTTCACTGTTACCAGATCTCTTAGACAGACTTTTGAGGCTTACATAAAATTATGCCCGCGGTTCTCCACATTACCTAGGTAGCCTGGGTTCGCCGGAAACCTGGAGTGACTGACTAGTTAGCCTCATGGAGCAGACAGAGCAAAAATAAGTAAACAACAACAACACCATCCTTCTTTCCTAATTTCTGCTGTTCTTCTGTCCTTTGCCTTTATTTGTTCCTTTTTCACTTTCGCTTTTTTCCTATTGCCTATTTTTAGTACCATGAGTGGTTTAACCATGTGCTCGCTCCTGCAATAACAAACTATCTGGGAAAGGATCACCAGCACTAAATAAATGAGCAAACAGTTTTCACAGGTTGGCTGCGTGTCTTCCAGCCTACCCAGTACACCATCTGCCTCGAGTCTAGAACCGCCTAGCCCTATCTCTAAACGCAGCCAGCTGCGTGCCTGGCTAGTGCTGCCGCTCAAGTTGATTAATGATGTTCTCTGATTTATGCCACTTCCGCAGCCTAACCTAGGTTTAGTCTGTTATTGGTGAACTTGTTTGCTCTTGAACCATTTCTATTACAATGTTCTCTTTTACATTACTTCTGATATATTGTGTCCTGTGAGCATCCGGACGCATCTCAGCCCATTCTATTCACTCTAAGGCTTACTGGATGCCACTAACACTTGCTGAATTGGTGGCGATGATATGGAAGAGTCTTGATCTAAATAGTGAACTCGGAATTTTAGAGCGATGTTAACCGATATTGAATCACAAAGCTGGTGGAAAAGAAATATCGAAAGATTTCTAAATTGGATTATCATCAATGATCTGATATACGTCGCAGTTAAGAGGTCAAAGCAGAGAAACACCCAACATCATTATATACGAACTGCCCAGATATCGGAGATGAGCATTCATGTCAGACCTTATAGACTTCCCAAGACATCGGCGGATTGACATTCTGCGTATATCCTGTACAACCCTTGTATTCCTCGCCGAAAGTATTCAAGCAACAACCCACAGAACAATGATCATTAGATGACACCCTAAGTCGAGTGTTGAATCCAGGAACCCATTCCACGGAGAAAGATTCTCCTTTGTCTAATCCCTTTGTTGTGCAGGGCTGGGGTGAGCCGGCATTGTCTGAGATGAAGGAGCTTAGGTAGTCTTTGCAATCATGGTCTCTGTAGAAATTGACCGCCCAAAGCGGGCTTGTCCGGGGTACTATCTCGCGATCTTTGGAGGAATTCGTTTCATTACTGGGAGCAATGTTTTGTTAGTGAGCCATGCAAATAGCAGCGCGAAAGACGGCGTAGCCCTAAGTCATGGAGATCATAATAAGAAACAGACTCACATAGCGAGTGCTGCTTGCACAGTAGCAATTTCATAAGCATACAACAATATCCATATAGCCTTAAGCGTGAGCATTTTGACTGTTGCTGGGTTTGGGTTGTAGGTAATCTGAGACAGGATCTATAACTAACATTCTGAGAAGGCGTCTTGTAGTTTAATCCCAGATATAGTGGTGGCAGCTGGCTTTATAGCTCGCCCATAAAGCCTATTCTACTCAAAGCAACGTGAGGCATCAGCCGCATCACTAAGCCCCGCTCAGACCCTTGCCAAGCATTTATAAATATAGTGCTGTTGGAAATTCAAAATATTGGTGTTTTCGCAACGTAGTTAGCTGGTGATCCACACTGAAAATAATTCGTGACAAGAAGGGAAGAAGGGGAGGATTGGGATCTACCTGTTTGTTGGAAATACTAGAGAAAAGGGTGAGGCTGCTAGCACCCCATGAGAATTCCTGCTCTTCAGTACCTGATGCAAGCGCGCCTATGGTGCTGTTCTCCATCCCTGGATTGGCTGCCCTTGCGTGCCTCTGTCGCCAGGTGTGCGCTGATCATCCAACTTAACTTGGTCAGACCTGACATTAAATTGATCAGCTTTATGTAAGTCCTGCCTTCCTGGCGCACCTGAGAGTGCTCTGGAAGCTATGATAAGGGGGCCATCCCTAAGAAAGAATCCTGCTGCTAAAGCCTCTGGCTGTGAGGCAGATTAGTGTGCTCTTCACAGTGTGGCTAAGTTATTATTACAGCCGCACTATAACCTGCTGCAGATGTTCTGATTATTAACTTGGAGTATTGAAGGGTGGAAGGTTTTGATTTAGTAAAAGATTATGCTGGTCCTGCTATGTACTAAGAGCATGAAGTATTCTCTGGTGTCTGGATGATCTAGGTCTAATACCCTGTTGCGCAGCCAATAACATGCTTCAATTAAAGCTAAGGCATCTGGAAGCCTTCTTTAAGATTTCCAACTGTACACTAGGTTTGCTATACTGGCTGGGGTAATGTTAACCCAGGGGGTTCAAGCCTTGCTGACCATGTCTTTTTGTAGATCTAGGCAATGCGGCTTGCGGACAAGGCATCCTTGATGTCTGGAGGGGCTGGAGTTGTGCCTCCCAGACCGTGAAGGCAGCCAGCCTATGCTGACATGAGAATTGTGGTTCTGCGTTTATTTGGTCCCACCACCCCCGCCTGGAGGAGGCGAGTGGAGACTGCGCGGCTGTCGATCTCCTAGCGCTATTGCGGGATCCAATCAATCATAGGAGTCTTACCCGGCAGCTAGGTAATATGCTATATATTTGGACTTAGCCCGTCAATCGGGTCCACTCCCGTGTCCCGTCATCTGCGGACGATCCTGACACTAAGGTACAGATCTAAACTCAGATCATGTGAATGACAAGGAACGTGCATACAGTGATCAAGATAAATGGCTATATTCTAGTACCTTAACAAGTGCCACAGATACTACCTTGCAGCTAACAGTCGTGTGACTCACTGAGTCTGGTTACTCTAAATATATTGATCCTGTCTGCGACTCTCCCGGTTGCTCTGATCCATGGAGATCTTGATTCAAACTTTATTCAGGCCGAATTGTCCCAAACAATTAACTTCAAACTCTGTGGCGTCACAAGATAGCCTACTTGACGGCGATCCCGTGGTCTACCCACACTAGTGTAGCCCATGTCGATCGGAGAGCTCCAGATACGAGGTGATATGTATTGCAGGCTTGCTCTAGTGTTCCAGCTAGCTTCTCTGGTAGCAAAGTCCAACTGTCAATTTATAGGAGAAAATGAGGTCCAATTCCTCATGAGATATACTTGCCTCAGACGACAGCTGCCTACAAGAAGGACGGTCGTTTTATGACATTATTATGAGAACTAGATGCGAGAAGGCACCCCAAACCTTCTTCTGCATTTATTCGTGGATTTTGGCTAAGACTGTATGGCCTACTCAACACAGGTACCCGGCCTCCTAGCTCTGAGCTATATGATCGTTATCTGTTGAATGACATAGTGTTGGGCAACTGTCTGCTTTTGACGGGTCCAGGTGGGAGAATCATAAGTAGCTGCAAGAACCGAAGTGCAATTTCCATCCATAATTATTTGAATCACTGCGACACTATCTGCCTGGCACTACCTGCCTGGCACTACCTGCACCCTATCTACCTAGGTAAACTGCACCCCCAGATCAATATACCAGAACCCGGTGACCGCAGTCGCCGGCGGGGTAAAACTGGTAATCGCGCCCTCCTTAACCACCTGCTGCCCATCCGGCGCCGTCAGCCTCATCGCAACAGGCGCAGTAATGGGACCCTTGCCCTGTGGCAGGACCCAAGAGCCATACCGCTCCTGCGGCCGACTACTGGTGTAGTTCGGATCGTGGTCGAGTGCAACCCATGGCCCCGAGCCACCGGCCTGTACCTCGATACTAATCACAGAGCCGGGACCGTTGGTATTCACCGCGCTCAGCGCAAAATAATACGGTCCAGCCCCATCATGAAGCCAAATGTAGATATTCCCCGGCTTGGGACAGGGCACGCGCCGGTAACGGATGGGAATCACGCCGTCGGTCAGACTGCCGTTGCCTTGGAGTCGGCCCATGGCAATATCGGAGAGGTCCATGTGATGAGAACCTTCTGGCAGGGGACAGCCGTACTTGAAGTCGATTTCGCCGCAGTGGTCTGCGCCGCTTCCGCCTGGCCTTGTGAGATTTTTGCGTCGGAGCGAGGAAAGGTCCACTTACAGCACCATTTTGAATTTGCGTCGCAGGGACAGCTGTCTACTACCTCGAGGACGATGGGATCGGTATATCCGCTCTCACCGAAGGCGTAATCCGTCCCATCAGCTTTAGTACGGATGAGCTCGAAACACTCGCCGCAGGAGAGGTAGTTGTCGGGATTGCCGGATGCAGCCAGGGATGGCCAGAACTATCCACTTAGAGCTTATCGACTGGAGGCTTTGTGTGTACTCACCTGAGTGTAGTAGTCTCCGTTCGGAGCGGCAAAGTTCCCTCGGAGCGTGACGTTGGCCGGATCCTTGCAGAGGAGCGGATATGCGGTGCAGAATGCGTCGCAGGTAGATCCCAGCATGGGATCCGTCCAGCTCGCTGTGACACTGTTCTTGGTACAGAGGCCGTACAACCCGAACCCGCAGGCGCCACCGCTGGTCAGACCAAAGTGTGTTGAGCGCTGTAGTGGTCAGTATGAATCTGAGGCATGATGAGTATGCTCACACTGTAATGCCAGTCCTCGTTGGAAGTTACGGTACGTTGCTCTCCCCCTGTGGTTGTCTCAGCCATGTTCACGCTTCCAAGGAGGACACATACACATCGTCCCGGACTTGCACATGGAGGAATCAGGACTGCCGCACCCGCCGGTACAGCTGCTCGTGCAGGACTCGGATTCATTATTCGAGAGACAGTAGTATGGGCAGCAAACGTTACCAACGAGAGCCCACGATCCACATGAGCTGGCATTGGCAGGTGGATAAGGGTTCTGTGTAGCTGTCGGGCTGGGAAGAACAGCAGTCGTTGTGTAGCCTGACGTGTTGGTAGAAGACGAACCAGGGCTAGAGGGAGAGGTCCCCGTGGTAGTTGAAGTCTACTCTGCGTTATGACCAGTACGAACAGCTTGATGGTGATAACACTCACAGCTGTTGCTGGTGTGCACTGGTAGTAGTACGAATTGATCTCGGCGCAGGTATTCCCTCTTTGGCAGCAGGTAGACCCGGAGTAAGAAACGCCACCACATTGACCCCTGACTCTTAGTCAAATGCAGTCTTGGACAGGAGGAAGTCTCACCAAGCTGAGACGCAGCTGCTCTGCGCGGCAGACACCGCAAGCCGGGCAAGAAATATACCAAGGAGAAGCATCATTCTGTCAAAGTAGATCTACGAGATGGACGTGCATCTGCAAGAAATATTCCAATATTTATATCCGTCCAATATTTATATGCTACTTGGCAATCCACATTAAGCAATGGAGACACATTTACCCCGCAAATCCATGTCTGCAGCATTCAGCCAAGTAAGACAAGCATAAGCCGAGACGGCAAAACTGCGCACTTTAATCTATTTAAACCCTGCATAAAGGGAATGAATCAAGCGATCTCTCCCGATTGGATACCACCAAATTACCTTATTTAGCCTGATTTACGCTCGGAGGTATTTGCGTCAATCACGCTCGAGGGATTAAGGGATCGGACCGTGATTCCGTATCAGGCTGCTACATGACAGACGACGAGAAAGAGGGGCCTCTCGACCGTCTCGACTATTGTGGGGCCAATATAACATGTCTGTAGAGCTTACGGAAGAGCTTATTATGTTCTGGTGAATGGAGGCACTTCTTCTGGTTGTTATGACAGTATTTCAGCTCTTGAGGGGTGGAGAATATGTCAGCGGAAAAGAGTTCCACGCAAATGCAAGGGATTATCATTCCGAGGAATCATACGATCATGCCCAGGATCGGCCGCAAGTTAAGTATTCGAGCTTAGGCCAGATGGTATCGGCTACGTTGATCTGGCAATAGTTGTATCTACGGAGTCGAACAGGAAAGTGCGGCGAAAGTTATAATTGTTCCAACAATTATAAATTGCATAAGCCCTTTAACAGATATACCGATCATTCATGAGACAACCAAGTCAAGTACGAAAAGCGCAGGACAGTTGCATAACT
The DNA here is from genome assembly GCF_001445615.1 of Aspergillus lentulus. Classification (NCBI taxonomy): domain Eukaryota; kingdom Fungi; phylum Ascomycota; class Eurotiomycetes; order Eurotiales; family Aspergillaceae; genus Aspergillus; species Aspergillus lentulus. The sequence goes on from NW_028322123.1 coordinate 3,427,719, forward strand.
CACAGCGACCAAGTCAATCAAACAAGGCAGTAGCAATGATTCAAATCCACAAGCTCAAGATATCAAAAAGCCTAGAGGCAGAACGCCTTCAGATGAAGGACCCTCAGCGCACTGTAACAAGTAAATCAGACCAAGCCATACCAAATCAATCACGCAATCTCACCTCGTAGCTTATCTGCATGAGGTGGGAGGTAATAATCCGCATATCCCGGAGGATATGCAGACTCTTCTTCTCCTGAGCCAACCACGCCATGCACTCGAACGACCCATCTCGCTTCATCCTGTAAAACTCGACCTCACGACCGACGACAACCGCACCATGGATTGTCATCCCGCGCCCCCGCGCAATCTGACAGTGAGACGACTTCATCATCTCCTCCTTCAACTTGTCCTGCATCTCTGCCAGGTGCCACTCTTCCTTCCTCTCAGCCTGGCAGAAGATGTGAAGGAAGCTGAGACGGTCAAACGGGCCGTATTCGCGACCGACGGCGAGCGCGATGTGGGAGCTCTCGGATTCCTGATGGTTGCCTAGAGCGTACTTCACCGCGGTCTCGTCAGGAAGATCGGGCAGGTTGGGGAGGGAGCCATGGAGAGGGAAGGGGAAATACCTCTGTAGGAGGTGCGTCCACAGGACATATAGCTCTTCGCGCGAGGGAGACTCGGGGAGAAGTGCGAGTTCCTCGCGCAATTCAAGTGGCAGATACTGGATAAGAGTTAGCATTCTTTCTCGTAGAGTGGTGGGATATTGACGAACCATTGTGGATATTGAGCCAGTTAGATAACGAGGAATCTGTGGCGGAGGTTGTAAGTTGAAGAGAGGAATTGTTGGAGGGGAGTGGTTGATGATGATGAGAAGACGGACTTCATGCTGTCATTGAGATATTTATATATGAGTCTAACGGAGTCTCCTGAGACAGAAGCAGAATGTTTCAGACATTACGGAGGGTAGACGATGGTGTCTCGATTATGTCTTGATTGCTAACAAAGAACCAATGGGACTGACTGATAAAATTCTTTGGCATTAAGAATATGTTTACAAACGGACGAGACAACTAAACAAAGGCATTGTTCTCTGCAATGAATGACAATTCCATTCTGCCACGTCTCAGACACGAAGCAACGAGTTACTGAGAAACCGACAGATTCTGATGCAACTCCTTTCGCTGGACGGCCCCGAAACGAAGATTGCCGACGTCGAATATCTACCACCATTAGCCAGATGTCTTCAACAAACGGACAGGAACGTACTGCGTAGATTCCCTTGAGAAATGTGTCACCAAGGATATCCATTGTCATACTGCCTCTGCTCTGGATACCTCCGTAGACATACCCCGACTTGGCCTCGGCAAAGCCCAGATCCTCCTTTTGCACGACGAATTGCTTGTCTCCCACAGCAAACGAGACGACAGGAAGTTTGTCCTCTGTCGTGTTGGACGGGAAAATATACCCCTGACTTTCGTCGTCGTAAAGCGCCCCAGGAATAGCATCATAAATTGCCTGGCACGTCTCATCATCGACCAGCGCCAACGTCGTCCCTGTATCAGCAATGGCCTTGTTTCCCGACCGCGCAATCGTCTTGCCATTCACGGTCGCTGAGGCAGAGTCAAACAGCCAGAACCCCTGGCTGTTATCGATGGGAGTGTAGTATACTTCCTCACCCGACGCCGTCACGGTATCCTGATCGATGAACCCGAACGTGTAGAACGACTCGCCCTTGTCCGGCTCGTCCGCGTCCTTCCATGACCCCAACTTCGCGGTGAACAGTTCGGCGGATTTCGGGATATCCTCTTGCGCGATCATATTCTCGACAGGAGTGCGGACAGCCTGCGGCTTAACCGTGTTGATGTTGCTAAACGCCAGTCCAAGCAAACCATCGCCAGTTCCCTGCTCGAACTGCGCGGAGAGGGTGTCGGCCAGTTCGATCGCCTGGTTCTCGACCTTCAAGCCGCCGAGCGAGACTGTATCTGTGCCGACTGTACCGGAGGCGGAGGAGCCATCACCGTAGGAGATCTTCCATGTCGAGCCGGACTGTTCTTTAAACGTGCTCGACTTGCTTGGGTCAAAGATTGTGCCGGTCTTGTGCTGGGAGCGGGTCGCGGAGGGGAGATTGGTGGACCAGACCTATTCCTTAGTATTTTCCAAGCATTAACGGGATACGTAGTGTCTCACCCATAGGTCCGCAGATCCCGTGTCAAAGTCCAGATTAACCGTCTGCGCTGGAGTGCCGATGCTCACTGGCGCTAGGTACATGGCATCATTCTGGACATCGTCGGCGCCAACTTCGCCTGTCTCCCCTGTATCCGCGATTCTCTTGCGCAGGACGTGCTGAATGCGAGCCTTGCCACCAACAGGCAGGTTAGTATACTGCCGGCCTGTCTGGTGAAGTGAACTGCTGAGAAAGTATCGCCCGCCCTTTGTTGGGGTGAAGCGGTACTTGCGCAGAAGGTGGACATAGGACTTGGTCCCCGACTTGCGGTAGTGGGGGTTCGGGAGAAGCTTGATCTTGGTGGCCATTGTGATTGTTTCTTTTTGGTGTGGAGGATAGTTGTTATATTGATGCTCGAGATGCCGCGGTTTAAATGTCTTGCTGGCCTAGTCTACCCCTCACCCGCGGGACGTGATGCTGTGGCGGTTTTAGCGTGTTGGAGAATCTGCACCATGACATGTTTAGCCCACTCTTGTTCCATCCCGGAAGGTGTTATCGAGTGATCAGCATGAGTGAGGTACAATGCATGCGTGGCCAAGGACAGCCAAGCTATTTCTTATCTTTGCTTGTTTATGGTGACGCTTTGACATTGATGGTGTCATTCCTACTCAATAGAGTCATCTCTTGGCCTGTTTATTCACGATCCTCCCCCCCTCCATCTCGACCTGCCATTGCTTTTTCTGGCCATCTACAGCCTCCAGCGTCACCCTCCCCTCTCCTGCCAGATAACAGACTAATTCCTTCACAAATGATTGCTCCTCCTCCTCCAGCATTCTCACATCCGGCCTCCACCTTCCCTCTTCGTACTCCTCCTTCCAAGCATTCATCCTATCCTTTTGCCACCGCTCAGAATATCTGCCCATCTCATACAGTCCATTCCACTGGTCCAAGTTCGGCTGCGTTCTCGGCGTAAATCCATACCGGTATATTTCCGTAAAATCCCACTCCCACGGCTGCTCAATATACTCCCCTGTGGCTGTCGAACTACTATCCAATTCACAGGCTCGCTTCCCTCCCGCATCTCTCAGGATGCGTATCACCGCAGGAAAACTGCGATAGGCCTCCGCAGCTCGAGCGGGCGGACCCTGCCCTTCATCATACACGATGTTCTGCTCAAGAGCTTGGTCCCTACTAGCGCCGGGCTTGTGGTCCGCCAGTCGGCGCATGTGTGCGCGGCGGCTGATTTCCGCCCAGTGGAGGGCTTGATCTAGGACTGTCCATGGCGGGCGTTTACTGTCCTCGAGTTCGTTGATGCGAGTGGCTAGGCCGAGGGAGAGCAGAAGTTTTAGTGAGAGCGGTTTTCCGCGTTCTGCAGCGGCGAAAAGGGTGTGGTGGCTGTTGGCATTGGGAAGATAATGCTTTGTATAGGCTTGCTGAATATCAGGATTCAGGTGATGCAGGAATGTGCGGATCAGATCGTGCGAAACCTGGTCGCTAAGTGCGGTGTTGTTGACGATCGAGAAGAAGATGTCCCTTCCCCGGTCGGTGAGGACGAGCGTGTCCGCTCCCTTGTTCAGGAGGAAGAGGCCTCGTCGTGCCGGGTCGAGTTCTGTCTCGAGGGCGATGGTCAACGGAGTCGCGCCGCGGCGGGTCTTTGCATTGATATCTGCTGGAGGAGAGTGGATAAGGAATATTTCGCATGCGGCTTCAAATTCCTCCTCGGGGTGGTAGATGGTGGCTAACGAATGTAGTGGAGTATCTTTCTCAAACTTGTTTGGGATGTCAATGTCCGGCATGGCGTTGACAATTTTCTTCATCGCCGACAGGTAGAATTCGGGATAAGCTAGACGTGGTCCAACTATCGATGCCCACGAATGTAGAACTGTATCTCCAGCTGACAGGACGGATTCTCTCAACTCTGCCCCTGCGTCTAACAGCGCACAGATTACCCCTCCGTCCCAGACTCCTAGATCGGCAGCCGCCGCGACGGGAGTCAGTGGTGGATATCCTTTGTCTTTGGCATTAAGATCCGCTCCTGCGTCCACGAGTATCCTGACCAATTCCGTCATTCGGGCCAGATGTTGTTTCCAGCTGCCGTGACGAATCCAGTAGTGCCAGTGGTGAGGAAGATAGCCATGTCGCTCGGGAAAGTACTTGGTGATTCCGTGCAGCGTGTTGCGCCCCATGGAGTCGACCAGGCTGACGTCAGCACCCTGGGATATCAGGTACCTCGCTAGAGAGGGTTCACCAAAGTACGCAGTCAGGAAAAGAGGAGTGGTAGATGCATCCGAGGCGTGATAGCTTGCGTTTACATTGGCACCCAGAGAAATTAGGGCCTCGACCGCTGTCATGTTGCGGAAGAAGCAGGCCCAGTGCAGAGGTGTGCCGTGGGGAAGCTCAAATGGACTGCCGCTGTTAGATCGTTCTCGAGAGGAGGTGGAGAACATACTAGTGAAGGATCTGGATCTTCTCTGGGAATCCACCACTGTTCTCCTTGACAACAGGCTCCATGGTTGCGTTGATGTTCGCGCCTCCCTCGACCATTCTTCTCGCGATTCCAGCGACAGAAGAGTCAGGAATCATAAACAGCCAGTGCATCGGACTCACCTTTTCATGTCGAGTCACAGTCGAAGCATCGGCCCCTCGGTCAAGCAATAATTCAATGACATTCGCATGGCCGGCTTGAAATGCCTTGTACAGTGGCGTTTCTCCCTTTTCATTCTCCCCATCGACGGACAGCAGTCCGTCGTCTAGTAATCCTTGAACGACATCAATAGCCCCCAATGCAGCCGCAGCGTGTAGGATCGTGTTTCCTTTCCGATCAACAATACTTCCATTCCTCCTCTCCCACTTTAGCGCTTTGTTCCTGTCTCTGGCAGCGTCAACAACATCCTTCTTCCCAAGAAAAGGATCCGAACAGAACCCCCCATTAGCCCTAAATCGTTCACGTGCTTCCTCAATCTCCCCCTTTGAGTAACTGGGGCTTTCAAAGAAATACCCCTCGGAAACAGCCTGCAACATCCACTCCTCCAACACAACCTCCGCAAACTCCGGCTTTTGACCATGCGCCTCCATGATCTGCGCATATACCCCCCTTGCAGGCGAGAATCCCGCCATGGCTGCCTCGGTTAGATACGTCAGCAACCGGTCGAGATATGACGGCTTCGCGCCGGTAACCGTCTGTGCCAGCCCAAAGAGCACGTCACTGGGGAACGGTGGTGCGTTTCCCTCTTTCATCAGGGCGTATTGTTCTTCCAGCTCTGTCCGAACGGTTTCATCAAGTCGGTACCAGAACAAGGGACCTTTGTTGTAGATTGGGTCGATGATACCGACGTGCGTGTTTGTAGGTGTCAATTGAATGGAGGAGAGCCTAATCGTCAGCTTCATTCTGTAATCAGCGAAGTACGTAACCTACCAAGCTGCGTATATCGGGCTGTCGGTTTTGATCAGACCTGAACCAGGAAGTGGGCGCTTCCGCGGATCTTCAGAGAGGAGCTTCGCTATCGCTTTGCGCAGCTCCATGCGTATGTTTGACGGAATATCCTCCTGGCTATAGAGAAGCTCAAACACCTGATCAGGAACATTCTCCGGATCCTCATCCAGAACAGGCGGCTCGCCGCCACTCGTAAAGATGGACAGCAACACCAACCCAAAGCTATACGCGTCAAACCTAAACATCAGCTCCGAGGAAAATCCCCCAAACCTCTCCAGATCCTCGTCCACCACCTCTGGCGCCAGCCACGCCTGCGTGCCCCGGTAATCACTCAATGTGAACTTCGCATCCGGCGCCTCCAAATCCACACAGACCCCAAAATCACTCAACTTCGCCCGGAAGGGCACCCGCTCACTGGGGCCCGCAAACACAAGGACATTATCTGGTTTCACGTCCCCATGCACAATCCTCAGATTATGCAGCGCCTCCAGTCCATTTGTGATATCCAGTGACAGCTGATACCGCACCTCGACACTGCGCTTCTCCGCGCCCAGAAAATTGGATAAAGGCATCATCGCAGCCTCCATGAACAGAACTGGCACCGCCATATCCGCAAAGGGGAAATCAAACCCCCACGCCAGCAGACTGGTGATGTTGGGGTGTGCGCGCAGCACGGGGTTACACAGGGATAGAACCTCCAGTCCCAGCGTGCGCAGCTGCAGGCGGTAATCCATGCTGGCTGCGAAGCGCTGCTCGGCTTTACTGGAGAGCGGGACATTGACGCGCTTGATGACTTGTCCTTCGTAGATGGGGTCGGTAAAGACGGTGAACTGGGCGCCTGCGCCGATTTTGGTACCTCTTGTGGAGAGATTGAAGGCTTTTAGGATGCGGGGGCCGTGGATTCCTGTTTGGGCGAGGAGCGCGGTGAATTGCGAGAGGGTGCTGAGGACGGGCGAGGACCCGTTGCGGGTGGCTGTTATTGCTGATTCTAAAGGGTCGATCCATGAGGATGAGTCTGGGCTAGAAGAGAGATTGAGGCTGCTGAGGTCGAGCTCGTCGATGTCTGTGTTGTTGGACCATGCTTGGAGCGAAGGAGAGAGATCGCTGCTGTTGATTGCGTAGTAACTGTCTTCCTCTAGGGAATTAAGGACTTCATCGTAGGAGGATAGGTCAGCCATTTTTCAAGTTGTCTACAGTGTTGTACGATGGAATTATCACTTTGCGGGGTCTGTTCATAAATACTGGAGTATCTGTCAGCATCATCCCACTTAGCGCCGTTAGTGCTGACCATCAGCCTCAAGAGTCACGACCCAACCCCTCTCGACTTCGTCTGACATTCTCCTCTTGGTCGTCAGTCAAAGAACAAGCAAAATGGACTTCTACGGTACGGCAGTGACGGCCATCACCCAAGTCTACCAAGTAACCATCTTCATTAAAGGCGTCATCTCCGACATCAAAGCCTTTGACGACGACCGGGCCGAGATCCAGCTGAAGCTAAATCTCCAACTCACGACCTTGCTCTTCTTCAAGCGCATCTCCTTTCATCCCGAGCATGGCCTCCTACTGCCGGGAAAGCTGGACCCTTTCATCGCCGACACCGTGGAAGGGCTCCTGGTGCAGATGCGGAAGACCCTCGCCGAGTACGAGCTCGTAGCGGCAAAGTATGGACTCATCGATGAGGAACTTGCCATCGAGCCCGATAAGCCCGCCAAGACGCAGGAGTCGCTGCTGGAGCGCGCAAAGAGCAAGGCCCGATCGCTCAAACTCAAGGGCTACGACTGGTCCTTGTTCGACAAGAAGAGGCTGAACCGCATCCTGGACACTTATACGAAGTGGTCCGAGGACCTGCGCAATCTCATGCTGCACATGTCGCAGGATACGCTGGCCAGGATGGCAGAAAGCGACCACCAGGGATTGCGGAGCAGTGGTCTGGAGCCGGTGATGAAGCGCCGCACGCTGGCGGCGGCCAAGGCACCGGCCGACTATCAGAGTTTAGCTGGGACACTTGCAGAAGAAGGCAAGACAATGGGCGGTTTCCGACTGGGGAAGTGGACGGCGTCGGAATCAGAGGCAATGACGGTGATTGTCGAGTACCACGAGTACGAGAGCAAGCTTAAACGCGACGACCTCGAACCGGACGAGATCGAAGAACTCAAAGACCCGATCCGCAATCTCGCCTGGCTCCTACAGAACACCACCTTCAGCGGCACCTCATCCGACTCACTTGACCAACCAAAGATCTACGCCCTCGAATGCCTCGGCTTCATCGACCAACCCACCGAAGAGCGCACCGTCTTTCTTTACAAACTTCCCCCCTCCGAACCCACCACAGACACAACCCTCACAACCCTCCACGCCTTCATCAACGCCGTCGACAGCCAAACCAAACGCCCACTGAAGAAGCCCTCCCTCAACGACCGCTTCAGCATGGCACACAGCCTCGCACTGACCGTCTCCAACGTCCACGCCTCAGCCTGGCTCCACAAAAACATCTGGAGCAGAGGCATCCTCCTCTTCCTCGAGACACCCAGCGGAACCAGCGCCTCAGGCCTCTACGCGCATCGCCTTACCCCTTCTCCAAAGGACAATACCAAAATCGTCTCCTATCTAAGCGACTGGGGCTACGCGCGCTCCGTCCAGCAAGGCACAGAAATGCGCTCCGACTTCGAGGTCGAGCCGAATCTCTACCGACACCCGGACCGGCAGGGGCGGCCGTCGCACCAGTTTAACCGCGAGCATGATATCTATGCGCTTGGGGTGGTACTGCTTGAGATCGGGCTGTGGGTGACGATGTCGCGGCTGATGGAGGCGAAGATCCGGGAGGCGGAGAACAGCGGGCGGCTGCCGAGGTCGAAGAAGGTGCTGGAGGATTTAGTTGCGCTGGCGCAGCAGGGGTTGCCGAAGGAGATGGGGGTGGGGTATACGAGGGCTGTGTTGGCATGTCTTAAGGGAGAGTTTAGGGGGAGAGAGGGGCCTGCGTTGGCGGTGGATTTTCAGGAGAAGGTTGTGGATGTTCTTGCGGGGGGGATCGAAATGTAGATACAGATACTGTATACAGTTATGCTATTACCTATTGAGATTCAGAACGTCTAGTACAGGCGTGCTAGCTTAGAAAGCAAGTGCGATAGCCAGTGCGAAGAAGACAGTAAAAAAGAACGAGGGCAGATTGCTCACAGCAGCACCGGTGAACACGGCTGAAGCGCTGGCCGAGCTGGATGCGGCAGCAGCTGAGGAAGAAGAGGAAGCAGACGAGCTAACAACCCCACTGCTCGAGGTCTGCACAGAGGCCGGGTAAGTACTTGCCGCAGCAATCAATGCTCGAGAAGAGGTAGAGGTGGAGGCGGAGGTAGAGGACGACGAAGCGGACACACTGACCGAGTTCGAGCCATGGATACCACTGCCGGTAGTCGAGTTCGAGGCCACGATGCTGGTATACGAGCCCGTCTTGTCGGTATAGTTGTACGAGGCAGCAGGATTATAGTTGATGATGTTGACCGACTTGACGTACATGGTGAAGGGGACATCGTCGTAATCCGTCTCACCACCAGCCCACTCAATTGTTCCCTCGCTGTTAGACGAATCGCCTCCGGCCCAGATGCCCAGCTTCACAACCATAGGCGTTTGAGGGAAGTTCTTCCCGTCGACGGCATCGGCATACTCGAGTGAACGCACGGACGTCCCGTCAATGTACCAGGTGATGGCCGCAGCGGTCCAGACAACTTTGTATGTGTGAAATTCGTCCTGGGGGGTGCTGACGGTCTCCCAGATGGCGCGGTCGTAGGTTGTCGTGTTTCCTTTGCCAAAGTAGTTGGTTTCGATCTGGGTGGTGTCGGTTCCAGTGCATTCCTGTCCTGGTCAGTATCTCTCTGTGACATTATAGGGGACAGGACTCACCCAGTCAATCTCATCTAGATCATCCGACTCCATGACGATCGAGCTGACGATACCGGTACCATTGGCTGCTTTCATGACGACCTCCACCTCGCCGAAGAAGATGTAAAAGTTTGTCTCAAGCGTAGGCGCATCGTATCGCTTGTTGATGGTGAATTCGGCTCCGTTACTGCCGTAGGTGACATTGCCTGAGATGGCAGTCCATTCATCGGAGCTGCCCTGGGTGAAATCGGTGGACAGGCTCCATTTCTTCAGGCCTGTGTCAGGGTCACAAGTTGCTAGGCTTGTTAGCAGAGTGAGGTTTTGACTACCAGATCTGGCTTACTGTTGGTAGGATTGCAGCTGGTATAGGTCTGCGCGGCGCCAATGGAGACAAAGGCCGAAATGGCCAGCAATGGCAGCATCATGTTACTGTATGGGTATTAACAAAATTGAAGATCAACGAGTGCATGGATATGAATGAACAAAACCAAGGAATGACTGGTTTATACTGAAAAATCGAGGGAGCAGCCGTTGATGTAGGGCAGCGACCAGCCACATGACGAATCCAGCGTTAACCCCGAGATGGAACGGACCATCGTTCGTCTGGCGTGACACGCACTCTGGTCGGACATAAATGCTCAATTCTAACGTAATTCTTCTCTAGTGCTCTGTAGAATTAAAAGGACAGCCCTCTGAAAGCTTACTGGTTGGGACGCGTGGCATGGTGGAGAAGGCTCCATGGACGGGGTAGCGGGATCGAATAAGCTGCGTCGTGATTGAATCGGATTCGGGCCGCTTCCAGGCAGAAGCGTTCAACAATAGATTGATAATTATACTCAATTGAACTTCACATATGCCCAAGAAGACACTGTCTGGTACTCTATCACAGAGTTGGTGGTTGGTATTTGCTTGTCTAGGTCCTCTTAACTACACGTACCATTCACCCTCGCTGCAAACCCTATGAACTGCGTGAATATGGGCTCCCCTCAGTCCAATAATTGACTGGCAGAAATAAGTACTCCATATCTGATTCAAAATCAACTTCACAGACGGTCGTCCAACTGTTAATTAGTGTGCGCTAATAGTACAAATCGCAAGCAAGACTACAAGATAACGAACCAGAGACAAATCTAAGATAGCATATTTCTCAATCAGATTTCAAGAGAGTGCTGTAATCCTTTACCAAACCATTAATTGGCTGACACCAGCTCAGTCACGTAGAAACTCATTTGTATATATATAGACCACTCCACAAGTCACAAAGCCAAGCTTTCGGCATAATTCTTATCGGCTCTAGGGAGGAAAGTGGCTGAAATATTCGTTTATGACTCGTCCGCCTGGACCCACTTCCTCTTACTAAAATTGCTACTGTGGAGCTACGTAAATCCAGACTTCTGCGAATGATTGCGCGGCATCCGTCGTCCATCGTGGTTGGATGCGTAGTCGGCCGCGTCACTGCTTTGATTTGCTTTCCAACCTCGGAATAGCATCCCTGGGACACTCAGAGTCAACTCTCAATATTCGACAGGAGGGAAAGAAGAAAGAACCGAGACAACTAGGACTCTTCCGTGACATTGGTGTTTCGGCTCCATGGAATGATCACCCGTCTGATATCAGAGATATGGACTATAAATAGGCTCAAATAGAATATTTTTACACCTCCAATTTTAAACTGCGTACATGGTGAAGTTGGATCAGCCGCACCACACTCGGGAGTTAATCTTCAGTTCATCTGTGACTTCTCAAGACTACTTCTCATAAAATGTCACCGGTAGATCCATCCTCAGGAAGGTCGCAACAGGCACCGGAAACAAACTGCCACGGGGGACTCCTGTCTTCAGAGGTTGAGGGCTTTGCAACTTTGCCAATTACCTTACGGTAAATGCTAGATAGTTCACTGTCCTTATTAGAGAAATTTAATTAATTGCAGGAACAATTGATTAAACTATGGATGGCCAGACGCAATATTATAGGAGTGGTCCTTTTTCAATGAAATGTTTACCGTCCTTGTTGTACCCATAGGGTGGTGAATGTCCAACAGCTGTAACTTTGACGCATTTTTTGCGACTGCTGGAAGCAATGTTTTAGTCACCTCCTGCTTCCCCAGTCCACTTGCCTTTCATTGAGGTCCATGCTGCGTCGGTGTTGTACGAATCTGCTTATGTTTATCGTGACCGCTGCCTTTTCTTTACATTTCTGAACCAATTTTTATGCATTTCGGCGGGGTTGATGTGCAAGACCCTCGCCGGATCTAGATACTACCAGGTCCACGTAACAACCTCTGAAGCCATTCCAACCGAGCAGCTCTCGCCCGCCGGTAAAAGGAGCATCTAGCACAAAGATATCAAATCCATGCCAACAACAAGGGAACACATGCAACTCAGCCGACACCCTGGCCTTGTACAAACGGTCCAGAATGGGAGAAGCATTCTGAGAAGTAGGTAAAGGAGAGACCAGTGTTTTGTCAGTGAATTCGCAAAAGATGGTCATTTGCTTACGCTGCATGACAATGCAATGTTATTGCAGAGTAGAATCTCCATCGTGGTACAATTTATGTAGAGGCTACCTACGTAACACGGTCTCATTATTTTCGTATCAGCCACATTGTCTCTGCTCTTTACAAATCTGTCAAAGCTTGGTCAATTCATCGTATGAGAAATGTATTCAGAATGTTGGGGACAATGAGAGACCGAATGATTAGTATAGCTTTACTCTGTGATGTGAATATCCAGCGCTGTGCTGATCCCCTATCCGGAGTAATAATAATCTGCTATACTCATACTGATTAGGAAGATCTGTCTCCTATAGCTTTAGGGCAAAGAAAATCCGCTAGTCGTGCATCTAGTCCCAGTTCTTGTTAGTACACAGGATGGTAGATTGATAGATGGTCCGTTCCGTCGCCTTGTCTCTCCACTTGCCCGTGACTCATAGTCAATCAGGAAAATCTATTTTAAAACGATCATGAACCTTCGTCAGTTGTGTATTTTGCATCATCCAAACAATTAATTCATCATGGATCACCTCAAACAAATATTTGCGCAATGCCACCAGGAAGGCCGTCCAGCGCTGGTCACGTACGTGACGGCCGGATTCCCCACGGCGGAGGAGACCCCGGACATCATGCTGGGCATGCAGGCCGGAGGAGCAGGTGAGTTATTTAGTCTAGAGGGTGAATTGACCCTGATACAACTGCATAGATATCGTCGAACTGGGCCTTCCTTTTACCGATCCCATCGCAGACGGTCCGACCATCCAAAGGTCGAATTTGAAGGCCCTCGAGCATAGGGTCACAATCACCTCGATGTTGGAGATGGTTCGGACCGCGCGAAGAAAAGGGTTAAAGGCGCCGGTGCTGTTTATGGGTTACTATAATCCTATCCTACAGTATGGGGAGTCGAGGCTTTTGGCGGATTGCATCGACGCCGGGGTCAATGGCTTCATTATTGTTGATCTGCCTCCGGAAGAAGCTGTTCGATTCCGCAATGGCTGCATAAAGACGGGGTATGACTACAACCAACATTAACAATGGATGGGTGAACTAATTGACTCGTGGACAGTCTCTCGTACGTCCCTTTGATCGCCCCCTCCACCACCGAAGATCGCATGAAGGTCCTCTGCAACATGGCCGATTCATTTATCTATCTTGTCTCCCGCATGGGCGTCACCGGCGCCACCGGTACCCTCAATTCAGCCCTTCCCGCCCTCATCCAGCGCGTCAAGGAGTTGTCCGGCAATGTCCCTGTGGCCGTGGGGTTTGGAATCAGCACTCGCGAGCATTTCCTCAGCGTGACCTCCATCGCTGACGGCGCCGTCATCGGCAGTCAGTTGATTACGATCCTCGATGATGCCCCTGTCGGACAGGCCGCCAGGGCAGTCGAGGACTATTGCTCACAGATTACACAAAGAAAGGTTACCAGTGCGCCTGATGCGTCAATGGAGGCGAGCGCAGTCGTCCAGCCTGCTGTAGACAGTGATGTGGCTGCGATGGCCGACGGAACAGGGCGGTTCGGTGTCTTCGGCGGTCAATACGCCCCAGAGGCCTTGACCACCTGTCTGGCTGAACTTGAGGCCGGTTTCGAGGCCGCTCGCAATGATCCCACCTTCTGGGAGGAATACCGATCGTACTATCCGTACATGGGTCGTCCCTCCAGCCTACACCTGGCTCCGCGACTGTCCGAACACGCAGGCGGCGCGAATATCTGGTTGAAGCGGGAGGACCTCAACCACACGGGATCCCACAAGATCAACAACGCCCTGGGCCAGATCCTGGTTGCGCGTCGGCTGGGTAAGACGGAGATCATCGCCGAGACGGGTGCGGGTCAGCACGGGGTCGCAACTGCCACTGTCTGCGCTAAATTCGGCATGAAATGCACCATCTACATGGGTGCCGAGGATGTCCGTCGGCAGGCCTTGAATGTATTCCGGATTCGCTTGTTGGGGGCTACGGTTGTCCCTGTTGAATCGGGGTCGCGCACGCTCCGGGACGCGGTAAACGAAGCCTTCCGAGCGTGGATAGCGCGTCTGGATACTACGCATTACATTATCGGGTCTGCGATCGGGCCTCATCCCTTTCCGACCATGGTCCGCACATTCCAGAGCGTGATCGGTGAGGAGACCAAAGCTCAGCTGCGAGACCTGGGCAAGAGCCCGGATGCGGTGGTTGCCTGTGTTGGGGGCGGCTCGAACGCTGTCGGCATGTTCTATCCATTCTCTGAGGACGCCTCCGTCCAGCTGGTCGGCGTGGAAGCCGCAGGAGATGGCTTGGATACGGAACGGCATTCAGCTACCCTGAGTCGAGGCTCGGTTGGGGTTCTGCATGGGGTTCGCACTTATGTGCTGCAGAACCAGCATGGACAGATCTCCGACACTCACTCAGTCTCTGCGGGACTGGATTATCCTGGCGTTGGACCGGAATTAGCGCACTGGAAAGAGAGCAACCGGGCGACATTCCTTTCGGCCACCGATGCCGAGGCCCTGCAGGGCTTCCGACTGCTGAGCCAGCTGGAAGGCATCATTCCCGCGTTGGAGACCTCGCACGCTGTCTGGGGGGCAGTCGAGGTAGCCAAGCAGCTGGGACCCGGCAAGGATCTCGTGTTATGCTTGAGTGGCCGTGGGGACAAAGACGTGCAGACCGTGATCGATGAGTTGCCCACGGTAGGGCCTCAGATTGGATGGGACTTGCGGTTTTAGAGGTTATAGTATACCGCGTATGCGTTAGACAGAGTTAGATAGATCAAAAGGGTGTGCAATAGCAATGAGAAAGCCTCCATAAAAGCCGACCAGTAAAGCCATGCGTATCATAGACGTGCCTGGCTAAACTAACACCTAAAGGAGAGGGCGACCAGAATGACTATTCACAGAACAACTGTTAAAATTATGGCCTCAGGCAGCCATCACATAAAGTGGAGCTTACCGGGCCGCTAGCCCGCATTTGGTGATCACGTGCTTAACTCCCTCCATGTATGCGGCATACCCGGCATCAATGGGCAGCAGCCTGAAGGAAGTGTCCATCAATGGAATGATTGGGAACTAGAAGAACTCAAGCCAATGAAGGTTCTGGAAGAGTCTTCTAGCCAGGTAGCAAATGTCAATGTTCTCATACACATACAACAAGGGTGAGATCTGGTGGATCTGGCATGGCACTGTTTGCAAGGTATTATGCAATATTACCCTTTTGAGACTAGCGGCGTCCCCAGCCTCGACCCATCAGACAGATCAAGTGAGGTAATAATGATTGAAGATGGCCATGATGAGATGCCACCACCCTGCAATGACTGGGCAATGCCTCATATTCCAGCTCAACAATGTGATGTGTCGACTTGTCACCTCATTGACCAATTCTATGGCGTCAGTAAGCAACCTTCAGCAAGCTCAGTGGATGAATGAGGTATGGTCGGATGTTGTCATGGTGAGGTTTACATTTCTGAAACATGCAATCTCTGGTCAAGCAACAAGGCAATCGGCCCTAATACGTACCCCAGAATCGACTAGCTTTCTTGTTCCAGGATCTGTGGGCCCAGGCCCGCAGATCTTCCATCAGTCACCATCAGTGATGTCTCTGAGACTGAGGTAAATGCAAGGACGCCTGATTCTAACAGGGTCAAGCATCTCAGCAATTCACTGCCATCTCAAGGGTACCTCCTTAATGGCTGCTATCTGAGATCCCAACACAATTGGCCCCACCGATGATGTCGATTGACCTCATCTCCAGAATACTGTAGCAGTCACTCGAAGTGCATCAGAGTGGATACAACAGGCGATCAACATTCCCAACATGGAATACCAACGGCATCAGTCACAGTCCTCCGGCTACATCATCATGTAGTCAGCTCGCTCTCTCAAGCATAAATACCCGCCTTTCCCTCGCCCTGATCCATCCAAATCATCAGATCAAATCACCAGAACAATCAAGCATCTACTGAACTATCTCTCAAATCAATCCACTACTTCAAATCACTTCAACTACCATCAAAATGTCCTCCAACCAGAACCCCGGAAACTTCGCCAACCGCCCCCACGAGGAGGTCGAGAACATTGCTCGCAAGGGAGGCCAGTCCAGCCACCAGGGTGGTTTCGCCAGCATGGACCCCCAGAAACAGGTACGTCTACACAACACTCTTGCACTTTGACGACAATACTAACTGATGTCTACAGAGAGACATCGCTTCCAAGGGTGGCCAGGCCTCCAGCGGTAGCTTCCAGCCCGGTGAGGAGCGTGCCCGTGAGGCTGGTCGCAAGGGTGGCCGCGCCACCGGTGGTACCGACTACCCCGAGGAATAAATCGGACAATATGAGTGACGACCTTGAGTGATGATGAATGGACTCGCTGGCAGCGCCACATGTACTATACTTTGAATGAAACAATGAACTTTCACTGATATATTCAAACACTTTAGTAGTACAGAAAGTATTCGACGGAGACATTTTGGAGTATTGATTTGAGATGATCTCTTGTTATAATGCTACGGACCTACTTTGGTCCATAATTCACTAGCAGAGGGATCGTTCGTTAAAGGAGATTAGACTGCAGGCGATGCAAAACAAATGTGCTGGTCATAGTTCGACAATAGTTCGACAATAAAACATTTATGTACTAGGTTGAAATCCACACGGACACTATAAGCCATCCCAGGCTCTTAGGCACTCAGCTGCCGCAGACAGCCAGACGGCTTTGAGCAATCTGGTCAGCATGGGCGGGACATCTGTGATGCAAGCGGCGGTTGTTGTTTAGCAACATCCCATCTTCCACTGCTTAAGCGAGACCTTTAATTTGTAAAGTTTGCTCTGAGGTTATATACAGGAAACTGATTCATGATGATTTCTTTGCAAATCTTCCACGCTCTTTCAGATCGAGGATCTCTGGTTGACATTTCTCTTAGCTAACGAATAGATCTGTCCACACTATCTGCAAGTTTACCTGTAGTGACCAAGCTTTTTTGCTTCCCATGCTGCAGCTTTATCAAGAAAATAACCATGGACTGCACAAGATAATGTAGTGTACACCACCAAGGCGAGATATTGTAAAGCCAGGAAGTGTCAGGGCAGTCAGGAAACAGTGACAGCATCTGATATGCTGATTCCACACATGAATCGGCCAACTTCTTGCATAGCGCACTGCTAGGTTGCTTCGTTGCTCGACGAAGATAGGGCTGAAGAAGCAGAAGCTTTGTACTGTAGAAACGAAATGCCAGGCTTACTCGCTGCCTGATATAAACATCAGACTGAACTTTTGTATCCTGAAACTGTAGTTCAGGTGAAAGCCGTGAGGACCAGTCGCCTAATTTTGTATTTAGCGAAATGGTGATATCCTCATGGACATTCCACGGTTCACTCGAACCTGCAGGAGCATATAGAGATTCAATAGACTGCCTCATCAAAAGGGTCAGCTGAACAAAAGAAAGAAAATAGCGCGAACTATCAAGTGCAGGCCCACGGCTCTCTTCTCTATCTGTCTCCAGGCCGTCAGGTACAGACGCTATAGACGTCCGAGATGCCTCTGAGTTCTGACCAATAGTTAGCATACTCCGTTCAGACCTTCGCTTCCGGGGACATCGTACGGACCATATTCTTCCTCCGATTGATAGCTCACTCTAGTATACTCTGTAGTATCCTGTTTATATTAAAGCAATCATTTGCTTGTGATGCTATCACCGAACAGGCTACATTCCCGGCCTTGACAGAAAGACGGTCAAGTCTTCAGAGAATACGAACGGAGTACAGTCACCGTCGGCGCTGGGGCCCGGATGATACATACCTTGGATGAATACTGGAGCAGTTTCGTGCCTAGTTCCACCATATTTTATAACAGCATTCTCTGATGCAATAATACCATAGTGTGTTTGTGGCTCACTGTCCTCACGTTCATCCCTTGCCACGTCCTACTCCATTAGACACCCATCGCAAGTAGCTGCAGTTGGAGGATGCTTATACTGGATTTAGAACAGTCAGTCATATTGGCATTCTAGTCACCTGAAGTTTCATTACATCCGTGCATTTTTTTCGCATCACTTTGTCGTTAAAAGAAGGATAAAGAGGGTCTTTGATTAGTGCATTAGTTCTCATCGTGTTAACTGCAGCTAGCAGTAAACTTGGTGGATTGTTTAATGACCTAGTGCGGGTGAGTTGCCCATTCTTACTAACTTTGCCCATATCATGCTGGAACACACCACCACAGGTGCCTGTAGGATAACTGATCATGATATCACTGAGCTGTATGTTATTAGCAGTGGATGGAATTCCTCCTCTAAAACTGACCATCAGCCCAATCCATAGTGACTTGGAAAATGTATGCATCATGTTATTAGCAACTGTTGTCGCTAATCATCCTATATTACCCTCCAGGACACGCGATCGCAACATAATGTCTGCCGATTCGGCCCAAGTATACATTTATATCTGCATTATCCTGCTCCTTGAGAGTCCCAATCTCTCATTAAGCATTTCCTGAGCTGCAGCTGTCTCAATAGGCAGGGCACAGATCCAGCTAATCTGGTACTCTTCCAGTGTGGGGGAAGACATCGTTCTCCAGCTGTATTAGCAGCAGAACACAACATACGCACTGTATAGAGAAGAAGATGGAAAGATCAGGCATTCACACAAGGATCACGGATGAATTAGAGATGATCAAAAGATTGTCAGTTGCAACAAAGGAGGGAGAAGTCAATGAGCTGGCACTGCCAAGATCAGTCTTGTAAAGATAACAAGGCTGACAATGTTGGTCAGTCAACAGTGCGGGGTCATGGCGGCAAGACATGAAGCATCATTGGATGGATTCAGGAACCTCGGATATAATCAGCCTATATGTAGTTTGCCCCTGAACCATCCTAATTAAGACACTTTGCGCTTCCTGATTCTCTCATTTAGTTACATATTGAGCTGAATGGAACTTGCTATTCCCATTGCAAATCTACAGGTTATGAGCCCACTCTCTTTAAAGAGCCTCAGGGTTTACCTTTGCCATTACCCACTTTTCAGTTCTCTTAATAAGTCTTTTTGATCCACAGTGACCCATTCCTCCTCCAGGCTCGGCTTGAGCGATGAGCGGCGGACCAGGCGGAGGAGGGCTGCCTCCATGTGTTGGTGAAACATATTCGGGATTCATTGAACCGACTTCGGGCAGTACGTTCGATACTGGGGAAACTATCAATATTTCCTGGTACGGTGGAAGGGTGCAGTATGGAGCAGGCCTAACAGCAATTTGGGATTTGGTGCTGGTGCACAGCAATGATACTACTGGTTGGGAGAAAGCAATATTCAACTCCAAGGCGTTCACTTTAGAGTCTAATCGAACGGGCCTCTTTTGGTTTTCCGATCCATGCAACAATACGGTGTTCCATCAAAAATGGACTATTTCAGCAGACCTGAATTTCTCAAGCACCGATTTTGTACTGATCGCCAAGAACGTGACGACTGATACCGAAAACAGAACTTATACCAGCGATCCTTTTGTCATTCGGGAGAAAGTGGCATCCGCTACGATAGCGTCCATTGCCACCTCAACCAGCATCAGTGGTACAACTTCGTCCTCTTCAACATCACGGCCAACGGGTACAAGCCAAGATTCGCAGCTTTCTACTGGTGCCAAGGCAGGTATCGGCACTGGCACTACGCTGGCTGTTATCACTTTTCTGCTACTGGGATACTGGCTATACCGAAGGAGAAGGGACCGTAAGAAGCGCGGTGCACCAACTAGCGCTGCGGAGGGATACCAGAAGCCAGAATTAGACGGGCAAATCATGAAAAGCCCAGTTGAAGAGGCAGATGGGCAGCAAATTTTTGAGGTTGACGGAGGTAATGCGACTAAACAGAAGATACCGCCGCAAGATCCTGTCGAGTTGCCCATATGATGACCACATCTTAAGTGGCGGCCTCACGCCCATATTCTTTATTTGTTTACCTTATTTATCTCCTACACCGCTTTTGAGTTTTCTGACATCGAGGAATAAGGCCTCAGCTCATGTACTATGTAGTCTCCCTATCCACCTATGAAAGTGGACCATATGTGGTCTGCCTTGCTGACCAGCGACCATATCAGCACCGATATCGCGGTAGACGCGGGGAGGGCAGTTTGGTTCGGCCATACGAGGGGAGCTGGGCCGGACCAGACATGGGAATAGTGGGAAATCAACACGCCTGTCGCGCTTTCGAAACGCATCTCGCGGGATACACAGGGATGCTTAATGTCGAAATGATCGGGGGCTCTATTATCGAGGTGCATCTACATTTCTCGCCTCAGTAACCGAACCTGTATGGATCTTTTTTCACTTCTTCCCTTGTTGATCTTTATTGCGGAAAAGGATGGACAGGTCCGTTGGGCTCTAAAACTGCAGCACCAGTGGGTATAGTGTTCCACTATGGGACGATGAGAAGTATGCGAAGATCGGTACGACTCTTACGGATAACGCTTCGCGGCAGCTGGAAAGTATGTTTGATGTCGAAAGCATTACCATGCAGTGTAGTCGGGAGAAGCCAGTGGAAAGCATTCCAAGACCTTTGGGTGGCTTAGGATAGCCTGGGTCAATGGGTATGATCTAACAATTTGCAAGTTAACCAGGTTGTGCATTGCAGGCATACCTTCATCAATTGGATAATATAGAAATATAGAAATATAGATATATAAAGATATTATAACCAATTAATCAACTCTCTTCTTATTGCCTTTTAACTGAAGTAGGTTAGTTTGAGTGCTCATGATTTTAAGCTCTACCAGGCCTTCTTCTATCTAGAGCGCTATGTTGATTGCTTCATGAATTGAATACTAATACTGTGCGGCAGAGCCAATAGTCATACCATTATCTGTGTAACAACATTTGATATAAAATTATATGAAGAGAACCACATATAGCTGTTATTCCCTCCTATATCAACCAATGTCACTATTTACATGAACAATTTAGGAACCCATATACACTTTTAGTACCACAGGGTAACCCCCGATTCACAGCGACTCGGCCACCAATACTTTAAAAGTACAATCAAGAATCCACCAGACTAACGCTTATGAATGCGTGTTTTCCCCTCAAAAATTATCGCCATGTTGCCAGCTAACGGTGATGGTTTTTCGATTGCAATTCCGCCATGGTCCATACGCTCCCACCTTCGTAGCACTTGCTCAGATTCGAGCGTTCTGAAGTGGCCTTTGCCCAGTGATCTCCTCCGCGCATCAAGAACTTTGGTCATTAACGCCAACGCGCTTTCTGCTTGGCCTTGGGACTTCCAAACCAGTGCAAGATTGTGCATGCTTAATAATGTCTCCATGTGCTCAGAACCTCTGATCTCCTGCTGTGCAGCTATGACGTCCTGCCATTCTCTCGCAGATTCGTCAAGGAGTCCTTGATAATGATGAATTAATGCTAGGTGCGCTTTGGCCCACAGCGTATGTGGATGATTCACCGGTAAAACTGATTTTCGCCCTGCAATAACTTGCTTGCAGACTTCTTCCGCTTCGACCCATCTCTCCTTTCTGATGTATATATTGGTCAGTATTAATAACGATGTCAGAGAATCCCGGTGGGTTTTCCCTAGAACCTCTTCCCTCGCTTCGATGACATTGCTGATAAGCTCCAGTGCCTCATCTAGTCTGTCTTGTCTCACATAAGTGGCCGCAAGATCTGCGGCGGCTGTGAGCGTTGCTGGGTGCCTATCGCCTTGTATCTTCTTTCTTATGCGCAGAACATCGAGTTTCATTTTCTCCGCAGCTTCTAGAAGATAGAATGCGTGGTAGGCAGCTGCTAACCTAGCCATAGCATCCACTGTCGTGATGTTGTCAACACCCAGTTCGGATTTCATGTTACCAATGACGAGTTCGAGTAGCTCAATTGCCTCCTCCCACTTGTTCTGGCCACAATATGTGGCGCTAAGAGCTGTTGCAGAGTTGAAAATGCTGTGTTTGGTGCAGTTGAGCCTCTGAAAAGTTTTGTAGACGTAAGCTTGCAAGTCTTCGGCTTCTTTATAGCGGGCCTGGTCGAAGTAAATCCAAGCTAGTGAGGCCATTGATTCTAGCGTTTCCTTATGCTCATCACCGAGCACACGTCTCCTATACGATAGAGCTTTTTTCTGCAGCTCTTCCGCCTCATCCAACGTCCCTAACATTCTGAAAGCCCAGGATAATCGAGAAATTACGTCAATTTCTTGTGCTTCATTTTCGTGCGGGAATTTTCTCCTTTTCTTCATGACTTGCAGGTCCAGATCCCTTGCGTCCTGCCATCTCTCATTGACCTCGAACATAGTCCAATAGCTGTCGTATGCATCGTCAAAATATTCCTCTGGAAGATCTAGCTCAACTCTAAAGCGCTCCAGAGCATGTACGTGGGGGAGCAGATGGCGGTAGAACGAGTAATCAGTTGTTTCAGATTGTCGTTCGATGGCGGCTGCCAGAATGGCTATTGCCGTCCGGAAGGTAGCCGCTTGTTGTTCCTTGGTCATTCGATGCCTTATCCAGTAGTGGACCAGTGGGTGGAGTGAATATGTGCTGGCAGTGTGATGTATCTCGATGAATGAATACCTATACAGTGTCTGAATCGCTGTTCTAAACACGATTGGGTCCCACTCCCCATATTTATCCACCGACAAAATCTTGGTTGGGAGATCAGATGTTCCCTTGGTTGTCGCTTCAACATTTCCGCCGCATGGTTTTGCCAAGCTGACCCTTGTAGCCCTCCGGAAGATGTCTTCCATTATGTCATTTGGGTGAAAGAATGAAAAAACTTGCATCAGACCGAGCGTACTATCCGCGAACTCTAACTGCTTGTTGTCATTTTGGATAGCGCTGAGCGAAGTTTCCCATGCGGCGATCAGGTTATTGTGATAATTCGATGCCCCTCTCATGGCCGGATCTGCTAGAAGTCGGAACGGATGCCGTCTGAAGATCTTGAGGTAGCCGCTGAAGTTACAGAAACCACTGCTTATTGAACTAGCAGCATGTTGAATTGCAAGGGGAACATATCCGAGTTCGTGAACTATCGCTTTCATCCTTTCGTGCGTTTCGGGAGTATATTTTTTGTTGTACGAGAGCCTTGATAGTAACAACACTGCCTCATTCTCGGTCATCTGCCCAACTTGTGCAAACCCATCCTCATCTGCCAGTTCCCGCATATTAGGATTTCTTGTGGTGATCAAAGTGTTCCCATATCTGCTGTCCACAAGGAAGCCTTCGATTGCTGCCGGAGCTTCATCGGCGTTGTCAAAGATCAAGAGCCATTTCCTGCGTTGAGATGAGAGCCATTGAACTATCGAATCTGCGGAGTATACTACTCCGTTGGTTTTAGCATCCGGGTCGAGAGCGATCTCTCGAAAAGATGAATTCAACGTTTCGGTATTCGAAGCGTCAACCAGGAATATCTTCCAGAAGCTGCGACATTGGTCAGCCGTATACCAAATCTCGCAAAGAGTACATACATGTCAGCGCACTCTTCTGCGAATTTGAGACAGATTTGCGTCTTGCCAAAGCCTCCGGGCCCATAAAGTACAAAATCTCTTCGATGGACACGCGGGACAGCAGTTGAAGAAAAGAAGAGTCTCAATTGTTGGATGAAATCCTCGCGTCCTGTAAATTGCTTGCTTGGAGATTTCAACTGCTTTGATGGGCCACCTAGCACTGACTTTAAAGTCTGCTGCTTCTTGAACACCCGAGATGCGATTCTCGCGGTTGTCTGAAGAATAATGGGCGAAGAGTTTGGGGCATCTTCGGCGGGTCGCTTGAGTGAACCTTCGCGCGGGGAGCAGGGTGAGGAACCTAGAACGGCCGCTTATAACAATCAATAAGCGAAAAAAAATACTTATCAAGGTTACAGGAACGTGCTAAATTTTGATTTGCTTACCTCGACTTGGTCCACTCTCCAAGGGTGCCAGGGGAATTGGTGTAAAGTCAAGAAGTGATCGCAGGCAGGCTGCCGAGCTGGCCGCCGCAAAGCGCTGCCACTGCTTGTTCTTATGGCTATCGGCATAGTCCGCCACTCCCTTAATCAGAATACATGGTAGACTATCCCATATGCCGGCTAATTCCATTTCGAACCCAATCACACCCTCGTCCTCAGAAACCTGGTCTCGGTACGTAGCGGACTTGATCACCATATCTCCCGATGCCACAAAGCCGAAGTGCAAATTGGGACAGGGAGTGTGAACATCGGGGGTCCGACGGCGAGAAATCACAGAATCCTCAATTTTCGAGACATCAAAGAAACATTGACAATTTGTTGGACTGTGCTCGTACGTTGACCGAAACAATATATCCTTCTGTGAGCCTGGATACGGGATTTCTTGTGCTTCTTGAATCTTCGCAAGATGAAATAAAAGCTCCGGCATCAGCAGCTTATGCGATGCTTTCATCATTGCAATTATGGATCGAATTTCTTGGCTCGGTCTTCCCAGATTGGATGTCAGCGTATCTTTGCGGACGAAGCCATTCGGTAGACGTGTCCCGAGGTCATATTGGACAACACCATGACTGACAATAACGTCTCCAAGAAGAATGTCTCTTCTGGCTCCAGGTTGGTCCATATCCTGCGCAAACGGAACGCCACCACACACCCAAGTAGAAATGAAAGCTCAATTCCAGGATAACTTCGCTTAAGATGGACTGCCACACTAGCTGCAGCTTGCTTGCCGGCGTTAGGCATGTGGACTAGGATGATATTGTATTCACCGATACGTCCTAGTGTATAAGCATTGGCATCATCGGAAGCCTTCGTCAGATTTTGGTATTGATCTCCACTGTACACCACTTCGAAGAGTGGCAACACCGCCTCAGCTTCCAGTGGAAGGGCACAAAGGACTGCGATCTTAAAATCCGTTCGATTGACAGGTGGATTGGCTGTTGCCATACTTAGCACCACTTTGTAGTTAGACAGGGAGAAACAATTGATTTGTCAACGATATGGTATGGCGAGATGCCGGCCATTTCTCACCCGAGATACAGATCTCCGTCAAAACATGGCACCCGGCCAGGCTACCTGCTTTTAAACCTCTGCGAGTTGCCTACTTCTTACCATACAGACCTGTGTAGGCTCTCTTTGTTGAAGTGTGGAAAAGGCTGGGACAGGGGCAGGCGGCTATGCTGAAGGAAAGAAAACTACAGCTACGAATCAATTGCGCCACCTCGACTTCCCGAACGTGTGCCAAGAATTGGACAGTTTAACTGCTCTCCTGACTCGCAAGGTGCCCATGAGAGGTTTCTATTACTGTATTTTAGGGCTCGAGGAACCGGATTCCTGGTTTCATACCAATGCCGGAGTTGATCGCGTAGACCGAGCGGGCGTCAAAACCGGGGAGCATGTTTGTGCCGTAATCACGCTTGGCGCGCCTTGACACTAGGGTTTGGGTAGAGCCTTTGTTTTTGCCGGGCTGAAACACGCTTCGACCCTCACTGTACACTGCAGACTCAATACAAGGATACATTTTCACAGCTACAATTCCAGATCTCGGCGAGTTTGGAAACATAGCACAACTCTTGGCCTTTTCCCGTGGATCCCAGAAGATTCAGTGCGTAAGAAGACACCTGCACCAAATCCCCTGGACCTAGAGGAATGGCAGAAGTGGCTTGATCCATCATGGTGCTTGATTACACGCATTGTGAACTATAGATGACCAGAACCTGGGTAAGCAGGTTTACAATCATGACTCCCCATGTGTTTGCTAACGATGAGCAATGACCAATGACTATAGAATATTCAAGTTTGTTAGAGACTCCAGACGAGGCTCTGATCACACTTCAACCTACTGTCACAGCTCTTACTGGAAAATGCTTGTCTTGTGGACGAGAGCGGAGGACTCGGACGAGGATAGGGGAACTGAGAATGGGATGCTGGTCAGTCTGTTTGTATTGAGTACATGACGGAGGCTGATTCTCCACGATCAGACCAAGATCGAAATTGAGCAACTTCGGTACGTCCTGTAGCATTATACGAGATATGCACAGTCTTCAGATGAAATACGACTCTGTGTAATTGTGAAGGGCTGTGGTGATACTAAAAGTAGATTTAATGCAACTCTTCCTAGGACGTTTCAGTATACATCAAGTGTTCTTGCCAGCCGACCTATACATATCCATAGGTATGCAAGAGTCGATACTGATAACCCATCCGGTATGGTATACCCAAATGCCGACCCCAACTTCCGGATAGAGCGATAACTGGCTTGATAACACTACTCCAACTGCTATCAAACCCTGAATGCATTGGAGATAAGCTAACAGCCGTCCTGTGGCTGTTCATCCTCTTATCGCCCGATTGGTATATTTCGAAGATAAGCATCATTGGGGTCATCTATATCAATTCTCGATGCCACGCTATAATCTATATAACAACAGCAGAGACACCTCATTTCTCTGAGAGGGTGACACAACATGGCCCAATCCAACGACCTACAGGTCCTCCCCCCAAGCACCGGCTATGGCATCGTGGCAGTGCCCGTCGGGCTTATTCTGCTCTGGGGACGGATGTCGACAGTAGCTGCGGTCATGGCACCGTGGCTCGGTTTCGCCTGTGGCATTGCGGTTTGGTTCGTTACTGCAATGAAACGGTCTGGGGCGATTAACATCGAGGCGACGGGGGATGGGACGAATGCCGCTGCGGGAATCTTGCTTCCTTTGGCGTTGGTATCGTCTCTGCTGTGGTTCTGAGCTATCTTTTTCCGAAGAGGTTTCCGTGTATGGATGCCCAGGTCGCGCCGGGAATTGAGGCAGTGACTCCGACGCCTCAGGAGGACGCAGTGCAGCCATCGAAAGCTGTCGACGGTTATGAAAAAGGGACACCGGCACCGGCAAAGAATGAGATTGTCGAGTTTGTCCATGACAAGCAGATCGAGCCTATGAATCCAATTCTGGCCCGTAAGGCAGAACGCCTGGCGCAGGGAGCGAGTATCGCCTTTATCCTCATCGGCGTGATCCTCGTGCCGTTCACTCTCTTCGGAACCAGCTACATGTACAGCAAGCCGTTCTTCACCGGCTGGGTAGTCGTGTCGCTGATCTGGATCTGGGCCACTGTCATCATCTGCGTGGTATACCCAGTCGTCGAAAGTGCCGGGGCGCTGGGAGACATTTCTAGAGGACTATGGATGGACATGAAAGCGTTGATGGGAGTGAAAAAGAAGAGCTTGCAGACCAACGCCGTCTAATTATATCTAGTTAGTTTAAAATCAGCACTTTTATTCTCCAGCCAAAAAGCAAACCACAGCCAATGCAAACGCCCCTGAATCATCCTGTCTCCCATCGTAATCGTATCCGACTTGCTCCAAAAACAACCCCAGCTTCGAGTCCGTCCAGCCCAGCAACGGCGCAAACTCAAGACACATACTTTGCATCCCGCACGCGTCTAGCTCATAGTGTCCTTGTACAGAGAGGACCCGGCCGGGGTAATACATTCCCTGGATAGGACAGATAGGCGTGCTCCCGATGTTCACCCACGGCGCGGGCAGCGATACTGCAGCTGTCTCTGGCAAGACGCCCTCATTTTCTCCTTTCACCATTACCCGATCGCCGTGGAACATCTGAATCTTCAGTTGGCCATTTGGTAAACCGCCCAGCGCAAGCGGAAACGCATCGACGAAGTCCCTGTTCAGCTGGACGGTATGGATCCCCACTTCCCTCCCCAGCGGACATTTCTCAACATATACATCCCCCGCCCCCGAATCGACCAACGCATGTCCGATCAACTGGTGGCCGAAGCATGTCCCCATGATCCTCACGGCGGGGTACTCCCGAAACACAGTCTGCAGGAACTTGGCCAGTTTTTGCATCCACGGCCGCTTATCGATCTCATAGACGCCCGGCGCGCCTCCCGTGATCAGGATAGCATCGATACTGTGTTCGGATAATGGTGTCTGTGTTTTCCGCAGGTGTCTGAAGTCAGGATAGTGTCCTCCACGAATGTCGTATGGTGTCACTGCGATGCTGATGTCGCTTCCTGGCGAGAGGACGTTGAGGCGGGTGGCTGCGTCCTGGAGGGCATTGCGGAAATGGGCGCTGCAGAGGCCGTGTGTTTCGTAGAGGGTTCGAGGGGGGATGTCGACGTCGAGGACGGCGATGTGGATTGTTCGGGTCATTTTGTTGTCGTGCTTGCTGTGCTGGGAGTCAAGAGACGATGCGATCCATGTTCATATACTCTCTGCCGGGCTAAAATTCATACACTGCTGGAAACTGTTACATAACATCTATTGGGTAATGAGACTACATCTTGGAGTAGTATATCCACTCATCTCCAACAAGGCCGCAAACAGATCAGATGAGCAGGGCAATGGATGTATAATCCGATAGCTAAAACTGAGCTTATTCTTTCTGCTCCAAGCGGATGAGTGATCTACGCTCTTCCCCGTGGGGCAGGCGGCCTTATTTTTACGTACAAAAAGTCTTAGGGTTGTTCCTATTAGCAATAATATTATCAAATGGATTGGATTTTCTTCCTTGGTTCCGGGATGTTCCGGTGTTTGCTAAGAGGATCTTCTTCTTTTTCTTCTTCTTATAAACAGAAGATGCTCCTTGTGGTTATTTGAGTTGTTGGAGAAACTACGGGCGGATTTTGAGCGAGCGTTGGAGTATCCCATCATCCTGTCAGATTCTGCTATCACGAGGACATGTATCCGGAAGGATCCGAACAAGTTCTCTCTCTGGTTTGCTAAGAATGGTTCTTTCTGTTCTTGAATGTATCATTGTCGATACAAGGATCGCGAGGATGTCAACATAGACCGTAGTTCCTCCATGGGGAATAGCATAGCCCTTCTGATCGAATATATTGAAGTATCATCAATTGACGTAGACGAAGCCAACGGTCTGCAACTCGTAGATTGCTAGGCATGAACTCTTCATGGGGCAGCTGTACCTTAATATCACTCTGCTACCTGACCGTTTAAATGTTCAATCCTTATATGTACACTAGACGATCCTGACTCAGTGGCTCTGAAACTTCGGCCGACAGCCACGTTGACAGGAGTGCATCGCTACTAGGGGCATTCAATGGCAGGGGAGTCCAGCAATCTTATACTGTCTTCAAGGGGCACCAAATTAATACCACTGATCATTTGGAGCATGTCTCGCTCTCGTTTAACCCGCCATGTGGAGCGGTCCTGGACCAGCTCCGTCGCATTATCTGGGGAAAACTCCACCCTCACAAACAACGGTCGAGGACCAGTTTCTCATGGCATATCTTGATTTGGATCTGTTGTTCAATAGATCTCCGATGATTGTACCACGTAGAAAGCATACTCAAGGTAGTGTTGATATACGAGTAGCCCTTCCTGTGTATTCTTGCTTGTCAACTAATATAGAACGAGTAGATCACAGATAGAGTCTTCTCGCTCCGGAATCTGTCAGACACATACCTCTGCTCTCATGATTCATTCGACACACGGAATACACGGCTTTTGAACTCCACAGGCCGTTCGCAAGCACAGGCAATATTCTGATCCGAGGGCAAGGGACCAACACCCTACTGCCCGTCAAGCGATGCAACGTCTACGAGCCAGGTAGTTCTTTTCGTTCCGATAGCAGTGGCTTGATCATTGGTAGCCATTGCTTACTCCGTATACTAGTCTGGGCACCAGGCGTCTAGACCCGAGTCGAGTCGAGATCTAATCGGCTGTATATACCCAAAGTAAGATGTCAAAGCCAACCCCTGAGTCCATCCTTGAATCTACCCTCAGTATGACTCTATCACATGCGGTGCATCTGCTTCATACACACTCCCTGTCAGTGAGAGATTTTCTGTCCGTATACAGTGGAGCAGGCTGATGTGTCGCTTGCCACGATTGGTGACAAACACGATTAGAGTGGATTCGCGAATGTTCTCCCGTTGGACGGCGCAGTCTGTGGCTGCAGGTCATATTTCAATTCCGTCAGTTGATTGGCTGGAAGCGCATTAAGTTTAACTTTGTAACACTCTAGCTCACCGGAGGCGAGTTGGTGACCCCGGAACACCCAGCCAATCATATCACTGCCCTCATTTGCGATTTGGCGTTAGATGGAATGGCTATAATTAACCAAGGCCTGTGAGGCTGGAGCCATGGTTACAGCTCGGCGTCTGAGGCTGACTGGGCGGATGCGGCGAGTTGTCACTGTCATTTGGGCTCTGGGATGGCAATAAAGGACAGATTTTGGTAGGTCTTTTGAAAGGTGATAGGCACTGGACTTGGGTGGATGGGTGATGGACGTGGAAGCTGCTCCTATTGGGCTGTACTCGGAGTACGTTATATCATCGCCCAATTATACAATCTCATTTTTAAGCCGATAAGCTGAAGTGGATCCAGCATCAGTTCCGGCCCCGAAATCGGACCAATGGCTCAAAAAGCCATGTCCTAAGTATGCGTGTCCGATTGCCTATCTGCTTACTCTACAGGCTTTGGGCAATCGAGCACGCGATCAGACAGTGGAAACCTTCTCGTGCATCGATCCAGGGACAGAAAAGTCAAGCTAACGGGAGAGGACACCGTCGATCGCAGCCTGTGGTCGAATAAATAATGGTGGCCATGGCCCAAGTAGTCAAAGCTTCTGGAATTGTTCGCCCGGTCAAACGAGCCTCGAATGATATTGGTCATATCGACGAGACAATAAGCGAAGGTCTTATCTACCCTCGGTAGCTCCAACTTTGTCGCATGAACCCTGCTAGTGCAAAGCCTCTTTGTTATTGTCTGCCCTGCCCATAAAACGATGAGAACACGGCCCTTTTCATAATACGACCAGGGTAGGAGGGATCGTTTGCCTTATACCCCAGCCCATCCTTATACCTTTCTTTCCTGTCGTTCATGTACCAACAAAACCCTCCTCCACAGCTGGAGGAACCATGACCCAATGGCCATCATCCGGAGCCCCAATAAAGATCTTAACCTAGCCGAAGACTTCGCCATTGCCTGCTTCATCGCCGTCTCCTGGTACAATGCCATCGAGCTCATCGTCCTGTGTTTCACCACCTTCAAAAAGCGCGGTGGCTTCTACTTCTGGGCCCTCCTCGTCTCCTCGATCGGTATTCTCCCCTTCGGTCTCGGTTATATCCTCCTCATCTTCGACATCTACCCGGGCTACTTCTCCGTCTCGCTCGCAGACTTAGGATGGTGCGCCATGGTAACGGGCCAGTCCCTGGTCCTCTGGTCCCGGCTCCATCTCGTCGTATACAGTCGCATGATCCTGCGCGCCTCGCTCGCCATGATCATCATCGACGGAGTCATCCTCCATACCATCGGCTGGGTCTTCGAGATGGGCACCCAGTCCCCGCGGTCCGGATGGTTCACCCCAGCATTTACCATCTTCGAGCGCGTCCAGCTCATCGGCTTCTCCATCCAGGAAATCATCCTCTCAATTATCTACACCAAGGCCTCACTCCAACTCCTCAGACTCCGTCCAAGACAGCAGTACCGCTCGACACTGGTCCAACTGGTCATCATCAACGTCCTCTTCATCCTCATGGACGCCGCCATCGTCAGCTTCCAGTACGCGGGGCTCTTCCACGTCCATGTCTCCTTCAAAGCGATGGTGTACAGCGTCAAGCTCAAGCTCGAGTACGCGATCCTGGGGAAACTGGTGCACATGTCGAAAATGTCGCATTCGAATTCTGCGCCGACGGACCGGTCCGAGGCGGTGGAGATGTCGTCGCGGAGGACGAATAATCGGTCGCATCTGGAGCAGACGAGGGAGCATCGCGAGAGCCAGGCGAGTATTATTCGTGAAGGGGCGGAGTTTGATGGTGAGGATCTGGCGGATTATTCGCAGACGGGCTCGATGAAGGGGTCGTTTCCGTCTAGCAAAGAGCCGGATGCTGCGTGTGTTGAGGTGGGTCATCGGTTGTAGCAGCCATTAAGGGTTGATGAATGATGTATATATGGGGAGCAAGACTCGGCCTGACATGGTCATATTTCTTTTGTATATAAGCTGAAGTAATAAATATTCAAGTACGACAAGATCATTGGGAGGTGCATACATACATATATATATATATGCATTATCATGTCTACTGAGATAATGAAAATCATTGCCAAATATTTCATCATTTCTTATACACGCCACGATCTTTATGGCAACACTCAATAGATCGTAGAATAAGCTTTTCTGATGCAACAAGGAATGTCTCTGGACTCTCTATACATAGAAGTGATTACTCAAGCCAGCAAGCTTCCAGGAGAGACCGATTTCCGGAAGTGAGGAGAAGTAGGGATCCTGCCCTCTGGTATACTGGAGTGGGGAAATGTGTTGAAATATATAAATGCTCTATATTCTGAACATAAGCCCCTAGACTGACGGGAATACCCGTCCGGACGCGTTTTGGCTAAGTGGATTGTCTTTCCATAGAATGCTACTGCGATGTCTCGTTCTGACAGGTAATATCTAGACGTATTGACATAGAAACAGGAAGAAGGAAGGAGTACGGAGATTGTACATCATGTTGTATATCGGCTACTATGCTACCATCTCTTAGAGGAAGTGCCATCAATGCACTCGTTGCTTGCCTTATTATGTGAAAGAGTCATTCAGGATTTTGGATCAACACCTTGCCGCAAGGTTTCCGCAGCCTAAGTGCCGCATACTGAACCGTCTTCTATCCCAGTGCTCAGTTTGGTTTGGGGACTCGCTATCGCTGTCGCTGTCCCAGCACTCTCGTCTGTATCATAAAATCCGCGGCGAGGCGTGCCGATCGGAGACCGACCGCGTCTGCTGCGAGCTGGCAATGACTCGGAAAATTGCCTTTGACCAAAGAAGAAACCTGAATTTGAGAATGACCTCTGGACACCCTTCAGCCTCGTCGTTTGGCGGTCAGCGTCTACATTAGACATGTCACTGCACGACGCAGTGCAGGCTTAGTTGTGCCAGGATATTATTGGTCAGTAAAACAGGGATAGTCCTGAAGGGTCAAAGACTCAGCCTCGCCGGCCTAGCCTGTCTCTGGTCAGCCTTGGGGATCGGCGGGAACGCATAAACCATCATCTCGCCTCCAACTCGAAGAATGCCAGCAAATATTCAACCTCATCGTCTGTCCATCAGCAAACAGGAATGTCCCAAGTTTGTTTAAAATACTCACAGTGATGAGGGTGAAGAGCAACGGCGTGACTTCACCATGGAAATCTCAATAGCAAACGCCTCGAAGCTCAAGCCTGAGATACGCCTTGTGCAAGCGCTAGCCGACTTCAAAGCAGTGCTGTCAACCGATCGGAGAGCAAGATTCGACAAATCCATCGCAGCGTTCAAAAACCATCCCCCAGATGCGAATGATGTCAATCGCCTGACCGCTGAAATCAACCGTGATATCCAACAGACAACGAGGCGATGTTATGGACCGCGTTTTGTGCATGTCTTACAAGCTGTGCAACAGTACGCATCCATAGGCGATGTCTTTATAGGAGGATCGCAGAATCTGGTTGCTTCGGGTGTCTGGGCGGCAGTGAGGCTGACTTTGACGGTCTTGATATCTCTATTGGCAAACGGTGCGAGATAACTGACCGTGTCTAGATGCTGACTCAAAGCGCTTCTTACCTGGAGAAAATGTCAATGTTGTTTATGAACGCAGGCAGAAGTGCTCCTCGATATCAGGATATGGCCTTGCTTTACCCTCGCTCGAAGCGACTGCGGGATGCACTATGCGAGTATTTTATTGTTGTTTTGAATATTTGCAAGCACGCTGTGAAATTTCTGCAAAAGTCCGCATTATCGCAGTTCTCATCCGCTATATCGGACTCTTCTTTGGTGTCTTTCGAGAAGGAACTTCAACAGTGGTCAGTTGTCATTGTGGAGGAAGTTACTTTACTGTCAAGTCAAAGCCTCCAAGAGGAGGCGAAGGAGAATTCTCGATTCCGGCAGATCATGGTTAGATTCTCTGATACCAGCAATCAGCGCCAGAAATTGGCTCTCAGAATCCGGCTACTTGACGCTTGTTCCACATACGACTACCAGACGTCTTGGAAGCAGGCTCGAAAACAGGGAACAACAACCTGGTTCGCGAGCACTAGTGAGTACCAAAAATGGAAGGAAACGCCTTCCTCGTGCTCCCTATGGTGCACCGGCAAACTGGGGTCGGGCAAGACAACCTTGCTGGCAAACATGGTTGATGACTTGTTTTGTTCTGCTTCGAAGGGGTCAGTTGCGTACTTTTTCTGCCGATTCGATGTCTCTGACTCCTTGACTGCGAGGACCATCATCGGATGTCTTGCGCGACAGCTCTTAGCGCAACAGCCTGTTGACCTGACGAACATCGATAATACCTGGAATAATTCACTTGCAGACCCTGACGAGCAAGTGATTGTCAATTTTGTACGAAAACTGCTTCCTGTGGATCTGATTTACAGTTTGATTTTGGATGGACTTGATGAGTGCCCGGAAAAAGAGCGAAAGACAACGTTAGAGATACTGCAACAGTTGCAAAAGCACTTTAAAATTCGTATGTGCCTCTCATTCAGGCAGGACGCGGGGGATTATGCCAAAGTCGCAGCTGGCATTCTTAATGGAAAGTGGACACTGCCTATCCCCGAGAACAACCCCGACATCGATGCTTATATCGACGCCGAGCTACATGAGCGCCTCGAGTCAGACAGGTTGTGTATCGGAGATCCAGCTATCATCCTGTCGATCCAACATGCCCTCGTCACTGGGGCCCAAGGAATGTACGTATTCTCCCTACACCACTTCCTCAACTGACTGCAAATCGATGATTACGTGGTCTGACAAGTTAGGTTTCTCTGGGCCACACTGCTACTCGACTGCATTTGCATGGAGCAGACAGATGAGGCAATTCTCCAGGCCCTTGAAAGCCTTCCCAAAAGCCTTTCAGAAACATTTAGGCGAGTTTTACAGCAAGCTGGTGCCTCAAACATCCAGCATCGCCGCAGGATTGTGCAGTTGGTTATGGCTGCGCGACGGCCCCTATCAGTGGGGGAATTATGTGATGCTCTCAATGTCATTCCCGGTGACACGACATGGGAGCCTGCACGACAAATCAATAATATTCATGCGGCCCTTGCAAGTTGCAAATGCTTGATCATTATAGACGAAGAAGAGCAGACTGCTAGATTTGCCCACCATAGTGTCAAGCAGTTCTTTATTACTCGGGGCGACGAAACAGAAAATCTGAATCCCATCAGCCCGGACGAAACGAATAAAGAAATGGGTCGGGTCATTCTAACGTACCTCAACTACGGGGTTTTCGACCGTCAAGTATCTCGCACAGTCTTTCCAACAATTCCTGCTGCGGGTGCCCCAGCTCGGATCGTGAGCACTATCTTTGGAGATTCCGTCAACACAAAAAGAGTCGCGCTGGAACTGCTCAAGACACGAAAAAATGGCAAATGTGACATAGGCCAAACCTTAGCCGAGACGGCCATGGCGCAGCGGAGATCTCCAGCGGAAAGCCATCCCTTTTTGGCTTATGCCAAGGACCATTATCGGTATCATATTCTAGGGGTCTGGAATTGTGAGAAGGAAATGGGACAGCTCTGGCAATGCCTCTTGTCGAGAGAGACTTTTGATGTAAGTATAGCTTCAGTTCAACTTCCTGAGCGGATACACTGACAAGAGCAAGTTGCGGATTAGCGGATGGCTGCAATATGAGTTGCAGCAACGGCGAGTGACCGGCCTCGATGGAGGGTTTGTTCCTTGTGATGTTCTGAGCCAGCTGATCACATATCCTGTTATCCGCAAGGTCCTTGAGGAAATTGGGTTTTACGGATACGCCGCATCGACACTCGCTCATGATATCCTCACAGACCGCCAGCGATGGTTTGCGATTCTTGCTGATTTAGGGATCAATCATTATATTGGGGCCCACTTTCAGTCGTCGTTGATTCAGTCTCCGATAACAGACCGCGACCTCCCCATTTCGAGGGTGGAATTTCTCGAGAAATACAAATCAAACATATCCCAAACCAATGGATCGCCCACTGTTCAACCCGGGTCTAACAAGCCGAGCAGCTCACGATCTGTCGGTCCGATGGAGACTGATAGATGGAGGAACTTGGCTGAGTTGTTCTGCCTCCGACAGCACCAGTACCTTGTCCCTATACTCCAAGAAGGTCAACACTATAGCTCGAAGGACGGGATCATGCCGTTCTTGCGTGTTGAAAACGCGTTCTATAATCACGACTACGGATCCCTATGTGTTCATGTTCACCCTGCACATCATGACTTTCCTCCAGCTTATCGCGGTGCGGAAGACGTTGATGGTCCTTACCTGGTCGCGCTTTGGCCCTTGCTTAGGACCATGCACAGGGATGGGCCTCCGCCTTTTTTGTTGTCACACGGGCGCTCTTGGGATGTCCCATGGCATCTGCTCCAAGCGGTTGCATCATATCGTCCGCGGCAACAAAGCGGAATATCCCATTCCCAGACGATCCATTTGATTTTCCCTGTCCTTGGCCCGAGCCTCGATGACGCTTGGCGGCAAAGCTTGGGTACGGATACGGACTCGTCTCGGCGGTTTCTGAAATTCTCCCTGTCACAAATGAGTGGCGTCGCCGAGGCACTTGTCTTCGTCATTCAAAACGATCCAGAAGAGCGGTATATCTCACTACGCAAGCTTACGCCACACAGCATTCAATGGTGCAAGCTCCCACGCCCCATACTCCAGTGGGGAGCTCTGCGGTTAGATCCACGGACCCTGATAGCCGATCCAAGTCATGGCCCGGTTCGGCAATCTGAAGAGGCGTATCATCCCCCATATGAGTCCAAGGGGAAGGATGGATTGGAATATGATTGTGTCTGGAGGCTGGGATGCATATTTCTTGAATTCCTTATTTGGGCTGTGCTGGGATCGACAAGTCTTCAAGAATTCCGTGAGGCTAGGGGAGGAGCGAATGCTAGGGGGAGAGCGAGTACCAGGGGGAGGTTGAATACTAGGGCGAGAGAGAATGCTAGAGGGGCAGCGAATGTTCCGTTCTATTCACAAACGTACTCTGACCACCTCCAAGGATTCGAATTGTCCCCGGAGGTTTGCCGCTGGGCGGACATGCTGCTCAATGAGCCGGAGCTTCCGCCGGAGGTACGCCGGTTTTGCGAATACTTGCTACAGCGCGTGCTTGTAGTGGACCCATCAGCCAGGGTATCGGCCCGCCAGCTCGCTTCTGATTTGGAAGACCTCCAGAAGCTGCAAACGGTGCGCAACTTGGACTGGGACTGGTAACGAATATGAGATGAACGACGTGGGCAGGTATTGTAAGACCCGCCACCAAGAGTCGATATTCCAGATCAGCGTGAAGGGAGCAAGATAACCATAAATTGCCTCATCAAGGAGAACTAATCGCTGAGTTGCGGAATACTCAGCCGATTGCGAAGATATCTATAGTGTGCCATGTGATCCAATAGGTCTAAGCCCTCCGTACGGCGTTGATCGCTACAGCGGATCATGGTCCGCCTTAACAGGTATACAGATCCATTCTTACTTGTTCACTGACAGACGGAATTTTGGATACTGATAACTGAATGGGCTGCAGCTATGATTGTGATGGATAGCTGAAGATAGACGAAGAATTCAGGCAGGAGCAGACTCTCCCGTCATATGCCCATCATGTGATGTCCGGTATATGTACTCGTACAACTGAGCTATAAAGATGTTCAGATAACCACTTCTAGCTAGTAGAGATAAGACTTCCACTGGGCAACAGTATGGGGATGTTTGTTCAATAAGTAAACCACTAGTCACCTCTATATGTTACCATGGCACTGGCAGTTTCGGTGACTACTACTTGTACCTGCTCCTACACTGTGGCATGCTATTCTATTTCCAGTCCCAATGATACTGCAAATCTGTCTTCGTCCACTCCTAGCTACGGCCTGTATAATGTAGTAGAGTCTACTACGACACATCTTCCCCGCCAGAAGCTACTGAACTAATCATCCTACGAACAAGTATCTTAGATAGTATAGTATGTGGACCGGACTGTGTATCCTTCAATTAAACTAAATGGGTACAGTAAGATGACGGTCGTTCATAGTATGTTATGACTCTCCCTGGTTGATATGACAATACACGCTGCTACCTCAAATCTTAAACTCAAAAGCATATGCTGTGGTAGTATCCGTCTGATAAACCGGGAACGTCACCGAATCCCCCGAGTACGCATGTCCATACCAACCAAGATCCTTCGGCCCATCAATCTCACCATAATGCACATTCGAAGCAACAGGGAAGCCCCAGGTATGCACGTTCAGCGTCCCACTAGTCGGCAGCCCCAGCGCAGACAGCTTATTCAACTGCAACTGCCACGTCCCCTGAGAGATGCGCACACCAACCAGCACGCGCGCAACGCGGTCATCCCCGACAGTCGCATACGCGTCCAGCTTAAGGTCCGACGACGGAAGCGTGCCCACGCGGTGACCCGTCATGTTGAGGTTATAGTACTTGTACACCTGGTAGTCGCCGTTGGGGAAGTACCCCGTCCCCTTGGGATCGTAGTTGCTGTTATCCGCGTTGGGCTTGCTCAGCAGACTGGCAAGCAAATCATGCAGCTTCCACCCGCTCAGCCAGTTGCCGCGCAGGCCGATCGCGTTGATCCGCTCCAGTTGGCCGATCCACCATGCCGAGCCGGCGGGGACCTGCTCGTTGAGCACGGCGTACTCGTTGATATTGATGGGGCGCCCGGGGAGCCCGTACGTCTTCTGCCAGTAGACCAGGCCGGCCTGCGCGGAGAGCAGATCGCCGCCGCCGCCTTCCATGTGCCAGGCGTATTGGTCGGGGATGCTCTTGTTGGTGGCCACAAAGGAGGCCCAGTTCTTCCACCAGTTGTTGCTGGCGAGGGGTTCGCCCGCGGATGCGGGGCCGGAGAGCTGTACGCCAGCGAGCTCGGAACTATAGTAGTCAGTTGTGTTTCCTGGACTTGTGGGTGCAAAACATACCGGAGTCTGTAGAAGGTACGACCCCACATCTGCAGGTACTGCGTTTGGTCCCGATTCCAGAAATAGGTGAGGTCGGGCTCGTTCCAGATATCAATGATCAGGCCGTCGGTCATGCTGTTGGCCTTGATGTCGCTGAGGAGATGGGTTAGGTAGTTGTCCCAGCTGGTCCAGTCGCCGTTGTCACCAGGGTAGGGTGCAGAGGAATTCTGCGTTCCGTCGGCGCCCCAGAGATCGTGGATCAGGAAGATGAATTTCGCGCCGTGCTGGCGGGAGGTTTTGTAGTTGGAGAGCGCGGACGCAAAGCGGGT
This sequence comes from Aspergillus lentulus, assembly GCF_001445615.1. NCBI lineage: Eukaryota > Fungi > Ascomycota > Eurotiomycetes > Eurotiales > Aspergillaceae > Aspergillus > Aspergillus lentulus. Next base: position 3,466,769 of record NW_028322123.1, read on the forward strand.
CTGCCGTTGTCAGGAAGAGTCCCCTTTTTTGGGAAGGGGATGAGGGAGTGTAGTACCTTATACTCGTTCAGTCCCCAGATCCAGCCCCTTCCAGGCGACGGAACCTGGGCTCCACCAGCGCGATTGTAGTTGAACCCCATGTCGGTGTAGAATTTGGTCTATGCCTTGTCAGTAGCGTTCGCAGTGAGGAGAATGAAGACGTACAGGAATCTGATTCGGGGTATCAGGAAGACCGTACAGAATTCCCGAAGCGAGATGCTGTGGTTTGCCCGTGTTATTGGCAAAGTTGACCTGGGCCGTGACGGTGTCTCTTTTCTGCAGGGCGGGACTGCCAAGGGCCGTCCCGGCCAACAGCAGGGAGGCGAAAGTGCTCGTCTTCATGGTAGCTGCTCTTGACTTGATGATTCCAAGGTTGCTGTTCAATTGAGCTGGAGAAGAGCCTTCAAAGGCTTTATATACCACAGTGGTGCCACAGGGCAACCCGGTGGAGTGGGGTAGGTCTCATTCCGGCGGCATAGGAGTCTGAAGAAATACCCCAGGAACCTAATCTGAGCGAATACCCGAGCGGAGCCGGCTTATTTTTCCTGCAATTGTGGTGCCGTACGAAGCCATTGAAAAAAAAGAAGATGATCGTCCCGGCGGTGGGGTTCCTGCCGAAAAACAGAAAATTGTTCCTGAGGGCCGGCGGGGGGAATGTGGAGATGCGGAGAATCCGGGGTTTTGATCATTCTGGATGCTTTGGGCCGTGCTCAATGTTTTACTCCGTACCGCATATGATGTCTCGCTTACCAGTTCGTCTTATGCCATTGCCTGCAAGACAATCTGATTGGCTTATGTCGTGACCAGTAGTCCAGCAATGGTCCAAGCTCGTTTGTCGGATTCGACACGGACTGTCTGAATCCTGCTGGAATTAGATTCTGTGCTTGTCGTCGATTTTGTCGGGGGGGAATTACGAGGTACAGCCTTACTCGTGAATTCCAGGCAAGGCCTGCTTTGTGATAATTCCTTTGACTAGTTATGCATCTGCACTTATGACAAATTGAACCCGTACATTTATTGAAATCCCGTGAATACAATGGTTCTAGCAAGCTCAAAGGTGGCCTCGTCCTTGCGGACATGTATCTTCATCAATTCCTCTTTCAACTCGAGGGCTTCCTTTAGATCCATCTGCGATCCAGAGCCATTGATCCAATCTGGTTGTTGTGGGGGAACATTTCGTGTCGAGCAAATGCGGTAGGTGGGATCGACAAGACTGAGAGTAAGGAAACGACAGTGTCCCGGCTTCGTCTTGTCCTGAAGCTCTAACGGACCCATTCGGTACTGAAAGGCATTGGGGAAAGAAATCAAGCGACCTGGAGGCATTCTCACTTTCCCTAGCTCCTGCCAGGCCGGCGCATGCTGAATCGTTTCAAATCCGAAGAGTCGTCCGATATACGTGACGTCCCAGCACGCATACTTCTCTTCTGGATCTGGTGGCCCAAATATTAAGGCATCCTCAGGATCACTATACTCCACGTCCTCGAAATCACTTTCGTCGTCATCGGGGTCGTCACCCGCGCCGATCTTGTCATAAACGTATCGTTGACAGTCGAGCGAGAGCCGCTGCCGGAATGAAATCTGCGGCTCAGTAATATTATCAAAATCGAACGCGTAAATAGCATTGGCAACTATATGCTCGTTTGCATTTCCTTCTGTATGCCAGTCCTCGCCAGAAAAGGATGGCATATCCGGCTCTAGCTCGATACCGTGCACCTGGACCACAACCTGAAGGCCATTTTCTCGAAACTCGTCCTGCAGAGCAACCGTATAGAATTGATGGTCATCATCCTTTTGACCTTTTGGCTCAAAGGCCCAGCGGTGAGGTTTCAGCCAAGGGTGAGACAGAAGGAACTGTCCCGTTTCGAACGTCCGGCCCCAATGTTCCTGATCGGCAGGGCCTATTATGGCCTCACCAGTCCTTCCTGACTTCCAGTCCTCGTAGGAATAGGCAGTTCCCGGGTCCGAGTGCTCGAAGAAAAACATACGGGCATATTTGGTCAATGCAGTGCGCTGCAGTCCCCAGCGTGTTTTCCAGTCTTCCGGAATCTTTTGCGTATGAACCAGACACCAATGTACCTTATCCTCGGAATCGGGTTGCTGAAGATATTCCTCTACTTGGGCGCACATCTCGTCGTACTGCTCAGCAGATAGTTGGTCTTCCTTGGACTGCTCTGGGAGCTTCTTCGCCCATTCCGGAAATTTCATTTTCCAGTCCACCCCGTATGTTCGAATTCGGATCGGCTCACGAGGCTGGGGTTCGCAAGAGGTTCTGCGTCCAGGCCGTTCGGTCCATTTTGCACGAATCAGTATCTCGTTCCACTGTTTGATACTGCTGGCAAGAACTGCCTCAATCGCTGAATACATGTTCCGGTTGGTGGGGTGGAGATTGTTGATGTAAGAAGTAATTCGAACGTCGGTGGACCCTGGGAGTCCGGTGAATTCCACTTCGCAAGGCAGCCACTGAAATCTGGTTGACCAGACGCAGTCTAATCTCAGGTGTTCCCAAGCCCCCTCTTGAGCGAACGGCGGTCGCTCTGGTGCGATTTGGCCGTCTTGAAGGCGTGATGACCAGGATCCTTGGTCCATTCCACAGGGTTGTCCTCCGGTCAACACCTTCGTTCTCCCATATACAAGAGGAAACAGAGATGGGTCAACGAGGTTTAAGACCGGTGACTTCCGAGCGTTGTGGTGTTGTATCCTCTCTGCCACGGCCTTGGGTAAGAAATCCACGGCGTCTCGTAGCTGTGCCTGTGTTGTCGCCGAGATCGCCGTATCAGACTTACAGACACCACTGCCGGTGTTGAATGCTAGCACAAGCCCTCGCTTTTCAAACTCTCTTGCCTTGTCTTGCAACTCTTTCAAACACCAGCTCCACGTCGGGTCGTTGATCAGCGACGAGGATGACAGCGCATCTTCTCGCCAGCGAGCAATTTCTTCCTGCTGAAAAATCCGCACATGCCAGTTCGGTCTTTCGGTAATTGCATTGATCAAATCCAGCATGGCTAGCTCTTTCGCAGTAAGGATCGTACCTCGCCAAACATTGATCCCCGCGGCAAATTGATCCCGTGGAAGCTCCACATCGATGGGAATATCGTGGAAGCCGGGAACTTTCAACGGGCAGGTTCTGTTATCAAGGACTCTTCCAGACATGGTTGGCTAATTAAAAGGGAAAAATGGAAAGAATAAGGTGACCCGGATAAAGAAGGTGGTCAAGATTTTGTTGGTTTGGTTTCGCCGTCGTGGCGATGGAGTTGAGCACAAGTAGATACGGCGGGAGGGAAGGGCGGGTTCGAATATCTATATATATATACACCTAACCGTACCTTAGTTGCCACTAGTAACAAGGGAATCATATTCTCTTCACATGACACTGACTACGTAGGTATGAATGTAGTGTGACTTTAATTCCCAGATTTTCTCTTCTCTTGGTAATATATCAACATTTAGCCTTATCCCGAAGTAACTTTCCTGACCTCTGTGCCTCTCTAATGATTCTCTGATGTATGATGAATTGCTCATCGAACTTCTTTGTATCTTTCGCATCGCTCAAAACCTTTGCGGCAGACTCAACCTTTGTTGCAAGATCAGCCACGCCCGTATTGGCTGCCGTTTTCTCGATGTCGTACCCGGTGTATTTGACGCCGTCTCTCGTGGATTCGGGTTTTGGCTCAAGTTTCAGACCCAGCTGCTTCTCCAGTTCCGGGGCGAAATACTTCATATTGTCGGCTCTTCGGACTTCAGCAACCAGGTCCAAAGCGTCGATCATTTTTCGAAGCTCTTCTCGATATTGATTTTTGGGGGCTGTGCTCATGATATTCCCAATTTGCCGAATGGCTTCCGTTAGGGAATTTCCTTTCAACTTGGGGAGCAACCTAGTTTGGTCGTAGTCGGCTACAAACTTTGCCTCTCGAAGATTCCTCGACATATCTACCAAGTCGGTAGTTTCGAATCGGTTCAAAATCTCCCTTATCTGATCTCGGTCGTTCGCATTCCGGGCTTTCTCCGTGCTGATATGTTCCACGAACTTTGCGTATCCGCATGGCTTATCACCATCACGGCACTCAGGGGCAATCCGCAGTTGGCTACCTTCCTTCTTGAAGAGCCTTTCTACCCGATATGCATGGTAGAAGAAGGCCGTTTCTGCGGCGCCTGCAGCGTTGAGTGCCTTGACCGGTCCAGCCAGCAGCTCGAAGATCAGGAACAAAAGATATACGAATCGATGCATCTGGGGCGGTTGATAGAAGTGAATAATTGTAGATGGCGGAAGGCTCGAACAATAGACGTGGCTGATCAGCGCAAAATATGCTTTCCTGGGGTCAGGATGTGCCCAATTTAAACGAGAACCGGAGAAAGACGTTATGAATACGGCTCAAACAGCTTGATCTCCTGGCCAACACTAAAAGCAAACGCTACTCTGCTAACGAGAGCTATCCTCTCCTTCCTACACCGAGGCCTCATATTGCCATGTCTGAACAGAGATTACCAAAAAACGAGGACTAAATTTTCAGGGGTATCAAACGCCGAACATACAATGGTGTTCCCCTAGCACCCGTGTCTCACAGGGGGATATTGCCATGCAATAATTACAAGGAGTCAGAAGTCGCTCGTCCTGTAGCAATCTACTTGGCCTCTTTGTTGGTTCCTCGAGACGCTAAGGTGACGACGCCCCACCCTGTTACTCCAACCACGAGCTCACTGCGTCTCTGATCGGATCTCATGCAAGGTACAGTAAGTAGAGAATGTAATAACATAGAGCTGACACGCGGTACCGAATATCGACCGATTGAGAGCGGCTGGGCTTCTAGCTCCTGCCCAGAAGGGCCTCGCTCGTTGGCTAAAAAACTCGGAATCCTCAATCGGGATATAGTTCCTAAGTCAAAATAGCCAGGTTTATGGCTTTCCTACCCTCAAAGGGGCTTGCCTCCGTGGCAGGTGACATTGTAGTCCGCTTTTCCCCAAGTCACTATGCACAGTACCAATCGATAACAGGCGAAAACTTGCCTAGATCCCGATAGTGGTGAATGAACAAGGTTTCTGTTAAGTGATTCGAACTATGCACTCGCACTAGTCTCAGAAGACCCAATATACTCTTACCTTGGCAGGTTCGAACATTAGCTCACTAACAAGCCCACTCCAAACCCGGGTGCCTGACACTATTACTTGGTCCTTTGGGGGTGATAAACCGGGCCGCGCCGCCGACAACATGGCGCTATGACCAATTGAAACCAGAATCGATTGAAAAGGCCAAGGCGACTAAGCACTAGGTCAAGATCGATCACAGGTCCATGGGCTTGCCATGAGCAGATGCACAGGAATCATAGACTAGTGCCAAGCACGAAATCATTTGTTATCCGGAAGTCTCCGTCAGACCGTGATGGTCATTCTCGTGAGCAACAGGGTTTTTACCCCTTGCTATAATATAATTCCTTAGTCAATTTAGTGAATACTACCTAGGTGGTCGCCCAGTGACTAGGCGTGTTCGCTATCTAATGCCAAGGATCTTCACTGATGAGCGTGCCTTGCAGCCATTCTTACGGTTGCGGCCAGGTACTCTTGGCATATCTAAACCCACCAATGATAGCAAGTGGTTAAGATGATGCCAAGGTTCCCGGATTCGTTTCATAAAGCGTGCTTTCATTTTCCCACGGAGGAAGCCTCTCCGCGGTCTCTCAATCGAGGGTATGTCGGAACCAAAGATCCGATGGTGACCGAGTCATTCAATTTATCATGTCCTAGACTATACGATGACTCTGGGACACGGAACAATAGCCTTGTCAACTGCTCGACTAACCGCCAGATTGACAACTTTACGCCGCTCCACGGAAAAAGTTCACTTCTCTGTCCTCCATCCCTGTGTGATATGGCCGAACTGCGAGCACTAGTGGTTTTGAGGGATTTTTCCCACCTCGCCCCGGCATCCCAACATGGTAACAACAAGACTTCGAGCTGCTTTGCAGTAACCGCCAGGTAAGTCCTGCAAAAAGGGGGTTTGGATATGCTCCAGATACGACCTGTGTAGCCAAGGGTACATATATACCCCTCAAGAACCAGAATCTTGTTGTACCACATCGCTCCTTTCGATCCCTACGATCATTCCACTACTCTCTTTTATTCTGGGCTTGTGCTACCTTAGTCTCGCAGGCATTCCTTTTCTTTGAGAAAACACCCCAAGGTCTACGAGACTCGCCACAATGCAGTCTCTACACTCTTTTCTGATCTTATTCCTTGTCACGTACACCCTCGGGTTTCGTCCAACCTCGGACAACCGTCCCCAAATCACAGGCACCGACATCTGGCCCTTTATCCGAGATGTCCTCGAGGCCTTTTCACGCCTGAATGGAGCGTGGCCTCCCGAGGTCCGTTCATATAAGACCCTCGAAGATTTTGCTGGCATTTTATCAGCACCTTCAGCCTCTCCACGGAATACCACACAATCGCCAGGCATCACCAAATGGAAAAGCCCTTATGTTAATACTTCGGCCCCCGACCTTCGACTGTCTACGTTGACAAGCAACCTACTCGACACCGAAGCAAAGGAGCCAAAGGCCGTCTTCGCTCACTTCATGGTAAGCCCACCCAATGTGACTTGGCTCCAACCCCCATGCGTTTCGGCAACATGAAAACTAATTGCATTCACAGCTTGAAAATGCCAAAGACTGGACTGTTGGGGAATGGGAAGACGAAATAAAAATCGCTCAGTCGGCTCATATTGATGGATTTGCGCTCAACTTTGCCAACGATGATGACCTGGAACGCCTTTTACTTGAGATTCTGAAGGCCATGGTGGCGGCCAAAAGGCGGAGCTTTAAGATGATTTTTTCATTTGATTACGCAGGCAATGGCCCTTTTTTGATCGACTCAGTTGTCACTATACTCGAATTCGCACCCCTGGCAGAATATTACAAGTACCGAGGAAAGCCGCTGGTCTCGACATTTGAAGGCCCGGCAAACGCCAAGGACTGGATCGAAATCAAGAAAAGGGCCGATTGTTTCTTCATGCCGGACTGGTCTTCGTTAGGAGCCAAGGATGCCCTGGCCCTTGGAACCGCTGATGGGCTATTCAGTTGGGCAGCATGGCCTTGGGGAAACACCAACATGGATACATATGTCGACGCCTCATATCTCGACTTCTTGGGCAGGGCTGGGAACAAGCCTTATATGATGCCCGTGTCGCCGTGGTTTTATACCAACTTGCCCGGCTATAAGAAGAATTGGCTCTGGCGCGGTAAGAGATACATGGTTTGCTTCCACTGGAGTGCCTGCTGACATGGCCGTCCACCAATAATTAGGAGACGACCTGTGGAGGGATCGATGGGAAGAGGTCATGGTCGTCCAGCCAGACCTTGTCCAGATCATTAGCTGGAACGACTTTGGGGAGTCCCACTATATCGGTCCGCTGCCGAAGGGCAAGTACAGGGCGTTTGAGATTGGCAGAGCTCCCTACGACTACATCACCGGGATGCCCCACGATGCCTGGCGCAATCTTCTTCCCTACTGGATTGACACGTACAAGAACGGCAAGGCATCAATCTCACAGGAGCTGGTGGTTGCCTGGTATCGGCCGAACCCTGCCGCGGCTTGCAATGACGGTGGGACATCTGGCAACACCGCTCTGCAGCTTCAGATCGAGTTCCCTCCTGCCGAGGTTGCGCAGGACAAGGTCTTCTTCTCAGCCGTTCTGACCTCCGACGCTACGGTATCCGTGACGGTTGGTGGAGTAGCTCTTCCCGCGAAGTGGGAAAAGAAACCCAGCGGCGGTGTGGGTGTCTACCACGGAAGTGTGGCATACGGCGGTCATCGCGGGCCCGTCAAAGTCACTGTTTCACGCTCCGGTAGCACCATTGCGTCCTTCACTGGGACTGACATCACCACAAGCTGCACTGATGGTTACACCAACTGGAACGCCTGGGTGGGGAGTGCCACAGGGCCGAATCTGGCGACAGCGGTTTCGCCCAAGCTCGCGGTGGACGAACAAAAGTGCGTCAAGGGTACCGCAAAGGGCAACTTCCAGGGCCTCTGTGAGTTCACCTGCCAGTACGGGTACTGTCCTATTGGCGCCTGTGTCTGCCTTGAGCTCGGACCGCCCAAGGAGCTCCCCAAACCAACTGGAGTCAAGGGATACCCGATCGCAGGCGAAGGGTCCAGCTACATTGGCCTCTGCGATTTCGCCTGCAATTACGGCTACTGCCCGCCCAATGCATGCGGAACCACCGAAGTTGTGCTGACCGAGCCCACTGTGTCGCCGTTCCTCCCGCCGGCCTGCACTTCTGGCAAGGGTAAGGATAACTTCATCGGTCTTTGCCAGTATGCCTGCGACTTTGGATTCTGTCCGATCAAGCATTGCACCTGCACCTCAACTGGGACACTTGTGCTCCCGCCTCCCGCGGACACCGACTACAACGGTACGTGGATACTGGATGGCGACGATGCCGGGCTGTGTACCTTTGCGTGTTCTCGCAACTACTGTCCCGAGACGGCGTGCCGGAGGGGCCGGGTCGACGAGGTCCCGATGTGCAATGATGATTACACGGATCCAAAATGCATGGAGGACGCCGAGGCATGCGATGTTTCCCTCACGTTCAATACCTGGAGCGAGCTCGAGAAGGCAAAGGACACAATCCCAAGCGGCTGCATGGGGATCCATTCGATGCAGGTGCTGCTGAAGATTCTGAAGGACACAAAGGCCAACTACACGTCCGTGGACAACGATTACGACCATTGGTTCGGTTACTATCTCAAATACATGGACCGGGTCGTGCCGGAGCAGATCCGGAACTTCGTATCTTGGGGGGACAAGGGCCCCGGTAACAAGTACTTTGATTGCACCCTGCTAGACGGGGAGCCTCACGAACCTGAGACCTGCCCTGTCTACGGGCACTCCCCCATCTACACAATCGACTACGACCTCAAGGACGAGACAGGGTTCTGGGCGGCCGTGGACGAGCGGAATATTCTGAAGGAGTGGATCACTTTTGAGGACTACGACGTGTCGACACCCTGTATCCCCGCCCCTCCTCCGAACAATTGTCAAGACAGCAAGATCAGTTTCCGCGACGCTCCGCGCGCTGCTGGCAACATCACCTTCGCCAACCCAAAGGACATCATAACACAGAGTAACGGCCGGTTCGACCAGCTTGAGCTGGACATTGCGATCACCTGGACCGAAATGATGTTCGGCATCTGGGACGGAGACCATGAGGATACAGTGGAAGCCTTGTCGCTGCCCGTCTTTATGCTCGCGCAGGCCGTTGACTCGATGGAGCAAGTCAAGCAGCTCGGCAAGGAGGAAAAGGAGCATGAGGAGGAAGAGCTAATCATGAACATCGTCACTGCGATTCTCTCCGTTCTGCCGTTCGCCGGTTCGATCATCGGAAGGATCGCGGGCATCGCTTGGATGACGCAGGCAGTCATCGTGGTGGAGCTTGTTGGAAGCACGGCGCTGAGTGTGTACGATGTCGTCAAAAACGAGGGCAACCCAGCAATGGCGGTGCTAGGCATGCTTCTGGGTGCTGCTGGCGCCAGGACCGGAAGGAACTATGCTTCGGCTGCCGTCAAGCGTCGGGAAATCGATGTCGCGGATATCGGCAAGCTGGGAGACGTGTTCAAGCGGCACGACGATGCGTTTCGGAAGATCATCCCCGCCAATCGGTTCTGTGCGGCTTGATTCTGATTGCGCCTCTGAGCGCGGACGGACAATCTGTAGAATGTAGATGATGCTTAGTAGAGGACCTGCCGCTTGACGCGGAGGTCTACATCACGTTCTTGCGGTAGGTCACTGCCAGTGAGATTGTGCTAATTGACCGAAATTTAGAGCTTTAGCCGTAAATGCCTTCCAGGACCTCGCCGCACTTCCTCCTTCTTCATCTCAGTGTCTCATCTACACTTGGGAACTATACACAGGAGTGGAGAGAGGATATTTATTCGAGTATACCTATTTCATGCCTGAATCTGATCAATCCAAAGCAAAACACCTCTCCACCGAATCCGGATTATTCCCCCACCAATGCGGCATGGAGATCTGCCTCCCCGACCCAAAGAACAAGAAAATCAGCAGCATGTTCAGGTTAAACCCGGCATCGAACGCCGCCGCAATCATATAACTGTACCGCTTCCACACCTCGAACCGCTTCCGATACGCCCAGTACATCACCACGTACCCCCCGATAATCGCAGACGTGTACCCCGTACTCAAATTCCCGTAGAACACCGCCAGCCCAGAGAAGAAGATACTCACGTTCCAGAGATCGATGCGCCAGCGCGGGAGGAGTCGATGCAGGCCGTACAGCACCGGCGGGAGCAGCGCACCCAGCAGAAACGACCAGGGGAGCGGGCTCATCTCGCTTTTCTTAAAGAGCTCGGCTGGCCCGATGACGGCGTACTGCACGCCGAGGGTATTCGAGGAGATGAGCGACTGGCCGGTCCACTGGTGCAGCGGGTCGGGCTTGGCGCCGGTGAGGACGTCGCGCTTGGTGGACAGGACCCAGCGCATGACGGCGTAGTTTATGGGGATGCCGAGGACGGTGCCGAAGACCTGCGAGAAGAAGACGGCGCGCGGGGGGATGTGCATGTAGTGCCCGATTTTCTGGTCCTGGAGCATGTACTGCGCGCGGTACCAGGCGTCGCCGGCGATGGAGCCGTAGGTGGAGGGCCCGCAGGGGTGCCGGTGGCTTTCGCCGGCTTTGGTGTGCACCATGTAGCCGTAGATGAGCTCGTTGAAGGAGCCGACGGCGAGCTGGTAGTTGGAGATGGCGTAGAGGAAGGCGAAGGGGAGGACGAGGGCGGCGGCGCTGCCGAGGGCGACGAAGAGGGTCCAGATGGGGATCCAGAGGTGGCCGCAAGCGATGGAGACGAGGAGGATGATGAAGCCGGCCATGAAGAGCGCCAGGTACCACCAGAGCGGGACTTCCTTGTAGGATCGCTGGAGGATGTTGAGGCGGTCGTGGTATTGGTGATTGATGCCTTCGCCTTTGGTCTGGGATGCTTTATCCCGGGACCTGAGCATCTTGAGTATGTTTCTTTTGACTTGGGAGTAGCCAAACGTGGCGATCCATGCCACCGATGCCGTGACCTTGGCGTAGCTGAAGAATGTCGCCCAGACATTCTGAAGCCCCATGTACATGGGACCGATTTCTTCATAGGCCGTTTGGTTCAGGCGAAAGTCAGATGTCAGCAGATCCAGGGTGGGATATTTGGTGCCATTGGCCGTGAGGAGGGAATTTGACATTAGTCCATGTTTGTATGAGCCCAGGTTTCCCCATTTTGCCGCTGGGATCAGAACCCAGCAGTTGAACGCAAATGCCGAGAACAACACCACCTGCGTCCACCAGGGAGTAAGCAGAATCGATGAGCCGTTCCAGTTGATATTAGACCAGTCCAAGGAGAGGTTCAAGAAGCCCATTCCACCCAGCCCGGAGCCAATAAAGTTGGCGACGGGGTTACGGGGCGCAACCCAGCAGAGAAAGGCAAGCGACGAGGTGAACGGGAAGACATACTCGGGGAGGAACTGCCAGAGGGTCATTCCCAGGAGGGAAAAGAAAAATATCTTCATCTGACGTTTGGCTAATGGGGAAGAGGTGTCTTGCTTCCGGAATGTCTCGAACAGGGTGGTTTGCATCAGTGCCTGAGGCCAGATGAAAGCAGGATCGTACAGTAAGATCTGCCGTGCAATTGCAGCAAAGGCATATCCAATCCAGACAATCGCAAACATGAAGAAGATCGCCACAGCAGGGTTCACTTTTTCTCCATAGAACAATTCAGCCAGAGAGATGGGAGTGTAGCCCAAATTGTAGGAAGCTCCGGACGCGGCTGTCAAGGTGACGAGCACATGTTCCTTGATACTCCAGGGTGCGGGATTGAGACTGAATGCCCATTTCGTCAGTGGGATGCGGATTGTCCAGGCAGGGAGCCACCGGGCGAGAAAGTTGCCCACATAGTGACAGGCAATCTGCACAAAGAAGACGGAATATGGAGCTTGCGTTGTACGGTAATGGCTCATCTGCGACAAGAAAGCTCCAGGGACAACAAACAGGACGGAGAGAAGAAAATAGCGAAAGGTGATGGTGGGCAGAGTAGGATCGTCTGTGAGGCTGACCAGTTGGCGGACCTCGAGGGGAAGTGCTGCGACCTCTGGGTCTTGTTCTGTTTCTTGCTCGATGGCAGCTGTTTCGCTGACCGGTTGGATTTTCTCCGCATCATTCAAAGGCGTTGCCGTTGCAGGGACTGTTTTGGGTTCATCACTGCTGGCTGGGGGGATGCTGGACGTGTCGTCAGTGCCATGGCTGGGTTTTCGTTTTCGATTGAAAACGGTCAAACGGCCCATTTTGACCGGTTATCTACCTGAGTAGAATTCTGTATTTCGAGAGGAAAGAAGTGACGCGAGACATGCTGGAGTTGAAGTATTTAACGGCCCCTTGCGTCTTGGGTTTAGCCCGTAAGGCGTGATCCAGTGGCTATCTACCACAAGCAGCGCTATTAGTCACAGCACCGGGGATATGCCCATATACTAACCTGCTCTTGTGTGAATATGGATATGGGCAAATCTCTAGCCATTAAGCTATATGCTTGTATTTCCGAGGACCAATGCTGATTGGGCAATTCGGAACTTAGCGGTTGGCTCATGTGGAGTAACAATGTGCACTTTTTATTCTAGTGGATGGCGTTATCAGCAGATGCTTATTCGTGATCTAAAAACTGGAATTCTGACCAATAGGATCCTCTTCATCTCGGAAGGTCTCCGTGTGGTTATCATTCCAGCCGCTTTAGCAGCGGAGTCAACCACACATTCCGGACAGGAACTGATTATAGCCGTTTATCTTGATTCAGAAACTTGATGTGAGTTAAAATTATGTTACGTATTCAGTAGCCGTAGCATATGTCTGTTGACCATTGTACATCACCAGACTGGAGAACGTATATGGTACATATATAATTCATTCATACCGAGTACAATAACCCCGCATTAGGCTACATCATGCCCCGAAGGACTCTTCAAGGGACTCGCACCCGCCATCCAAACCATCACCCTGGTAAACTTGCCATCACCATCAACATCAAAAAAGTTGCAATTCCGCATGTCATTCTGCGTGCCATCCATCAGCTCTCCAACATAAGTCTGCTCCGTGGAAACCCTGCGATTGACTTCATCGACAACGATGTTGGTGATCTCGTGGTGCATCGTTCGGGATGATTGGATAAAGGCAGAAAACATGTTGCGGATCTCGTCGACACCACTGACTGTGACATGGTCGGTTTGTATGGTGAAAGTGGCATGCGGCGCGAAGTGGGAGACTATAGCGTCGACATCTTGGCTGTCGACGGCTTTGAAGAAGCTGGCGGGTAGGGACGCCAGATGGTCGCGGGTCAGTGCCATATTTGGTCGACTGGATGTAGAGACTGGCAAGAGGTGATAACTATTCAGAGTTCCAGATGGAAATGGACGTGTGGATTATGTGGCACATTGGCAAGATAAGTGGCTGATCAAGTATCTCCCCGCTTAGGGCTTGTCCCGATCCTTGGCAAGTTGAACCCCGCTACGAAGGAGAGAATTCCACTGCATGATCAATATATGCACAGAAGAACTAGGAAAGCCTCTGGGCCATTTTTCGATGTCATTGTCAACTAATTGGCTGTAGTATTACTATCTAATCATGAAGAATAGAGGCTTGTGGTTAAAGGATAACTTATAAAACATAGGTAGCTTCTAATATTATATAAGGATATAAATGGTTTATACCATTTTAGGCTCACTCACACTACCTCACTAAGGATGGTTATCAGCTAATCGAAATTCACCACTCACTAAGGCTAATGTACTAAGATATACCACGACCCTATAAAATTCCGATACTGCTAGACAAAAAGGGTGTCTGGATGATGTACTCAGTGCTCATTAGTCCAGGGATTACATATAGTCAGTGGTATAATACTCTAATAAACTTTAATTACCCTAGTCTATCTGCTGAATGCAACATAAGAATAGGATGCTACTTTTGTCGTAGTATGTTGGCATACTATGCATTTTATAGTTTGGCTGGCCGCTGGAGTATAACCTGTAGAATCCACCCAAATAAAAGCACGCTGAGTCTGGTTCGCCCTTGCAGCTGCTTTTCACCATGGTGTTAAACATCAAGGATCTCTGTATTAGCTGCCTGCATGCATATCGAGCTATCAAAGGGTTATATAAATAAGTATACCCAAAAATAGATATAAGATGTTGCTTCGCATTACTCTTATAGAGAATAGAGCCTTCATGTCACCACTACCGTATGTGAGTAAACAGCAGATTTCATCAATTACCATCGTTGATTTCAGAAAACTAGAATACCCCTAATGCGCCACAGAACTCGGATTATATTCCCCTCAGGCTGACGAGAATGAAACCCACTAGTCACCACTTTTAAAGCCATCCATGCAAGCCACCCTTATCCTCATAATCATCATGGTGAATTTCCTTGCAGCAAGTCCAGCAATGCTGATAACCAATGTCAGCAGTTTCCTAGGGATACAATCAAAGATAAGCAAAGCAATTCCTTACTCCCCACTTATAAGAATACTGCGCGTGAGAAGTGTTAGCAATATTTCTGTTCTTTCCCAGTAGATATAATGTATTTTCTCTTCTTACCCAGCCATGAGAACAGTGGGGTTCATGATGATAGCACGCTCTCTGACAGTATCGACCAGGGTCATAGTCTTCCCAAATGACTCTAGCGCTTGCTCCGGATAGAATAGCTGCCGAGGCCAGAAGAACAGTGGAGAACTTCATTATGGCGACTTGGATAAGAGCTGAAGTGGGAATGATCTTAGTTAACTGGGGGTCAGTGATGGAGTGTGGCCCATTTTCACAAGAGAACAAAGCATATTTATATCCTGATCTCTCCACAGGTAATGCTTTGTCCAGCGTCAAGAGGTTGGGAAATTGACGAATTCACTAGAGAAGTGACACACTAATGACCGAATACCACCTACTGCAGACAATGAGGCGACGTGTATAGACGGATTTAGTAATGCGCAGAGCCTTTGACAGAAGATGACCAAATGACCAATCTCCTATGTAGGTTACTATGGACTATGGTGTTCAGGCCAAATCCAAATCAATTACTTTCCCGTGGAGGTGAAAATCTTTAAGGGAGCTTCATAGTCTATTACTACAGAAGAGTGTAGGGGCAGGCCAACAGTTAAAAGAGGATTCGAACTGCCTAGACCATGCGATCTGAATTAACTCTGTCTTTGTTTTTTTCTGGAGCGGGTTATCCAGTAAGATATTTTGTAGAAGTACAGAGAATAATTAGGGCAGAAAGTGTATGACGTCAATGCAAACAACAGCTAACTACCAGATAAACCATGACATCTCACATAGTACCGGGTAATGCAATATGGCCAGGACGAATGAATACACGTGACGTTTACAAGGGATGCTCTTATCTAATGAGTTGAGCGTATTCAGTCGGACGTAATCTGAGATCAACATGACGCGCTTCGAGGTCATGAACTCGCCTTATTAGCCAGAGCTTTTACTGAATCCGGACAAGACAACAATATTTGGACATATTGATGTTTGCAGTTGATTCGAATTACCTTTCGAACATTAGACATAATAGGTTGTAGCTGCATGGTTTAAATGTGCAGCTCATATACTTTTGGGTGCAGGTCTGATATGCCTCAATTTGTAAAACCAATGGAATGCAATTTAAGCTTTATAAATAAGGTTATTAGATGAGATCCGAAGCCATAGTCCTCTTCATACTAGCTGAGTGTGCTTGCCTCATAGGACTACATGACCTACAATGCGGAATAGCAATAGCAGTGATTCTAAGCATTCAAAGGTAATCATGCCTGACATGCAGGCTGCTTTTCAGTCTGTTCCATGAGATATATTGGTAGACTCAGGATCTAAGCCTGATAGAGTGTAAATTCTTCTGAATGCAGAAAGACTGTGCAGATTATCAATACGGCTCCATGATCATGCCATAAAGACATTGTAAGGGTACTTTAGGTGTATATAACCAGTGATAACTTACTCAGTAATCTTTTATTAAACAGAAAAACTACCTGAGATGCAGTGAGCATCACCTTGCAGAGTACTAATGATGAATCCTAGCAGGTCTTGTAGACTGGGCACTATGTAACTGCGGCTTGGGGAAGCACCCTGACATAAAGACACAAAACATATATATCAATGACGTATATAATGAGTTCAAGTTTAGCTTCTCTTAGTTCTTGTATGTAATCCACTGGCTCACTACAATAATAAATCTCCATATATAGTAATACTAAAGATGTAACAGCCTATTCTATTATTATATGTGCTAATACAGATCTCGGATAAGAAAGAGACAACACCCACTCTGCCATTAATTTGTTTTCAAGTCACCACATGCCCTTCTACACCATGACCCCCATGACCAACATCAAACCATCGCTCATAGGAACCCACGTATAGGACGAACCTACCATTCCTTCCTCAAGATCCTCTAGAGCTCCGAGTGCTTCTAGAGCTCCGAACAGCACTCATTGCTTCCTGATGGTGCCGGCGAATATGCTCCTCAAGATTATCCTTCCGATTTTTTGCTTCATAGCACCCATTGTAGGGACAGACATAGGAGCGAGGCGACTTGTGAATAGTTATTTCATGACGCCGACGGTCTTGCGAGCGTTTGAAGGGCGGTTTCCCTTTGCAATCTGGATGGTGGCATTTAAGGCTATCTGCATCGACGTGTGACCTACTTGGGTTAAACATCAGTTAAAGCTTCAATTGATTGACACTGGAGAGTCGAGAGCGAATGGATACGTGCCTTTTTCTCGTCTTCTTAGCAGGAGGGGCAGGTCCATTGGGTGCCACAGTGGATTTTTTCTGATCGCTCGTCAGGGATTCGTGAATGGCGGGCTTCGTAGGATGATATGTATTGATGGAACTAACGGTCCCAGGCGCCGCCTCCGACTGCAGGTTTTCACTGAGAAAGCCACACCCCTGGGATATGTTCTGGAGACCGATGCAGCTAGTTGCATGGAATGGCGGCATTTGGTTGGTTGGTTGTTGTCTCTGGAATTGGGCCGGGGAATGCATGTCAATTTCAAATGGGAAAGAAGAATCTTCATAGAGCAGGGGATCAGAAAAGAGGGCGTTGGAGTCAATGCAAGGGTTGCCATTGCTGCCATTACGGTATAAAGGAGCATTATTCACAAACTGATCATCAGGAAGAAGAGAGCGAGGATCTAACGTGTCTGTCGTGTCGTCGGGGCTAGAGAGGAAGGAGGCTGTCACGACATCCGACCAATCCGGAATGGGCAGATCAGACATGGCAAGTTGAAAGAAAGGGTGAGAAGGCAGTGACTGAAGAAGTTGTTAAGAAGTATCATGGCGACTCATTGCGGCTTTCAAGGCCTTTTAAAATCCATCCTGGTATGGAGGACTGAAGGCCCGATGATTATCTAGGGCGCGTTCGATCGCACCAGCAGCGATTACCAGGCACCGGTGAACGCCCTCAAGTGTATCTCAGTAATCTGATTCCTCGAAAAATTGAGGTTTTACTCGGTGCAGAATTCACCGCATTTTGCGCCGTCATCGTCGTACTCCCTAGTGCCCTGGATCATGTACTTTCCGTGGCAGGTCTGACCTCGAGAGCCTTGTAAGTTAGGTAAAGAAAAAAATAAATAAACAGATAATATATAAATGTCAAAAAGAATACATAAATAGATAATATATAAATGACAAAAATAATGAAACAAGTAAATAAAACGTAAAAAAGAGGCTATCTGGATGCAGCAGTCTTGGATTTGTTCGAGTGGCTGCATTAGTCTGTCCCTGATGAAGATTCCGTACTTTTATCCATAATCCTCCACAGAAATCTGTACATTTATCCATAATCCTCCACATGAATCTGTACTTTTATCCATTATCCTCCGCATGAATTCGTACTTTTATCCATCATCCCCCACATGAATGGGGAGTATTAAGAAATTTTGTCAATCATGCATCATAGAATGTTAGATAGGCGCACTAACTATAACGTCCGCGGAAGGCGACTTCCGGAACTCTAGGAGATTAATTAGAGTTGCCTTGTTTTGATTTTATTAATGGTATACAGCATCCCCCTACGTTTCCATAAACAAGCAAATGAATAATATGAACTACTATATGAGGGTACATTTGCAGTGAACTCCCAGTTACGCATTATTTATTAAATAGTAACTCCCTGAGTCATCCTTGAGGCTCTTCAAAATGGGAATATCAGTCCACCCATAGCATATTGTGGATGAGAAAGACCGCATGATACTTTGCGGCAGAAGAGCCTAGTGCCTTGTGAGCATTCACTCCATATAAGTAGAGCGCACGTCAGCATCTTAAAGTAGGTCACCATGCCTTAGTGTGTCTGGGCTGTAATCACAATAATCCACACCTTCCATCAAGTTGAGAGCTGAACAGCATAGCAACTGAGAAAAATTAACTCTCACACAACGACAGATCATAAGGAAGTACGTTGCTTTGTGTGTATGGAAAAGCATTGGCAGCCAACTTGTGGGACAGACTGAAAAATCCGCAAGGCGGGAATTACAGGTAGACATATCCATAAATCAGGCGAAGAAATCCGGTGTCAATCATGGTAGCTGACGATCGATGTTGCTGGAAGCCAGGGAACAGTGGAGATCCACCTGAATTATTGCGTGAACCTAGGGAACCAGAGATGAACATAAATTAGGTGAAACTGCAGAAACTGGGATCAACCTGAAGCTCGTGGAAAGGGAGGTTCGCTTGAGTCCGGCGGGAATCCACTTGTGCCTTGCTTGAGGGCGGGTAACCCGATCCGCACTTTGGATTGGATCTAGGTACGGACTACGGAGTAGGCCCTAAATCCCTGATCAGAACTGGATACCCGTAACGCGGCACACCCCATCCTTATGGATATGGATAACCCAGGTGCTGCCCTGATCTACAGCCTCTTACAACCAAGAGCGTATGATTTATCTAACCATATGTCCATATTCTAGGCCTAGATAGGACTATATTATTCCATCTATAGATACAGAATAATCATATCCATCTATATATAAAATAAAATATTAGGTTTACTAGGAGAATTAGTACATTTTAGATGATGGTGATTCGGATAGTGGCACTAAAAAATACACTTGCCACCATGGGTCTTACAGGGCTAGGGCCGGCTACACCTCAACAGAATTTTATGGCTCAACAAATGATAGAGTTAGGAGCTCTCTTGTCCAACCTATCTTAATACCATAATATATGCACTATGGTAGTTTTATTTACCCCATCCCACAGAGTATATGAGTTCTATATGCGGTAGTCAATGCCGTTGAGCCACTGAGCTACTGAGCTGTGGGCCTGTTTGCCGATGTAAAACCCACGGCGTAGGCGACGGGCAGTATAGATAGGTATCCATTATCCGCAATCCCGCGCGGGTATGAGGACGGGTTACTCCATAGATAGGTCGTAGTTCAACCCATATCCAATCCACGGCCGGTCTAGGCAGTCTGTCTGCTGTGTTGTCAAGCCCCCACTAGCGCGACTAGCTCAGGAGTTTTGACTTATTCCCTGTCCGGAAGGTCCGGACAGGGGAATAATGAGTTTAGTCACTGACTTACTGTAGTGTTCCTTGATTCCGGCCGGGCCAGACTTGTAGCATTGGCCTCAAGAAACACTCAAGGCCATTTTGCAAATTATGAATACAGGATTACAATTGATTTGCCACCGCTGCTATATGATTCGCTCGTGTGTCACCTTGGATATCCTTGAAAGACAACACTGAATATAATTCAATTAACACTCTAAATTTAATCACAGAGAGCCTAGAGGAAAGCTTTGGGTTGAAAAATAATGATAAACTGGATAGCAACGGATTGAAACTATAGTCTCTAAGATAGAAGGACCTACGCACTGCCTTGTTGTTATTGCATAATTATAAAATCTCCAGGAGTCATAATCTCTAAAGTACACGAGGGTTGGGTGGTTGGACCCCGTTTTGAATCGCAGATCATGATTATTTCAGTATGTACCGACGGCAACATGTGGAGGGGAATACCAGGGCACCAGAAGTGCCTGCAGCCCGGGGGAAAAATGACTATTGTCCAACCAATCACTGATTATCATTGTGGATCTATGACTTGTCAATCAATTTAAATATCCAATCAGCTGATAGTTGCCTAGACTTACCGCACAGATTATGCCCTTGCTTGTTCCTCTGTGTTTATGGGTAGCACTCGTTCCCCTGCATTCATTGGTCTCACTTGTTCCTCTGCGTTCGCTGGTATCGCTCGTTCCTCTGCATTCATTGGTCTCACTTGTTCCTCTGTGTTCACTGGTATCGCTCGTTCCTCTGCATTCATTGGTCTCGCTCATTCCTCTGCGTTCACTGGTCTCAATATGGTCTGCATCGCATCATCGGGAATCCTTAGGCCAAAGAACAGGGCGATCCCGGCCAGAGAGCAGCCGGAGCCTCAAGTCAGGGCCAGGGCGCTAACTGATTCCTTTATGTCATTTATTACTCACTGTTACCTTAGTGATGGACACATGATATTAGTTCACTTAATCTCCGCTGATTAAGGATATCAGAACATGTTTCGCAGAGACTATATGATCCTGCCAGCTCAATTAAAATCCTCATACAATAGTAGATGAGTTTATTCCTATACAAACCAATCATCCCCGACACTACTCAATACGGTCCACCTGCCAACCCTGGGATGAAGGCCAAGCCCGACAATTCGGCTGTTCAGCAATCACCGCGCCGAGCGACGGTCTATATATCAATAGCCTTCCACCATACATGTTGCGTACATCACCTCCCGCTTGTCAATTCCAGAATAATACGTCCATTGATTAAGATGGCGTCGTCCGAGCAAACACATAGAAGTTCTACTACTATCCAGGAGACGGAAATTACCATAGATCCAATGAAATTGCGTAATGAAGCGGATGCTGCAGCTAATAATATCGAAAAACCACCAGCTTGGGATAACGACGATTCTCCGCCGGATGGAGGCATCATCGCGTAGCTGGTAGTGCTTAGAGCATGGTGTATCCTTTTTGCAGTTTTGGCTGGATTAACAGTATGCCCCCTCCCGGGCTTTAATATACAGCATGTCTAACGGCGCAGGCATCGGGACATTCCAGAGTTACTACGAAATCACTCTTCCACCAGAGTATGCTCCCAGCACGGTATCCTGGATGCCAAAGCTGCAGGCTTCCTTCATGTTCGGCATGGTATACTCCAACCCCAGTCACTAGGTAACAGTGCACTGATACGAGTGACAGGGCCCCATCGTCGGAAAACTATATGATATATTCTGCCCCCGGCACATCCTCATAGGCTCATTCCTCCACGTCTTCGGGTCTGATGATGGCCTCGCTGGCCACAAAATACTACCAGCTTCTCCTCTCTCATGGCACCTGCAGCGCCATCGGCGTCGCTGCCATCTTCCAGCCTGCGATGGGGTTTATCCCCGGCTGGTTCAGCCGACGGCGCGGCGCCGCGTACGGGATGTCTCCACGGGGTCGAGTATTGGCGGAGTGGTGTTCCCGATTATGGTTAATCGGCTGACGAAGAGCGTCTGGTATGCGTGGACGATGCTCATCGGCACGTTCGTCATCCTGGGGCTACTGGGTGTTGCGAATTTGACGGTTCGCACGCGCGGGACGAGGACAGGTAGAACAATGAGTCGGGAGAGTTTGGTGAGGCCGTTCGGAGAGGTAAGAAGGCGCTTCTGGTACTGAGGTTTATGTGTTTGACGTTTGGCGTGTTTATCCCCATCAATTATATTGTGGTGCAGGCGGTAAATGCGGGGATGAGTGCTGCGATGGCGCAGTATTTTGTTGCGATACTCAATGCGGGGAGACTTCTGGGGCGATTGTCTGCCGGGGTGTGTTCTGATCGGGTCGGGGCGTATAACACTCTTGTCTGTGTGGTTTTTTTGGCTGGGGTGTTGGTGATGGGGTTGTGGATTCCGGCCGCGGGGAATGCAGCCATCATTGTCTTTGCGGTGGTGTTTGGGTTTACGACCGGGACATATGTCAGTCTTGCGCCGGTGCTGATGGTGGCTATTTCTCCGCTGGAGGAGATTGGCTACCGCACGGGGCTGCTATTTCTGTTTGCGTCTGTTGGTGGACTGACGACAAGTCCGAGTGGGGGAGCCATTCTGCAGCGTGATGGGGGCTCGTATACCGGGATGAAAGTCTCCTCGGGGGGATGTTGCTGGTTGGCACGGGCTTTGTGGTGGCGGCCAGGGTGGTGCAGACGGGTTGGGTGCTAAAAGCCAAGTTTTAGCTCATCTAGATTCATTGTCTCGTGTCTTTAGAAGTGTAGATATCGTTATGATCAAACAGTCCACTCCCCAAACCCGAACGACTCCAGATCCCAATTCCCCCAGTCCAAGACATTCTCTGGTCCGTTCTCTTGGACATCGACCCGGTTATTCGTCAATCCCTCCCTCGCCCTCAACGCCTTGGCTCTCAATTGCGACATAACCGCCCATTTGGGCCCCGGGTCAGGCCACGCAGGATCCCTTTCCACCGCCTCAAAGGTCGCTTCGACGTTGCGCCACGCCCGCTCAACATGCACGCTAGCCGGATACACACAAAGATGCCACAGAACATAACACAGAAGGTGATACTGTGTGTATGTGGTGGTGAGCCAACGGAAACCACGGAGCAGGTCGTTCGTCTGCAATTGCATTGCGCATTCGAGGCCATGGCAAGCCATCGCCAGCGTCTCCTGCGCTGTCGCACTTTCATGCTGTGGGCACTGGCTCTGGCCCTGGTTGTGGACCTGTAGTGCTTTCTGCCTCGCGTAGACTGCGACTTTCATGGTGAGGACGTCTGCGAGAATGAGGCCATGCTGGTGGATGGGAATATTGGCGTCCCCGTGTTGCAGGTAATTACGCTGAATGTAGTCCTTGAGTTCCCTAACTAGCGGGTCTGGCGAGACACCCTGCGATGTCTTTCGTGAGATCTCATGCAAATGGCGGCTGATTTGGATCGTGATCAGTGGGAAAGTCATCTCGGTCCAGCGCGGTTGAGGTGCC
Organism: Aspergillus lentulus; assembly: GCF_001445615.1. Lineage (NCBI taxonomy): Eukaryota > Fungi > Ascomycota > Eurotiomycetes > Eurotiales > Aspergillaceae > Aspergillus > Aspergillus lentulus. The sequence goes on from NW_028322123.1 coordinate 3,489,842, forward strand.
GGTGGCACTGCCGCCGTTGCGGAGAGATCCTGGTCGTCGAGGTTGGACGGCAGGTTCGTGTCGCAGGGTTCATTGTGCGCGATAATAGAGAGACCGTGATCCTCCGCGGCGCGTTGGTCGCACGTCACAATATGCCACCACAGTCGGCGGCGGAGTTCGCATTCCAGCGGCGAGAGATTGAAGTGTCGTCCATCACGGTGGAGGCCGATGGATTGGGCGGCACGGGTTGTGAGTCCATGAAGTGTCCAATTGGAGCGGCCACTGTTGTGATACCGGAGACATGTCTACTCATAAGCTATCGCCCTTCAGAAAAGACTGTAGGATGCATACCTGGTAGATGGCCATTGCTTGCAGCGATATCAGAGTCGGTGCGTCCAGGAACGAAGAACGATAAAGGGCAAGCTCGAACGCCTGCTGATACCGGCGTATATCCGAGCGGATTTCCTCCCGCAAGGGGTCATCCGAGTGTAAAGCGGTTGTGGCTGCAAAGCAAATGGCGAACAGGAGCGCCTGGGTATCCGCAGACGCATCCCCAGGCTGGTTAATGGCCGCAAATACCCGTGGCTGTGTCGATGGAATATGAAGGATCTTCACCACTGGATCGACACGACCAAGAAAGGTCTGCCAAAGCTGGATGGCTTGCCATCGAGTAGGCTGCAGCGCCTGAAAATCTATGTGCTCGCGCAGTGAGTTGGTAATGAGGCCCTCCACCCTCAGAGGGGACTGTCGTCCAGGGCTCTTTCCCGCAGGCCGGGGCGTGCCAATTGCAGTTTGTAGTTCTTTATCTTTCTCAAGGAACCCAGATAGGAGATGTTCGTCAATATACCGACCATCTCGCACCAAAAGGCCCTGTCGAGGGTGACGCTCAGGGGCACTGGTTCGTGTCACCTTCGTCTCATCGTCGTGTATTGGACTGACGGTGGACGGACGCCGGGTCAGTCCAGTCACAGCTCTCTCCAATTGGTCTATACGAGAGACTACATCAGCCGAAGTGGCTTTTGGCTGACGGCGTTGGACTCGATTAGGGCCTGGATACTGGCAGGGAACTTTCATCCGCACACAGGCGGCACATGGGGAACCCTTGTCGCAGCGGACCTTGCGTTGATGACAGCGAAGACAAGATCGCTCGACATTATACCGTCGGACATGATCCATTGTATCATTTCAAGGGTTGAGATGTCTATCAGTTACATGCACCGGAGATGTCGGTAAAAGTGTGCCACTTCTTGGCTCTCGGCGTCGGTCATTCACAACTCCGAAACTTAAGCTTATTGCATCTCCTGGCCAATCAGAGGAGAGGCCACAAATCACTCCATCTCCTGCCATGATCATTAGTTCATTACTCCTTTGTGAATCCACTCCTCAGATCTTAGGTCTAGCAGGAAGGCAGACTTGGGCTCGGCTTGAGATATCGCGGGGAACTACACAGCCCCCTAGTGTGCGCTAATAGAAGGTGAGGCTGACAGGCAGCCATCTAAGCCACGTTCCCTGCGGAATAAATCTGCTCTATGATCTGTATCCCATATCAGATTATCAACTCAACACCAAACAAGAACAATACAAATGGCTCTTTCAAACATCCCACACATCAACCTCCTCTGCATGGAAGAGCGCTTCATCCACGCCTTCCACCAGGCTCTAGCCCAACATTGGCCCGAAACAAACACCACCCCCAAACCCACCATCACCATCCTCAATACCTCCCTCCGCCAAGTCCCATCCAGCACAAAGTTCGACCTGATCGTCTCACCAGCAAACTCCTACGGCCGACTCGACGGCGCCTTTGACGACGCCATATCCCGCGCCTTCTGCCGGCCCCCAAAGCACGAATACGACACTCTCACCGAGGCAGCGCAGAAAGTCCTCTACGAGAGGTGGAGGGGTTTCGCACCTCCAGGGACATGTACACTCGTCCCCTTTCCGGATGAGCTAGTTGGGGAAAATGAATGGGGATGTCGATGGGTGGCGATTTGTCCGACGATGCGGTGGCCACATCGGGTCAGCTGGGACCGCGAGATTGTGTATGAGTGTGTGTGGAGTCTGCTGTGTCAGGTTGAGGGGTGGAATCGGGGCTGCAAGAACGAGGAGCGCATTGAGTCCATTCTGATCACCCCGATTGCGACGGGGATTGGAAAGGTGAGTGCGGCAAAGTGGGCGGAGCAGTTTGTGCTGGCGATGAGGCATTTTGTGGATGCATTGAGGAGGCCGGAAAGATGGGGAGCTTTGAGCTGGGGAGATGTGACTGAGGAGGTTGAGGAGGTGAAGGCGACGTGGGAGTTGTAAGGTCGACGCAGTCACTGGATGGTGTATATCATAGCTAAGTCTACCAGACATAAGACGCGCACATGCTCGGCTAGAAGTGGTCTGGATTGGATGGATCAATGTATTAAGATTCCAACGCCAGTGGACTTTGCTGCAGCTATCCACGGCCGGGCAAATTGATATACGGAAGTCGCTTCGTTGGTATTAATGGACATTCCCGCGGCTGCCAGAGGTTTTGCCCAGACGCCCTCGGAGACATAAGCCCGGCTCCCTTGATATATGTATTATTTTGACGGTTTCACAACATATCAAGTGATAACCGGTATACGTATATAGAGGACAACTGGTAGCCTTGACCAGATACCACTCCGGAGGAAAGTAACCGAGGAATGTTGATTCCGGAGTAACAGTTCTGTGGCTGACTGCATCGAAGAAGCGGGCTATCCCTAACCCATCCCTATTACAACAGGAATCGTACAGTCATATATAAGTACTCTCAATGTGCATAGCTCCAAACCTGACCCTCATCTAGTGACTGAACGTATCGGATGGAACCTACACCCTTGCAGCTTCAGCCTCGCTTAGTCATTATAGTATCATCGCATATAGTTAACCAGGCATCCATCGCTGACACCTGTCTGGTGAACCTTCATCCCATCACTCGTTCCTTGCTTTGCTGTCTATAATATGACCTCAAAGATGTATCTACTCTTTCATCCAAAAGTTCTCATCCTGCTGCTCGCTGCGCTGGTCACAATCGCATGCATATCTGTCAGGCGCTTCCTCGCCCGGCGCCAGTTCGCACGCAAGCACGGTTGCAAACCAGTAGCAAGATCCTTCAGCAAAGATCCTTTTCTAGGCCTTGATACTATCCGGGAGACCATCCGCGCTCTAAGACAGCACAAAATCCTCGAAAGGAGCGTCGAGCTCTTCCGCATCTACGGCAACACCTTTACCGTAAAGGAGCTGCAAAAACGCGCCATCCTAACCATAGAGCCGGAGAATATCAAAACGATTCTGTCGCTGAACTTTAACGACTACGGCCTCAGCCACCGGCTTCAACCCTTCAAACCACTCCTGGGCGAGGGCATCTTCGACACCGATGGCGCGCACTGGGCCGCATCGCGTGCCTTGATCCGGCCTAGTTTTACCCGCGACCAGGTGGCTGATTTGACGTCGTTGGAGGATCTAATTCAGGATCTGTTTGCGTTGCTGCCGCGGGATGGGAAGACGGTAGTGGACTTGCAGGAGCTGTTCTTCCGGTACACGATCGATTCCGCGACTGAGTTCCTGTTCGGACAGTCAGTCAGGACGCTGAAGAAGACACAGTCCGAGCTTGAGTTCGCGCATGCCTTCCACTATGCCCAGAAGGCTATCATCACGCGAGGCATGCTAGGCTCGCTGGCCGTATTCTATCGCGATCGAAAGGCAGATGAGTGTAACCGCGTCTGCAGGGAGCTTGTCCAGCGGTTCGTTGACGAGGCATTCCGCGCGGTTGAGAACAAAGGAGAGAAGAAACAGGTTGAGACGGGCCGCCAGAAGCGTATTTTCTCGCATGAGTTGGCGGCGCGGACATCCGATAAGCAGCGCGTTCTGGATGAGCTGATGAATGTGCTGTTGGCCGGTCGTGATACAACCGCTAGTCTACTGAGCAACTTGTTCTTCATGCTGGCGAAGAAGCCAGCGATTTGGGATAAGCTGCGTGGGGAGGTAGCCGGTTTACAAGGCCGGACACCAACTTATGAGGAGCTCCGCAGCCTGAGATATGTCCAGTGCTGTATAAACGAATGTAAGAGCACGCTCTACTACCTTGTCCCCTGCTAATCTTTCAGCACTACGTTTACACCCCGTTGTCCCACGCAATGAACGCCAGGCGGTGCGGGATACCGTTCTACCACTCGGAGGAGGCGACGATGGTCTCTCCCCGGTCTTCGTGCCCAAGGGTACCATCGTGTCCTACAACATCTACGCAATGCATCGGCGGGCGGACTTCTACGGGCCAGACGCAGAGGAATTCCGTCCTGAGCGCTGGGAGGATGGAAAGCTGCAGCCGCGCTGGGGTTATCTGCCGTTTAATGGTGGCCCGCGAATCTGCATCGGGCAGCGGTATGCGTTGACCGAGGTCAGCTACGTTCTTGTCCGGATGGTGCAGGAGTTTCGGGTTCTGGAGAGTCGGGATCCAGGACCGTGGGAGGAATCGCTGGCTTTGACGCTGTGCTCGCGGAATGGGACGAGGGTGTGTCTTATTCCTGGTTGAGTCAAGGACATAGATATCCATACAGTACCGTAGGATAGTCAAGAGTAGAGTTCATTAGGTTTATCTATAAGAGTGGAGAAGTATAATGTACAACTTGAATCAACCCAAAGCCTTATCCAACGCCTGGCCCTTGCACATTTCGTAATAACTGCCTCGTTTCTCCAGCAACTCGGCATGACTACCCGCCTCCACGATCCTCCCAGCCCGAAAGACAAAGATGCAGTCCGCGTCCTTGATCGTACTCAGCCGATGCGCAACCGCAATGGTAGTCCTCTTCCCATCTTTAGCAGCCTCGCTCAGCGCCGCCTGCACAATCCTCTCGCTCTCCGTATCCAGCGCACTGGTCGCTTCATCCAGCAGCAGAATCTTCGGATCGCGGATCAGTGCCCGAGCAATCGCGACCCGCTGGCGCTGCCCGCCGGACAGCTTCGCGCCGCGAGGGCCAACCTCGCTGCTTAAACCGTCAGGCAACGAGACGACGAAATCAAAGATGTTCGCGTCTTTGCAGGCTTGTTCGATTTGTGCTTCTGTCGCTTCCTTTGATTCGACCAGACCCATGGCGACGTTCTCGCGGATGCTACCTTGGTACAGGACTGGCTCCTGCTGGACGAGAGCCAAGCGGCGGCGGTGATCCTGTGGGTCGATCTCGTGGATTGGCTGGTCGTTGACGGCGATGTAGCCGGAAGTTGGGTCGTAGAAGCGGGCAAGCAGATTGATCATCGTAGACTTGCCGCAGCCGGATGGACCGACAAAGGCCACGAATTTGCCTGGTGGGATGGTAACGTCGATCCCGGAAATGACGTTGGAGCGTGGGCGAGAAGGATAGGCAAAGTCGAGAGCGTGGCAATCGACAGTAACGGGTTCAGGGTCCTGTGAGGGTCCATCCGAAGGAGGCTCGTTGGAAAAGCTATTGTCGATAGCCGGGACACGCTGGCGCAGCCAGAATATGTAGTTTGTTGAGCCTGTCGCTTTCGTGATGCTGGTCGTGTACTGGAAGATAGCAGCTGCGTTCTCGCCTCCAACCACGACGGCAGTGAAGACCACGAAGAACTGCTCGTTGGTGTACTCGCCCGTCGAGATGAGTTTTCCCCCGTACCAGAAGCCGAGAGCCATGGCTAAGAAATTGATAGATTGTGTCAGGGCGTACCAGAACATGGTGAAAGTCAGTGCCTTCACAGATTGCTCTGCGACAATGGTTAGCCTTTCCCGGTAGATCTGAAGCATCTTGTTCTCTAGCGTAAGAGATGCCACCGTGCGGATGGCTGAGATTGCTTCTGCCGCAATTGCAGCACTGCTGGCGAAGCGCGCCGAGGTATCTTCATCCAGCTTGTACTCCAGTCGGATTCGGAAGTAGCCGCTAAGCAGCAAGGGAGGGAGAGCTCCAAAGACACACACGAGGCCGAGTTTCCAGCCATACGCGATTCCCAGGACAGAGACGGAGACGACCGTGACGATGTTGATCAAAATCAAACCAGAGTTGATCCCCAAGAGCTCGTTCAGATTCGAGGCGTGGATCAGCAGCCGAGAGGAAATCGCCCCAGTAGCGTTGTGTTCCAAGTCGAAGAATGCAATCTCTTGCTTCATGGTGTTCCTGAAGAGTTCGCGGCGGTACCTCCGGCTGACTTTCTGTGGCATGATATGAGCAAGGTGAACGAACACGGAAAAGACGGGCAAGGGACATTACCTGAATGATGACGTTGGCCATCCATCCCAATAAGAAGTAGATGAACAGGTTGGCAAGGGCGACAACGAAGAACATCAGCGCCCAGAAATCTCCCCGACGAACAGCCTCGCTGCCACGTAGCTGAAAGACCTGAAATGTCCGCGCGAGAATGACGGCTTGTGCTGGGAATGTGCCACCTGCCATGGGTTAGAAAAGGGTCTGAGAGAGCTGTTGAGCACACTGACCTCCAAGAATACACACAATCGCCACGAGCGCGTAGAGTCCCCACAGCTGCCGCTGCTCCTTTATCAAAAGCCACAGACATCGAATGAGACTGTATCCCATAGTCTCCTTGGCGGCTGCTTTTGCCTTCTCGTCGGCAGAGAGAGACTCTGCGCCTACACTCCTTGTGTGATGCAGCGACAGCTTCGCGGCAGACTTTGCATCATCCTTCTCCTCAGTTACTCCCTCGTTTTCCGAGTCAGCCTGCTCTTCAGCCTTGCCATCTGCTTTCTCCAGATCCTGCGCCCTGACAAGCCTCGCATAAGCACCGTCTCTGGCAATGAGTTCTTGGTGCGTTCCCTGCTCAATGATTCTCCCAGCGGACATGACGGCGATGTTATCCGCCTTCTGCACAGTAGACAGCTTGTGCGCAATGGTGATGGTCGTCCGGCCGACAGAGATATTATCCAGCGCACTCTGGACAATCTTCTCAGCCTTGGGATCTAGAGCAGACGTGGCTTCATCCAGCAGCAGAACTGACGGCCGAGAAATGATACTCCGAGCAATGGCAATCCGTTGCTTCTGCCCTCCTGACAGCATGCGCGCACGTTCTCCAATCTGGGTATCATACTGTCTGGGCAGGTTCTCAATGAACTCATGCGCGTAAGCATCTCGACAAGCTTCCTTCACAAGAGCAAGCTTCTGCTCGTACGGGGCCTCTGCGTACGGCGTCCCTTCCAAGCCGAAAGCGACGTTGTCGAAGATCGTCCCGCTAAAGAGAACCGGTTCCTGCTGCACGAGGCGAATCTGCGTGCGTAGCCAGGCAATGTTGAGCGTCTGGATGTCGATGCCGTCGAGTAGGATTATCCCTGCTGCTGGGTCGTACCAGCGCTCGAGCAGCCCAACGATGGTGCTCTTCCCCGAACCACTGGCACCGACCAGTGCGGTTGTCTTGCCGGCAGGAACGCTCAAGTTCAGGCCGTTGAGAACTTGCGTATCTGGGCGAGAGGGGTATGCGAACTCGAGAGCTTTTATTTCAATCTCGCCAACGCATTTCTCAGGTGTCAATCCCGTGGTTGAGAGGGAGTCGATAGCAGACTTCTTGTCGATGACGCGGAAGAGCTCGTCCGCAGCGGCGGCGGCTTTAGTGATGGTGATGATTTGAGGTGCAACTTGAGTCAGAGCTGTAGCAGCAACGACTACAGCGAAGATGACACTGACAAAGAATCAGTAAGACCAGCTATCCAGCCAGGCAGCAAAAACGCACGTTACGATGTCCCCCGGCTCGTGGACCTCACCACGAGCGTACATCCGGATGCCCTGCCAAAAGGCAAGACCGTATCCTGCGTAGACGCAGAAGAACTCGGTCGAGAACAACACCCCATAATTCGGTGATTTCTTCATGCCGACTCGCTCCATTTCGGCCAGGTAATCCTCGTACCGCTTCGCCATCACCGGTTGCAGCCAGAAAGCATGAACCGTCGAGATACTCGAGAAGACCTCTTCGGCGACTAGGCTAGCGCGCGAATATATCCCCATCAGCTTGTCCTCATTCTTCACCTCGATGCCCATGCAGACTCCGGTAACGATGACGATGGTCGGGACGACGCAGACGGTAATGAGCGTGAGCTTCCACTGCACGGCAAAGGCGACCACAAACGCCGCTACGAAAGTCGCGCAGCTCTGCACAAAGACAGACAGCTTTTCCGAAATGCCATTGGTGACTAGATTGCCGTTCGTGGTGACTTTGACCGACGGCGACCCGGTGTCTTTCGAATCAAAGTAACTCATGTCCAGGCGCAAGAGACTCTGGAGAAAGTCCAGCCGCAGCGCTTTCGTTGCTCGAATGGCCGCAATCGACGCGGTCACAGTGTGGATGTAGACGAGGGCAAATTTGGCAATAAACAGATATACCAAGTAAAGGCTGGACAGGTTAGCCAGTGTCCATGCTTGGATGGGCAGATGACTGACGCATATTTCGACACCTCCCTCATATAATCGTCCGGACCAAGAGCGCCCAGGGCAAAGTTGTTAAACGTCGTCACGAACTTGCCAAAGATCAAATCCATCAACGGAAGGGCCGCGCCAGCTGCGATGGCTGCAACGATGGCGACAGAGTACAGAATCCAGCTAGTTCTGTCGGCATAACTGAATATGCGCATGTAGCTCTTGAAGCCAGAGGGTTTTGGCTCGTCTTCGACTCCATCTGGTTTCAGCTCTTGATTATTCTCCATGTCCGACATGACGGCCACAGGAATCTAGATGAAGTCGCTGCGAGGAAGTCGTGTTATTGATATCCTCCCCGGACGTTGAGATCGGAGGCCGCGGGCCCCGAGTGACTGCTTACACGCCGTAACATGCTGAGACATCTGCCTGTTGCTCTGATCGATTATCCAATAAGAGTGCACAGCTTTTTGAGTCATGACGACTATTGAGACCATATAGATTTCCCTAGTGCCATGGGTATTGGTCATTCCGGGGTCAAAGGGTTAATTAGTTGGCGGTGATATTGTCAGCACTAACAAAGCGTGGAGTCCTAGGGACCCGGTAGAGTTTTCCTGTACCAAGATCTTAGATGACCAATCATATATTAGTTTATATCACCCAAATATTGACGTGCAGATGCTGAACTGACTTTATCGAGTACTGATCCCGGTCTCGTTAGGGCCCATGAAATCATGCCCGGAGAAGCTCTTCCACTTCCAGAGACCAGGTGCTGTGAGATCCAGCCTTGATGGCCGATCACTGCTAATTATACTCTAACAGGAATCTCCTAGCCCTTGTAGCTTCTAGCGTTATATGGTTCCCCAGTAATAACAGCTCCATTCAACTCTGACTGCAAGGACAGTTATGGTTAAGGCCGAGTCAAGTCATACAAACCAGGAACCCTCTTCCTCAATTCCCCAAATGTGAAGCAGTGACATGAGTTAGTTCTTAACCGACAGTTTGCCCAAATTCACTGAATGCGTAGTTCAGCTGCCAAGATGTTGGGAAGGGGAAAAATGGCATGTCGGCCTGTATATCAGCCAGGCCAAGGGCATAATAGGCTATCCTTACTGTCAGCAGTTGGGACTACATAAGCAATGTCAGCATAGTAAATACAGCCACATGTGCAGTCAAAAGGATCCTCGCGCCATTAACCTAGTTAAGAACCTTGTCAGATGCGGAGTGTGATGGAATGCATGTCTACCGGAGAGTGCCGAGACCAAGCGAAGAGACCTGTAGAAAAGCAGCAGGTTGGGGGAAGTGGTTAGGCAGCAGTATGGCCAAGCTACTGCTAGTGCATATAACATTGAAACTGTCAGCGAATCACCCTTTAGACAAAGTCTACCGTAGATAATTCATAGATTAGCCCTAGGTGAGTTGATGATGATCAAGTGCAAATGTAGAATGTAAGAAGTACAATTGAATGTATCTGCTTGTTACGCCTAATGAGTGATGGCATAACTATCTGGCTTGACTTAGTTGCTAAAGAGCACGACAACGAATTGCTCGACAACAGGAGCCTAAACCAACCTAGCTCACCATCTAGCTAGGAGGAGCGCCGCCAGGGCCACCAGGCCCGGAACCACCGGGACCACCGGCGCCGCCACCAGAGTTTTCGTTCTCGACACCACCCTCCTCAGTATAGTAAGCAGCAGGAGTCACAGAGCTGCTCTCAGAGGAGTCCATGGCAAGGGAGATCCAAGCGAAGATACCGTCGGAGACAGAGTCACCCAGAAAAACATACTCGACAAAGGGATCGATGGTGTCGGCCTCCTCGGCGAGGATGCTGTCCTCGTCATTGGTAGTGAGCTCCTGAGTGTTGGTAGAGTAGGGCGAGGTCTCCTCGACGGTAGAGATGAGGTCCTGGTCGAAGAAAATCTGGCCGACGTGAGCGGAGTGCGCGGTGTAAAGGGCTTCGAGGGTGTTATTGGCGTTGACGGTGGTTTCGTTGAGAGAGTGGGTCAGAACTAGACATGAACAGGTTAGCCTAGCATCATAATATCGGGAGGTCAATGAGCATACCGTGAATGTGGGTAGCGCGTCCAGTGTAGTGGCCTGGAAAGATGGTGTGGAACTGGGCGACACCCTCGTCGTCGGTCTTCTGGAGACCACGGAGGAAGGTAGCGTCGAGGTTGCTGTCATCATTGGAGTTGCCGTTTCCACTGGCGACGACTCCAGAGTAGACACCCTGGTTTGTTAGTTGTATTATTTGCGCCTATGTAAAGGAGACTTACAGTAGCATTACAGTGCCAGAAGTCCAGATAGACACCGGTGACAGGCTCGCAGGTGGAGCTGTCGACCATCTGGACGTCCACGTAGAGAGGGACACCCGCCTGGTCCTCGGTAATGTCGCTGCGGATCAATTCGCCGCTTACATCTGTAGGGCGTCAGTAGATAGGCAATGATCTATCATAGAACAATAACCATACAGTAAGGTCCCTGAGTAACATCAGATGCCAAGACACAGGTTGCGTTGGAGGAGAACAGGACTGAGGGGTCGGTGGACAAGTCCACATCCAAAGATGATTCGTGGGAAGTGTTGAGAGCAGTAAGGTCACGAGCCTTGAGGAAAGGAGCACCTAGGACCTATTGGTCAGTGACATCCTCACGCAGTAGGTTAAGAAGATTGCGTACGAGTCTCCAAGCCCTTGCTGCGGCGAAGCATCTCGACTGCATGCTCACGACGGGCAATGCTGCGACTCTCAAGGCCGCGGGCCTTGAGCTTCGCGGCGCATCCTCCCCATCCGCGAGCGATATTGGAACGCTTCAGGAAAGCCGCACGCTCGGCAGCCTCAGCTTTGACATTGTGGCCAGGATGCGCCAAGGAAACGCTGGCGAGGCCGGCTACGGCAGCGACAAGGGTAGAAGAGAGTTGGACCATGGTAGAGGCAGTGAAGCGATGCAAAGAAAAGCAGAGCGATGGCGATGATAGAAGCACATCGTCAACCAGCGGAGGTGACAGCTTTATACCTTTTCATTCTTGAAGTTTGTACGCAAACTCAACCGTCGACAATATTTGTGACCGTCAACATGAGGAGTTCACCCTGTATGCAAGTGGAATTGCATTGATATTGATGCTGACGCAACCCTTGTAGACGGAGTTGATCAACTCCGTCGAATCAGATAAGGCACATTGATCAGCGACAGGGCGGAAGAGGGACTATGGACCCTCTACGGTTGTGGCTTGCCCGCACCATTCCCAATTACGCATACTGCCTCTTGCAGGACTCCCTAGGCGTCACAAAGTTCCTTACCCTATCCGGAGCGGATGATCCGAAATCCAGGGCCAGAACCAGAGATCATCGCTGCTGACGACGTTGCCCCGCTTCCGCAGGTCCAAGTCTTCAGAAGTACGGAGACGCAAGTCAATCTAACATTCGCAGGCTGAAGCAGATAAAAGTCTTGGCCAGCAAGCCAAGCCCGGTGCGAGTTGCACAAGCCGGAAAGTCCAGACACTCAGCTTCATTGGCGCGTCTCCAGACTTGACTGTATCGAGGTTTGGAGATGTCTGTGAGGATCCGTTAAACCCACTAACCTCAGTATCAAGAAGCAATGTATTTCGTGAAGAATCTTCCATCTCGGCAACATTGAGTCTCAAGCAATCAGGCATCCCCTATTTGATTTACATACCTCCGTCGCCTGGCTTTCTGAAGAGTACGACTCACCGCAGATCATTGCCTTATTCCCCGCCAAAGCACAAGCTTGTCGGAGATAGACACGCATCCTTTTCTTGGCAAGCTAGCATGCGAATCACATCCGAGGTCTGAACTTCTGAAGTCTGCAGTTTTTGAGGGACGCGAGATCACGGCTGTTGATATGACTGGAATCGCTGATTCAGTGGGATGACGACGGGAGTCAATCGAGACTACGCCATAGGATCCAGGCACGTTTAGTTGCTGAAACACAAAGACGATCATGACCATCCAGAACTCCCCTTAGAAACAATCAGCATTTCATACTCTGTATTCCATCATGGTTTCAGATCCTTAGTGATGGCCTGACGCATGAAAACGGCTAAAACTGATGCTGGACGGGAAACAATGGAAGCAGAAGGTCACGGGGTGTGTATCGCTTGCTGCCCAATTGCGCATAGCCCCATGCTTTATCGATAGCTTCACCACATTACAGCCTTCGCTCACATGGATTTCCTTCATGCCTTTCTGTCTGCGCTGTTTTCTACTTGCAAAGTCCTGTCGATATTCCTTGGCGCCGTTGAGAAGTTATAGGCTTCAATACGGCTCACTGGCTAGGATTCGTTAAGGCAAACCCACAAATGCATGGATTACATGATCCCGTCCTATTAACACTATCATCATCATTCCTGTGGTGTGTTTTTCCAATTCACCGGCGAGTTGCAGAGAAGTTCCCATGGTCGAAAGGTCTTCAGATGTACACACAGAAGCTTCTAAGTTGCGCTCGTGACGATCCCTTCCATGAGGATAGAAGCAAAGGCATAAAGGTGAGAAACGAAATTGATTCAATGGTTTCCCATTTCTTTTCTTTTTCTTTTTTAATATTCTCCTAAGATACCACCATTAAAACAGATATTAGAGTCTCATTCCTCTGTAGACATTGAGCATTATTGTAACATGAAGCGTAACCATGGGTATACGTGGCGTTGGTAAGTAACAAGAAAATCACAAGAAAGTCTCAGAAGCCCTCAGAGACGGAGAGTTGGCACCGCCAAGATCGTTTAAACCTCCTGGTGGACAACCTCGCCACCAGTCTTCTCAGCCATATCCTTCTCAGTGAGACCCATCTCAGCGGCGAAGGTGCCATGGGGCTTCCACTTGGCAGAGGTACGGGGAGTGGTCTCCTCCATCATCTTGTCGACCTGCTCGAGGGTGAGACCCTTGGTCTCGGGGACGAGGAAGTAGGTGTAGACAAAGGCACAGGCGCAGAGAGATCCCCAGATGAAGAAGACCTTAGCCTTGAGGTTACCCTTGTCGGTGTCGACCATGTAGGGGGTGATGACTGCGATGATCTGTGGAGGCTAAGTCAGCACGTTATTCCTTTGCATCTGTGTCAAGTAGAAACTTACGCAGTTCCAGAGCCAGTTGGAGGCGGTGGACAGAGCAACACCACGGGAACGGATGGGCAGAGGGAAGATCTCGCCGATGACGACCCAGGCACCAGGACCCCAGGTGCTGGCGAAGAAGAAGATGTAAATACAGATGAAGGAGATTTCCGCGCTGACGGCACTCTTGTTGCCGCCGTCAGCAGTTCCGACAATGGCGACGATGAACTGGCAGATAACCATGCCCAGAGCACCCCAGAGGAGCAGAGTACGACGACCGAGCTTTTCCATGGTGTAGAAGGAGATGGGAGTGGAGCAGACATTGACGATGGTGGTGATCATGCTGATCAGGAAAGGGTCGCTGATGGTTCCCAAGCTCTTGAAGAAGGTGGTACCGAAGTAGAAGACGAAGTTGACACCAGTCCACCTGTCGCGGGTCGTTAGCATCGCAGGTCAGTCAGCGACGAAAGCAAGAAGGGAAAACGTACTGTTGCATCATCTGCAGAGAAGTACCCAGGATGGTACGACGGAGGTTGCTGTTGGGGTTCCAGAGACTTCCACGGAAGCAGTTGAACCAGCTGCCAAAGTAGCCGCTCTGGGGAATGGCCTGCATCTCGTACTCGTGGTTGGCGACAATCTCAGCCAATTCAGAGCGGATGAGCTCAGAATCGCGGGGCTGGCCACGGACACGGCCAAGAGCCTCGGCGGCCTTGGTCAGATCGCCCTTCTTGACGAAGTAACGAGGAGACTCGGGCAGCAGAAGGAGACCGGTACCAAGGATGAGAGCCCAGGCGATCTGGATACCGATGGGGATGCGGTAGGAGCCAGAATCGGTGCGGTTCTGGGTGGCATAGTCGACGCAGGAAGCCAGCATCAGACCAATGGTGATGCAGAACTGGTAACCAGAGACGATGGCACCGCGGACCTTGCGGGGCGCAATCTCGGACATGTACAGGATAATGATGGCGGAAACGAAACCGACACCAAAACCGGCAATCAGACGACCGACCACGAGCAGAGCAGTGGTGGCGGAAGCAGTCTGAAGAACGACACCGACAATGAAGATACCGCAACCAGCGACAATGGTAGTACGACGACCAAACCAATCGGACAAGTCACCAGCGATCAGAGCACCGAAGAAAGTACCAGCAGACAGAATGGAAGTGATCAGAGACTTCTTCCAGGAAGGAATGACGAAAAGATCGGTCGGAGTGGTGGCCTTGTCCTGTAGGACGGGAGATTCAGCTGTTAGTAACGAAGTCCTTTGCTATACCTTTGCGGAGCGGGGGTTACTAACGAGACCCTCGAACTCAGTAATGAAATAATCCATGGCCATAACACCGGAAATGTAACCAGAGTCATAACCGAAGAAGATACCACCGAAGGCCGCGAAGGCACACATCAGGTAGGTCTTCCATGTCACAGGCGCCTCGACGCGCGAGGTATCGACGACAACGTCCGCCATGGCGATCGATGGCAGTGATCAACCCGGAGAGTAAAGAAAGGGAAGGTTAGATATGAGAATGGATAGGGATGTTGATCACCACGAGGCTCAAAAGGAGAAGGATGGAGGGAAGAAGAGAAAAGGGAGAAGATCTACGTGACAAGAAGGTCGGACAACCTGGGGGGGAAGAACAGCAGGTTTTATAGACCTGGACCTGGAAGAGGAGAAACCTGGAGATGCCGCACTTGCTCTTTCTCTCACTTTTCTCTTTCCCTCAATCAGTCGGCCCCATGCCGGTCCGGGGAATTGACCACGGGGGATGCAGGTTGCCATCGGCTCTAGCGCCCTTTTTTTTTTTTTCAATGCGGTTCTAGTTGCCATCACACTCTGGATCGCTTAGTCTTGTCTCATCTGGGGAATTGGGGACAAAGCTGGAGACATGGAGAAAACAAAAAAGACCGCCATACTGGATTGGGATGCACTAAAAGTGCGCGAAACGCGAGTCAGAACGGATGATGGACCAATCATTGCAGCTGGCAGTCTGTCTGAGATCGCAGGATCTGGTAACCTGAGTAAAATGAGGGACCTCGGACTGCGACGCTGTACAACTCTGGAATGGGAAACCACAGAGTGGTAGAGTGGCGCATGGACATGGTACCGTACAGACATTCACAGGCACAACCCCGGATCGAATGTTCGAGCTGACCACCAAAATCCGGCCTGTGCTCGCAGAAACTAAACCATCCTGGGTCAAGTATCTTGCTTAGACCTCTATGCAGGGATTTCTCATTGGTAATGGATTTGTGGCGCGGCCAACCCCGGACGTTCTGGCCAAACAGATGCTCGGGTCTCGGCCGGCCGTGTTGTCGGGCTGACTAGTTCTGGCACAGTCTCGAAGATGTAGCCAGTCAGGGAGCTAGCTACGCGCTTCCAGAGACACTAACCCCGGCGACGGTTCCTTCTCAGGCCTAATTTCCGTGCCATACACTCTCATTGGCTGTTCTGGCAGGGGCCGGAAAAACCAGCCTACCACGTGCAGGAAAGTGGAGGTGGCAGCTCCACATGGTCCGAGGAAACCATGAGTCTGTCAAAGTTTGCTAGTCAATACCATACAGTATCATACCTTACCAATTCTGCTTCCCCCTCCGTAGGTTACTCCGAACGAAGCATTCCATCACTGATCGCGACGGCTTCGATAGATGTATAAGGAGGAGGAATGTTAGATACTGTTGCGACCGGTAAATTTATATCAAGTTCGAATTAAAGTCTATCCAGAGTCTCAAATCCGTAGTTGGTTTGTTGAAAGACAGACGACCATGTCATCCGCCAATTGTCGAGGTCATTCCCGGGTCGGTAAAGCCTAACTCCTCACAATGTAACCCTGGAAGCCGGCTCTCCTTAATCTTATTAGCCACGATAGATTGCGTGACAAGTTATAACACGCAGGACACGGACACGTTGAGCGCCACCTCAACTGTAAGTTACCGTCGCACGCGGACGTATGGCGGGACATCAATATGTGAATGGAAGAGCGGGCCGCGCTGGAATTGGCTGTGTGTTTTCCTCTCTGAGGATCATGATTTTTATTATGCAAGTGTCTCACTGGATGGAGCGAGCCGAGGATGAATTGTCTTTCGGATCTGGCCGAGTCTGCGAGTCTATGATCACTTGATGCCGACCCGTGATTTGCGGCCGAGAACCAATCTCGCTAGATTTACTTTTGATTCAGAGCATTGCCACTGACTACGGACCTGACAGTCGATGCGAGGAAGCTGCCTGTCCGAGAGTGAGCAACAAGAATGAAAGTGGCTGCTGATTGCTGAAGTGCAGGTTGACAGGCTGGCATGCCAAGACTGTTGGTGGGCCATGGGCCTGTAACGTTGTAACAATGTTTCATCGTCTGAAACCTAATAAACAACGAATTACCCAGAGAGGAAAATCCTCGATCTTACACTTCAGCCAGAGTTCGAGTCAGCAATCAACAGCAGATGAGGGGATTCCAGAGCATAGATTAGGCAATAAACAGGAAGATAGAGCAAATGATAGACACCTCATCAGGAGGAAACTTACAAGTGACAGGAGGTAAGGTAGAATGAATGAATGAATGAATGAATGAATGGATGGATGGATAATGACAGTGGTAAGGAAACAGAGTTTGTTACCATGTGCAAACCACGGTATGACCGACAGGAACTGAAGCTTTTCCACTCGTCTGTTGCTGTCTCGACCAATGCGCCCATTTCCTCCGTCCAAGGAAGCTTGGTTGCGTCTGTTGGCCTTCGGTTCTCGCTTCCACTCGATTCATCATCATTTTCTGTCAGTATCCACTTCCCACTTTTGCTCGTGTCCAAGTCCATGACTCCATAGATAGTAGTCCGCTGTTCATGGTCTTCCATGCGGGGATCCCCAGACACCCTCCCCAGGTTCACCTTGCTGCCGGTGAGAATTTCGAGTTAGCAACTAGCATACATCCCGGCACTCGGATTTTGCATCGGACGAGTTCGCTAACGATTCTAGTACGGGGAATAATAAGTGGAACTCCCACAAATCTCCGTACGTGGGGAAGAGAACTATGGACGCTGCGGGCTCGCCGAAGATTAAGCGACCTCCCTCCTTGAACTACGGTTCTAGATGCCTTTTTGTCACTAGAGTTGGACATATTTTATTACGAAAGCATTACCAACAAAAAAGCCAAGGGTAATTGCGTCGGCAAGTATGGAGTTTTTTCCAATCTTCCAATCATACGACCAAGGCCCTAGCTGCTTGGCTAATAATCAATGGTTAAACTCTGCCTGTTGACTTGTCCCCGCCAACTCCGCTATCCGCATAATCCTTCGCCCGCTCCAAGCCAGCAAGTGAAAAGTCCAATGTCTCGGGTCGGCCTGTTTGCGGTCGACTCGCCCGTTAAATCACCGTTAGCTTGCCGACCCTGGCCGTGTCATCAATTGTGAGAAGAGAACGACCCCGATAAAGTGCAGTGGCCTGTCCTCGATAGATAGATGTTGGTGAACCCAAGCGAGGGATTTAACATAGTTCCAAACACCCTTGTTGTAATGACTCCAGTCCACAAAGTCAATTTGTCCGTCCAGCTCGAGACGGACAAGACGACTATGACACCTGCCATCGGCTTCCCTGTGGGCTTAGGTTTCGAAATTTGACCCCTGTGTGCCGAGCACGGCAGACATCACAGCCGATACCAAGAAGCCAAGCAGGTTCCTGATCCGGTTCGTAACGCCCACAAAAAGGATGATTGGCCAGACAGACTTCTCTGGACGCCATGTCCCACATCTTCGAATAGTTGAATCAGTCAAGGTTTTCCCAGGAGTCCAGGATTACGTTATTCGGCATCTAGTCACGTGATTCTGTCATGGATGCTCTGAGCCAGTTCATCGAAGCGTGCGGAATGTCATTGATGAGGGGCTGGAAGTTGCTCGAAGCCTCTGATTGCACAGCAGGTGGTGCGCCAATGCCGACTGGACAAGCCAGGCAGCAGGACTCGTGCTGCTACATCATCCGATCTGACAGATCAGATTGACCTGGCCGCGCAGTGGCCGGATATTTCAGGTATCTATCAGGCATTCAGGCTACCAAGTCTCTGGTTTATGGTGGTGACATCCATTCCATCACATACTACTCCGTATGTGCATTTCGCATTTCTATGTCCTATTCAAAGAATGCTATCTCCGACATGAGTCGACTTGATCCAACCGCCTCAATGCAAGAAACTCAAACAACCCTCAGTTGTCCATCAAAATTGACAATCTTTTCAGAAAGATTGAGCTCTTGACGATTTGCCGACCCCCCGTCTTTATTCATCTCGGCACGCATAATAGCCCCATGCTCGGTCTGCTCTAGGGAGACCTGTCCCGCAGAGTGTGTGAAGTTCTGTCCTCCCCACACAAGTCGTCCTGACGCAGTTAGAACCTAAGTCTCCAGATTGAACATGCCCACCGGGGAGGAGGGAATACCTTTTTTTTCACCAATATGGTCATCAAGTCGGATCTTGTTGGGGACCCTCCGTCCGGAGCTATTACGGGCGTCAGCCACGAGGTCAGTCGCGCCAATCCTCCGAATAATCTGAAGGTGTTCGCAGGTTTTGTGGAGTGACATTTCCCCTGTTGTGACTAAGGCAACTTCGAAAACTGCTGACAAGCGGAGCTGAGGTTATATACCGCCCAGCTGTACTGAGGCGTTGCTGTCTCTATCATTGCAAGATGACATCGTGTTGAACACATTGTTACGCAATTTTTCTGCTACTCTGGAATGGTCGTCCGGACTCTGGAGAGGGCTCCAGACATGTTTGCGTCGAGGGTTCCATGGTTGACACCGCAATGGATCGTGGCCGGCTCAAGTGAGTCTGTCTCTAGCGGTGAGGTGACAGTCAGCGCCTGCTTCAGAATGTGTCACTACTCATCAGTCAATCTACTCGAGTTCAGACTCATACGTCGCTGTGGAATGTAACAGCGAAGTGTTCCCGGGCCTGCAGTACCACTACATGAGTTCTCAGGATGACTGAAAGAACTGTCCATCTACACAAGCAAACACTTCCTGCGACTGGATATACGGGAGAATTCTCCTCTCGCCCATCTCCATTCATTAGCACTATGTCTATTCGCATCCCCACGACCAATCAATCAAGGACCCTATCTCGACATCAGTATCAACCTATCCTAACTGCCATCAACAAGAGAGCAAACTCACCAAAAACTTCAAATGCCCATCATTATTAGCAATCTTCTCCGAAAGCATAATCCCCTGCAGCCCCCTCGACCATCCACCATCTCTCGTCTGCAGCTCAGCACACAGTTTAGGTCCATACGCGGTATGTTCGAGCGAGATATTCCTCGCCGTCCGGGTGAAGTTGGTGCCGCCCCAGATGAACCATCCTATACTATTAGCTTCTGCAGATAAACACAATCACAACTATGGAAAGGGGGGGTATATACCATCTGTATTGCCAATATGATCATCAAGTCTGATCTTGCGCTGGATCAGCTGGCCATGGCTATCGCGGACATTGGCCAGGAGGAGGGTGTAGCCGTCCTCCTGGCGGATGTGGATGTCTTGGCTGGATTGGTGGAAGGACATGCTTTTCTTCTATTAACAATCTTTGAGACAGAAACTTGTTGACGCGAGTTGAGGTCTGAGAACGAGCGGAGCTCAAGGCTATATATACACGCGCAGCTCCTGGCTGTCGGTGAGGCATTGCTGCCCTACAGTGTCTAGTCTACGGTCTAGCTTGAAGTCGACTAGCATGCAAGATGACATAAAGGTGGATCGTGGCCGCAGTTATTGGGAGGTGAGTGTGTACACGGTGGGGCGCAGAGCTAGCGGTGAGGGTTTATTTATCCTGCAGGCTGCAGGCTGCAGTTATTGGTTGCGATACTGTCTTCTGCATATGTCGCGGGGCTGGATGAATGCGTTCGTCACATTTCAAGATAATGCTCAGTCTGTACTCATACAGAGTAGAAACAGTGGATGTGAATGTAGAGTGCTGGGTACCACTAGTGTGGCGGTGCTGAAGACTGGATGAGAACATCAGTGGGTCTGTAGCTATTCCTGGAGGTTTGTTTGTTTGAGGCTTTGCAGTCACCGCCACTTTTATCACATGGATCGATCGCCTCGACGAGAGACAAGAGTCCCAGGTAGAGCTGCAGGGTGCCATCCTGGCTACTTTCATTGTTACACAGCTGCCTCATGATCTCGTGACTACAGTCTTCGAGCTTAGTTAAGGTCTTCATGCTTCGATCCATGGTAGATTATTTAGTGGTTGTTTACTTTCCTCACTCCGCAGATGCGATAGTATTGTCTCTTAGTCGTCCTTCCGTCGGTATGCACGAGGAGGAAGCTACATAGGTTAATAAATCTGGATTCGCAGCATGAGTTTCACGAATGATTAGTATAATCACACTCTTCAGCTCTAGTTCTAATACATCTAAGCGTTTGTCTATATACACATCGACCATCCAACAAAACAACTAGGGTATGTCTATGACAATTAGTCTATCTCCTCAAAACTCTATGTCTATCCAATCCACCAACGCCACCAATTAATTCCCCTCATCAGCCTTCACGAAGTGCAGCACACCCGGCTGCGACGCATGCCCCTTGGCCGAAACATAGACGCATTTCCGGAACGTCGTAACCAACGAACCAAGGAAACTCTGTTCCTTCTCCTCGTTGTACTGGGCCCCGAGCAGAGGCTGGATGGCCCAGGTGGCCTGCTCCGCCTTGTAGAAGGGGATCCGGCTGAAGAGGTGGTGCACAACGTGGTAGTCGATGATCTCGTGGAAGAAATGGCGGCCGATGAAGCCCATCGTGCGGTCGACGGTGGCGAGGGCGCCCTTGGTGTAGGTCCACGCTTCGGGGGTGTAGTGAGGGACGGAGGGATGGGTGTGTTGGAGGTATGTGATGGCGACTGTTTACATTAGATATATATTCAAGTTGAATCTGAGGAAAACGGGGACATACTCAGCCAGTGGTGAACCCACAGGTAAGGGACAAAGTAGAGCAGAACGACGTTCCATGCCCCGATCTGCGTGCTCGCGTAGTACAGCACCGAGGCCATGATCAGCAGACCCAGATCGGAGATTGCGATGGAGAGACGCTGCGAAGGGCTCCACAGCGCGCCGACCGGGTTGAAGTGGCTAGCCGGGCCGGTCTTGGGCTTGCCCTCGGGCCAGCTCTGCGCGCCGGCGGTGGCGTTCGTCAGCAGGTACAGCTGCCACCCGCCGAGCTGGTGGCCGATGAGCTGCAGGAAGGAGACGATAGGGGTCTCCTCGGCGAGGTGCTTGAGCTGCTCGATGCGCACGTTCTTCTTCTGCGCGAGCTGCTCGTCCGTCCACGGCACGAAGACTGTGTCCTTCTCCATGTGGCCGGTGTACCGGTGGTGACGGGCGTGGGTGATCTTCCAGGAGAAGTAAGGGACGAGCAGGAAGGAGTGAGTGGCCCAGCCGATGAAGTCGTTGATGCCCTGGTAGGGAGAGAAAGCCCCGTGGCCGCATTCGTGGGCCAGAATCCACATCCCTGTTCCGACGCAGCCCTGGAAGAAGCCATATGTGGCCCAGGCGAGGGCGCGGAGCGGTAACGAGGGGATGAGATGGATATGGAAGGCGCCGTAAGTCAGGACGGCGCAGTAAAGGATATCACGGGCGAGGTAGAGGAGGGAGGTGACGAGCGAGGACTCGAAGCATTCTTTGGGAATGGCATCTTTGAGCGATTTGAGACTCGGAGTGTTGTCTTGGACAACAACCTAGGAGTATGTGAGCATGCTTTTCTGATCCATATTGCACAGAAAGAAACATACCTCTGTCTCTGTCTGTACAGCTCTCTTGCGAACCTCCGCCATTTTCCCAGCTGTCCTTAATCGAAATCGAGCAATTGGCAAAACTGAAGGTGAAAAAAAAGGGAGAGGAAAAAAAAATATCTCCCCAGAAAAGGCCAGCAAGCCATTCGCTATCGTACGATAGCTAAGCAGCTGGAACCCGACATCGCAAGCGAATCCATTGGCCAATCTCCTTTCCACCAAATGTTTCCAGAAAAGCGGTTCCTGAATCTGTCAAACGGGCTCAAGTGGATCATTTTGACCACTCTGGCCAGTCGGACACCAGCATTGTCCATGTGCCTGAGGTCCGTTTTTTAGCGGAGTGTTAGATTTTGATCCATTGATGCCCAGCCGTTGAGAAAGGTACTCAACATACCCGTAAGGAGAGAGCTATGCTCGGTTAGGAAATTGGGGCCAAGGGTTGAGATAGGAGTAGGAGTCCTCTTGCATTTCGGAGAGCTTGTCTGATACAGAGTACACGGAGCAGTCAGTATGGGATTGGGGTCCGACTACATGATTTGATTCAATTCTATTGCATTATACTAGACAGTTGATATGCTGCACCGCATGGAAGTTGTGGCTTTCTTTCTACGATGCATGGCTGGACGCCTCTCTGATTGTTGATTTTCACATGGAAAAATTCGAAATTTTATTACTGGATCGGGAATAGCGGATTTACCTTCTGCACGCTAAATTTAGCCAAAACTCAATTGGCCTCGGATTTTGAATTATTCCGTAGCATGTGATCTGTACCTCAGCCCCTTTTCGAGCGTCCAATCAAATATCAAATTAGAAGGGTACAGTATTCTGGGCAGGAGGCTGATCCGATGTCGTGCCGTAAAGCCACGTTGACTTCAGTATCCACGATCTGCGAAGGACCGAGATGGAAGTAGCGGTCAATCCAAAAGCGAGGATTGATGTAGCCTCAGAAGCCAGTATTGACTGGATGCGGTTGATTCTGTTCGTTCACGCAAAGACCTTAAGAGCATGACACTGTGAGCAGCATTCCGGACTTCCAGGTAAATCTGGCTCGACGACGTCTTGGGTGGTAACAAAGATCAGACTCCGGGACACGATGTCTTGAGACGCTGGCAGAACGTGCATCTTGACATTGAGCTAGGCTATCTACAACGTGCTATGTAGCTATGTACTTTCAACTAGTGCACACATCTAACCCGCCGCATATGGACTGCGCTTGCGCAGAATCTCTCCATATTTCCAGAGGAATATAGGCGCCGGTATCCCCAGACCAATAGACACAAAAGCTAACAAACTATTACCCCATCCGTAGTGCAGCGCGTTGTACATGTACGGTGCAAATAGTGGAAAGGCGAATCCACATATGCAACGCAAGAAAGCCACCGCGGCTAGGGCGCTGGCAGCGAATCTCGTGTATGT
Source organism: Aspergillus lentulus (assembly GCF_001445615.1). Classification (NCBI taxonomy): domain Eukaryota; kingdom Fungi; phylum Ascomycota; class Eurotiomycetes; order Eurotiales; family Aspergillaceae; genus Aspergillus; species Aspergillus lentulus. The sequence continues at coordinate 3,513,415 of NW_028322123.1, forward strand.
ATCCACCATGTAGGTCTGGATGCACTGAAAGGCGATGATGTTCCCAGCACCGAAGAGACAGGCACCAATGTTAGGGGCGATCCAGTGGCGGCGAAACTGAGCGGTCCAGCCATAGATAAATAGACCCACTGGGGTGAGGAAAGCGCCCACAACCAAAAGAGGTACTCGAAATTCGGGCCTGCCGACGTTGTTATTACGGGCTTTGAGCCGGCGATAGATGCGGTCATTCAGTGGAGCGCATATCTGAGAGCCCAGCCAGAATCCCAAGCCAAGGGAGATATAGTTCAGACCACCAATACCCGTAGATTCATTGTAAACACCTGTCCACAGAGAGCTGAACGTCGAAAGGACAAGGTACATCGTCCCATAAATAAAGGCCATGTACAGCGCCAAGACTTGAACGATGGGCTGGGTGGACAAGAGGCGGAACGGCCGCACCAGCGCAGTCCGCATCGTTTGCGAAAGGGTTTTGTTCTGTCGCTCGGTTTCAGTCTGGTACGCCGAATCACCCGTCTCCTTTCGGATCCGCTCTGCTCTCCATTTCAGAATCTTGGGTGCGTATGTTTCACGGAGGAAGAATAGCCCCCCGAATTGGATGACTCCGTCGGCAATGGAGGTGGCATAAAAGACCCATCGCCAGGTGGTGTCTTGAGAAATGAAGCCACCGACTATAGGACCGACAGCTGGACCAAGGAGCGGAGCAAGACTGTAGATTGCAACACTTTTTCCGCGCTCTTCTGGTTTAAAACAGTCCGAAAGCACACCTCCACCAACCTAAAGGTCATTAGTTATTTAGTGGAAGACTATTTATGGGAAAAAAGACTCACAGCTAACGGAGCACTGCCTCCAAGGCCAGACAGAAATCGAAAAGCGATCATCTGCCCCTTAGTTCGCGAGACGCCGCATGCGATGTTGAACACGAGATAGAACAAGTTGGACAATTGCAGAACGATAACTCTTCCGTAGATCTCTGAAAGCGGCCCCAGAAACAGAGGTCCGACGGCATAGGCCAACACGAAAATGGACAGAGTAAGCTGGGAAGACACCTGGTCCTCGATATGAAATTCGCTTGCAATCGACGGCAACGCAGGGGCAACCATGGACGAAGATACTGGGGAGATGAAAGTGAAGAGGGAGACCGTGATAATAGCAGCCCATTTTTTCTTGTTTGTCCAATTCTTAGGGTTCTCAGGGTCATCGGGGCCATCCCATGTTACCTGTCTCCGCGTTATTATTGCCCTTGGACAGAATGCCTCTTCAGATGACGGCTTGATCTTACCAGTTTAGGATCCCGAGATCTGTCAGACTTGGCCGTTCGTGACTTTTCCAGCGTACTCTGATCGCGAGCAGCCGCTTCCAAATCAGTGTCGCGTTCATTCAAGATTCCTGCTCTAACTTCAAGCACGGGGGTTCCCTGCTTCTCATCATCATCCTTTGCAGACGAATCTACTGCATTGGCTTCAGGAGCGTCGTCATCGCTATGGTAGACCGACTGATCATCCAGGTGCCTGCCAGAGTACACTCTGTCGAGGTTCCCTCTCCTAGGTCTGGATTCCGACCTTGTCCTCGTTATGGATAGGAGTCTCAAACTCCGCGAACGTTCTGATTCCGTTGAATCTATGGGTGACAGGTGCTGACTGTCATTCGTGCTATTTACCGATGTTGATCGCGATCTAGTTTGTCCAGTCTCCTTCCCTCCATCTTGAGTCATGGCCAACCACTTCGTAAAGATCACGCGACTCTTGTAGATAGAGACTACTTCGTTGATACCAAAGTTCCGGTAGAAGTAGACAAGAATAACGATAAAACAGGCACTGTTGTATCAACACGACCACCACAAGAGCCCCCCGGAGGACCGCAAGCAGGGCCAGAGCAGGTTTTGTATGGCGATCCCACCTGCAAGAACACGACTGCGGCGATAAAAGCTGCTTAATGCCGACAAGTGGAGAGAGGCCATGGCGGGTTTTCACCAGATAGCCCATCATCATTGGAGAAGAAAAGCTTGACACACACGGTGTCGGGTTTTGGCTCTCCACCGTTGACGGAGAGCCAACGGACGCTCTCCATGAGCGGCCTGACCCGTCATCGCCTCCATTGTGGCCAGTCAAGTGTCGTTGACCATGACGAAAAGGTGAGGAAAAGAGGAGAAATCGGCTTTTCGGCACTGTAGCCACGTGCCGGTGACTAATCTTCTGCTTTGTCCGGTCACGTGATGTCTCTTGCTAAGAATATCTCAGCGACATTCTTATTGTCTGCAATCACAAAATCAATTGCATTGGAGAAATGAATCGGTACTCGTTATATATGCGACGCTATCTTAGCTTTAGACAGTCCTCAAGCACCTTTCTAAGTACTCCTCTACACGCTTCACATCATCCAACGCCGCCACCATGCCGACATATCCATCAGGTCGAACGACAGCCAGAGCACCCTTCGTCTCGTCTACGCCGTAGATCTTGTACACATCGTCTAACTCGTAACCGCTGTAGAACCGCATCTCCGAGTGTTTCTTAAGCTCACTCGGCACATCCTGCCACATGAACGTCTTACCCAAGCGAGGATGGATAACCACCTGCTCAATAATGTTCGGCGGGAATCGTGGAAGGACAGATGATCCAAGAGTGGTCAATACCTGGGCAGAAACGCCGTTGAGGTCAAGGAGGTCGGAAGACGTGAGACACAGAATGCGGAAGCAACCTGTCGACAGAAAGTCTGGATATTGTCAGTGTTGGCCTCCAGAGGAACGGTGTGACGCGGGAATAACGTACCGTCATGCAAGTGCCGTCTGTTCCCATCTGCATGGCGCTTGCATCGAACGTCAAGTAATCTTCTGCCTGGACGAAGAACACCGGACAGGTAGTCTGTCCCGGTAATTGGGTTTTCTACGCCGTCCTCCGAAACCTTGTCCACCATTAGGCTACTAGGATACTCAATACCACAACCACTGGTGAATCCATTGCCCGTGCTAAAGACTTCGAGGAACTGTTCGTGCGTGAGTCCCTCGACTCCGTCATCTGACGCCCCAATCTTGCCGGAGAACATGGACGAGAAGGCACGATCGAACGCGATGAGTTCTTGGGCGATTGTATGGCGCTCAGAGTGGTATGTATCCACAATGGCATCGGGTTGTCCGGGAACCGCCGAATCAGGTGTGAGGCCATGCAGGGAATACGCCAGTTTCCAAGCTAGGTTATACGAATCCATCATCGACACATTCATTCCTTGGCCAGCCTTGACCATCCCATCAGCAAATTATCTTGAAAGGCTTTGGATAGCCACATACCTTTGGGCTATGTGTATGACAAGCTTAAGCAGATCGGACAATCAGCAACCTTCATCAAAGCGCTTAAGGACACATACCATCTCCCACAATAAACACCCGATTGATTCCCTTGGAGTCTTTGACGGTGAAATTGTCCGTGACTCGCTGCCCGATCTGGTACGCAGCCCACCAGTCGACTGCACCCTCTTCCTTAGGCCGGATATAGTAAGGTTTGAACGCTTGCGCTGCATGCCGGAAAATCGATTCCTGAGTCACCTGGCTTCTACGCGCGCGTGCATCGCCCTTGGACTGAGAAGTAGTCCCATTAACAGGCTTCTGGTCCTCTTCAGGAGGTGTCTCTTCCGGTACTTGAACATAGAGACGAGTCAGGTAGTCGCCCGTCGCGATGCGCTCCCGCGGGATGACCATGACAGACCCGGCCGGTGAATGGATGGCGCAGCGTCTTCGAATATCGGGGAAGTCAGTGTCGATTACCAGATCGACCACGCCCCAGATATGGTCCATCGACTCGCCGACGAGCTTGAGTCCCATGCAACGCCGGACTACCGAGTGGGCACCATCCGCGCCCACCAGGTGTTTCGAGCGTATTGTGCGGCGGACGCCGTCCGTCTCGACATCGGCGACCACTGGGAATTCTGCATCGCCCGCCTCGTCGATCTTGACGCCCACAAGCTTGGTGTTCCGCTGCACGCCTTGTCTCGAATACCGGAGCAGATCGGTTTCGAGGATTCGCTCAATGCGACCCTGGTGGATTGTGACTTCGTGTTGAAAGCGGGCAGGCACAGCCACGTCGGGAATGATTGACGTTCTCTCAATCACCTTCTCCTTGTCGGGCGACGGATTCCAGAACGCCACCTCTTCCATGTGACAGCCATCGGTGAGAATCTCGTCCGCGAGCCCGAGAGATTTGAGGACTTCGAGCGTGCGCGGCTGCAGGCCGTCCGCCTGGCCCGATTTGAGCGTGCCTGGTTTCGCATCTATACAGAGCAGAGAGTCATCGTTGAGGCCGTATCGTGCCAGAAGCAGGTTCAGCATGAGCCCTGCAGGTCCAGCACCGACAATGACGACTTCATATTTCTCCGCTCCCTCAGGACGCGTAAATCGCGGGGAAAGGCGGGGAAGTGGAGGAGCGAAGGAAGGCAGAACGCGCAGTTCACGCGACGAGGCGGCGTATTCGGTGAATACAGGCATAGAGAAGATATTGCAGCTGAACAGTGCATTCAATGTAGAATGGCGATGTCAAAATCGAGAAGATACGTAGACAGGGATGGGCACGGCGATTGCGACTGGACTATAAGTGCAAGCAGTTGGATAAGTAATAAATCTCCTTTGGGATGGAAACCACCTGTGACGTCGCGGAGGATTTCAATCTCAGAGTGATCCTTCACGATAATGCTGCACCAGACGCCATCATTGGTTTTGGTATGTTCGGAAATACGGCGGATGCAGAAAGATGGGGTGCACAATGATAGCTTGAACGAATAAGGTAGGCATCCCACACTGGAGAAGCAGCTGCTGACAAGATGATTACACGAAGCTCATCAATCACGCTGATCGACCCCCGATCGGCTCATGGCTTTCTGGTCAAGCCTGGTGTGATCCACTATCGTTGACAGTGGATCCGTAGTGGGGGGCATTCTTCAATGGTAGAGTTACTAGCAGTATGCCTCGGAAGCAAGTTTTACAAAAATGGCATCTTCCAAGATCAACCCCTCACAGGGGAACTTTCAATCCACTACGGAGTGGCACATCCAGAACCATCTAAAGCATACTAGGTATCACACTCGCCTCCTCCCGCGTCATCGCACGCTCAACCTGCTCCCTCGAAGCCCTGATCCAAGTCTCGCCGAGACCATACCGTTCCCCTCGGCTCTCCTCCTCCCCCCAAAAAGCCTTGTATTCATCTTCCCAGAAAAGCAACGCATTACCCTCATGAAATCCGCTAAGAATCACGGCAAACGGCTCGCCATTGCAACACGCACACCCCTCGTCTAGGCTAGGAGGGAGATGCACAGTCCCATCTTCCAACCCCTTGTCGAGCTGCTCTTGGCTTGATGCATACAGTGCTTCGATCATGGAATCGAGGGATACGTGCAGGAGACGGGTTTTGAAGGATGCTCGTTCGCGGGTACAGCGATCCGCGGCGCGGAGGTAGAGTATGCCCAGGTCGTCGAGCTTGCCTGTTCCTTCGTAGGTAGGATGCGTCACGAGGCGTTCGCCTGTTGGCGTGATGGAGGAGGTTAGCTCGGGGAGGAGGTGTGCCAAGCTTTGGATGGTGTCGTGGAGGGGTAGGGAGGAGAGTCCGTCGATGTGGATTTGCAGGGGGGACTGCCCCGAGCTGGTTCCCTCTGAAATCGAAGTCGAATGCATGATTGCTATTGAGATGAGTAAGTGAGCAGGCTGTTGTGAAGTCGATGTTAGCTTTGATCGCGGTCGTCGGTCACTGAAAAAGACGGAGATTTAGACATCTAGTCCTCCTCTTCAGTTTGCTGTAGCCTGACAGACTTAAGGAGACACGTCACCCATCACGTGTGGACGTTGTAAACAAGCAGATGTACTCCCATTCTACACTGCCTGGGAAACAACGACTTCAAGCTACTTCGCGAGAAGAAAGATTCAACATTCCAACACCGTCATCGGATGTTGGACGGTATGAGGACTTCTTGGCGACTATTGCTACACCTGCGCCTATTAAAGACCCTATATCCCATACCGTTGAATAACTATAGCAGAGAACATCGATATCGCTCGACAGTCTAGGTGATTGGTTACTTGAGGGTATCTAGAACATGCTGTATTCAGCTCTTATTCCACCATCAGCAACCCTCAACATAAACAACCAGCCTGAACCAGGGCCCTCAATCGTTACCCCTTCAACAACGGTTGGCTACTATTCTTGAGCCGAAACCCCGCATTTTACTATGTCCAGTTGTGGGGCAAAGTTTGTGCCAGGGGGAATCCCGGTTGTATTCAATGATGTGTATGGACGGAATAACGGATATCTATTCATCTGGAAGTAGCATCAGGGTGGCTAGAGCAGGGTGAAAAGACCTTTCTACTCCTGGAAAATGCTTTCTCCGGTGAATGCATGCATCATCCCCTCCTCATACTTAATCTCGGGGTTTCTCCGCCGTGGAAAAATGTCCGTGCGTTGGCAGGTGGCTAGTCCCGTCTTTGGGCGCTCAGATTCCGCCGTCGTATGATATGTCAGTTGTACACAGGGGTGTGTTTATGCGGGGTTTTTCGGCTGGATACCGGCATAGCCATAGCAAGGCATGTCAGGCAGCATTACCAACAAGTCCATCTGGTCGAAGTTGCAAGTCATGCGCAGCGATTGGGAATCACAAATGGGGTCAGGATAAAGTCCTTCCGGCTATGGACAGCATCAATTTGTCCAACTCACTAACATTGGCAGGTCATAGAGTGAGGCTCGGCCACTCAACGGTCGGTTTCCGTCAAATCAGCTCACTGAAACAGACGCACTATACGGAGTCTTTCGGTTATGTCTGGAAGCTTGCTTTCTGCATATGGTCCCAAATATTAGCATCACGAATCCATTCCGTAAAGCTTCTTACCCCGCAATTGGAGTCCAGGGTCAACCACCAGGGACTTGGGAGAGGAGAAGGGGGAATCCCGAGACTGAAGCACGTATCCGCCTCCGCAAACCGGAAGTAGATGGCAGCGATGAAATCATGCTAGCTTTGTCTGTTGAGCCAGTCGAAGGACGGAAACGGTAACGGACGTAGGAAGCTCATGGGCCAACGCGAATAACTAATCCTCCCCGATCCTGGGTTCGCTTGAGCGGCTGTTGGCGTCCCAACGGGAAGGAATACGGAGTTGCGTAGCTCTGTGGTCCATGGAGGAGAGTCAAGAATAGCAGTTGGGAAAAGTGAGCAGGGGGTAAGCGATTCGGAAAGGCAGGTCTCGCCGATCTTTGGTCTGGTTCGAGTGTTCTCATATTGGTCGTGTATCCTGGTTTTGTTTGTTATATAGTCTGCAAGGTTGTAGCTCTACCCTGGACGCCAAGCAGGCTATTCGGGTAACGTGCTCTCAGCATAGTGCATCTCGACTTCGTTTTCCCCTGTGCATGCCTTTCTGGATAACTTCTCTCTGACCTTCCTCCCCAATTTCACATATACAATCAATATGAAACGTTTCTTCTTTGGTAGCGGCTCCAAGAGCCAAGAGGCACGACCTGTCGAGAATAAGTGGATGGTGGAAGAGCGTTCCATCGACGAAGCCCGTCCCCTGAGAGTCGTTATCATTGGATCGGGCATTTCTGGGATCATCGCCTCCATTCGCTTCAGACAAAGGATCCCCAACGTGGATCTCTGCGTGTATGAGAAGAATGAAGATATCGGGGGCACCTGGTTCGAGAACAGATATCCCGGTTGTGCATGTGGTGAGGCTCGTCATCTTCCTGCGTGAGTTGTCTCGCGTCAATGACGACCGACCGCTTACGATGTTCGCAGACATCCCAGCCCATACGTATCAAGCTACCTTTGAGCCAAACAAAGAATGGTCGACGTTCTATGCTGCCGCTCCGGAGATCCACGCGTACTGGAAGCGTGTGGCTGAAAAGTATGGTTGCATGAAGTACGTCAAGCTGAAGCAGGGAGTCGTTGAAGCTGTCTGGGACGACTCGAAGAGCAAGTGGCAATTGAAGGTTGGTCCTCCGTACCTGGGCCATCGACAGTCAGTATTGACATTGAACGCAGGTCCAAGACATCCAGACAGACTCTGTGTATTCGGACGAATGTAATATATTGATCTCCGCAACTGGTGCATTGAACTCGTGGAAGTGGCCAGATATCCCAGGCTTGCACGACTTCAAGGGCAAGCTGCAGCATAGTGCCCGTTGGGATGAGAGCTATGATTATACCGTGAGTCGGCCTGAAATATCTTGAGAAACGGAAGCTGAACCTCTGGCTAGGGCAAAAGAGCCGCGGTGATAGGAAATGGATCGAGCGGCATCCAGATCGTTCCTGGCATGCTACCAAAGGTAGCTCACATCGACCACTACATTAGGGGGCGAACGTGGCTTTCCCCCACCTTTGCCCGCCAACATGTGGATAAACGAGGAGGAGCTGAACTGGAGAACTGTTTGTCAACCCATCCAGTCATGCCGTTAAAAAAAAGTATTGACCTAGTTGGAATAGTCTCGTTTACACCAGAAGAGATTGAAACCTTCAAGAAGGACCACAGCACCTACCAGAGGTTCCGCAAAGGTGAGTGCTTCTCGTTGAAGATACCGTGAGCATCGGTTCTGATTCAAGGGCAGAAATCGAACTCGAGTTGCAATCAGTCCACGGTGTGACGCTACTTGGCACACCTGAACAGATCGGCGCGCGAGAGGTCTTCTTACAGAATATGAAGCGCCGACTCTCGAGGAAACCTGAACTGTGCGAAAATTTGATACCTTCATTTCCTCCTGTGTGCCGACGGCTCACTCCAGGCCCGGGATATCTTGAGGCTTTGACGGACGACAAAGTGGACGTCATCACAAGCAAGATCGTCAAAGTCGATGCAGAGGGGATCATCACAGCAGACGGACAACATCATCCCACGGATGTCCTTGTCTGCGCAACTGGGTTCGACACCACATTCACTCCGAGATACCCAATCATCGGACGCAAGGGTGCCACTCTAGCCAATCGCTGGCAGAAGACACCAGAGACCTATCTCTCCCTGGCTGTCGATGGATTCCCAAACTACTTCGTCTGCTTGGGGCCAAACGCGGCACTAGGCGAGGGTAACCTGTTGCTTCTGATTGAGAAGGAGATCGATTACTTTACGCTCTGCGTGCAGAAGATGCAGCGTGATAACATCCGAGCGATGAGTGTGAAAAAAGAAGCGGTAGAGATGTTTACTCGCTACTGTGACCAGTACTTCTCAAGAACGGTGTTTAGCGAGAAATGCCGTAGCTGGTACAAGGGAGGGACCGAGGATGGCAGAGTCACTGCATTATGGCCCGGTACGCTCCCTTGATATGAACAAGTGCCGTATTTCCGTTATCACTAACGAAGCCATAGGTTCCTCGCTTCATTCAATGAGAGCTCTTGCGTATCCTCGTTGGGAGGATTACACGTATGACTATGTCAATGCCAATCCAAACGGCTGGCTTGGAGACGGCTGGACGGAGAATGAAAAGTTGAAGAAGATCAACGTGGATTATCTGAATGATGACGAAGTTGATTTTCCAACAAATGTCATTGCGGTATCGGGTCAATGAGCATGGTCATCCTGGCAGTCCACTTCTCAACTTAATGCTGGCTTGAGAGACTGTATGCGAGAATCCATATTTCCCCACCGAGGGTTGATAGTAGTCTGCGTGTGATAATATTGAAATATGACACCACTAGGCCAGAAAGGCGTCCGGACAATGTACTATACATGGGTGCCTTAGAATAGAGAACAAGCAATGAGGCCAAGCTAATAGTGTTTGGACCAAGCTCAAAAAGGCAACCGGTGTACCAGAAAGTGAAGGGAACCTGCCGGGAAAAGACAATTGCCGCTTTCCGAAGGAGCGACTCGGTTCCTTTTGAGATGACCTCACGGGCGATTGATTACCTATCTCGGTCTTGTCATTCTATACTGTCATGGTATTACGTACGGTTAGACCCGGCTTAAGACTCCATGGTTCATAACAGCAGATAGGAGAGTAGGTAAATTCACCGGTTACTTGGTTGGAGGAGAAAATGAAGTATCGACGTAGCTATTCGGTTAGCCACAAAAGTTTCTTTGGCAGGAATTGGCGACTGGGGATTGAGCATCTTTGTCAGTAGTAGTGATGAATATCCCTACTGCTGCAGATAATTCTCATCTTTATTAACGATCCCGACTACCATTCTCCCATCTTAGTCCAGTGCAGGAATGAGCGCATCATACTTAGCTCTATCCTCTGCGGTTGATCTCCTGTAACTCCGCCTCCTTCGTCCCCCTCTAATTTCCCTCCCCTCTCCCTTTACCCCAGACTTCCTCCCCATCCCTCGAGCTTCTCCCCGATGCGCGCCAACGCTTCTTCTCCTCCATTATGAAGCCTGATTCCGACAAACATTTTCGTTGCACCATCTGTCAGCGAGGTTTTACACGCATTGATCATCTGAAAAGGCATCATCTTCGCCGTATGTGGTCTTGCCTCCCATCCAGCTCTCCCTTGCCGCTCCGATCGTAGGAATTTCGCTATCACACTTACAGTCTGAAATCAGATTGACTGACTCGCTGGAATAACTTCTTAGATTCCGGAATCAAACCTTACTCTTGTGTCTTCTGCAATGACTCCTTTGCTCGTTGGTATGCTGTGCTTTTCGTGATTCTCTCACCGAATGAAATGTGCCAATTGCGCTCGCCGCTTGGCACATCTCTTTTGCTGTTCTGCTCACTGCGCCTCCACGCTAACATTTGCCCTCGACCATGCTGCAGCGACAACCTTCGTGACCACTACTCAGATTGTCCTAAAAGGGGGGATCGGCAAATCCCTGATACGGGACAGCGAGGGAGAAGACGACATGCTTGCCGATCGGTAATTCGACATTGCTGCTAATTGCGTGGAATGGCCGCTAATCATCCCTCACCTTAGTGCACGTCGATGAAATTGCGGTGCGACGGGTTAAATCCCTGCAGCTCTTGTCAGAAACGAGGGATCGAATGCAACAACGAGCGAAAAAAGCAAGTCTCGAGCCAAGGGACTGATTCAGGTATGACCTATCTCGTCCTTCAGACATCGCGGTCGTTGACTTTCCAACTGGGCAGACGCCTTAACAGAGAAGCGCGAAGACTACGAACAATCGTCGGATCGTGGATCGATTAAATTCCTTCTCAATGGCGGTACCGATAGTTTCACGCAGCAGTTCCTCCTTCCTCCGCGCAGCGATCGAACACGCAGCCTCGAATATCACAACAAGAAAAGTCTCGAAGACGCGGGGAGTTCCATTCTCGGATATGAGTTGAAAGATGGTCGGACAGATTATGCGCCCACATTCATCGAGTCCGACGCTGCTACCCTGAGCTTCTTCCAAGATACTTTCATTGACTTCTTCAACGGCCCCTTTGGCGATCCTCACAAGCTACTGGACGACCCATACGTCGGGCAGGTTGCTTACCATGCTGTCGTTCCGCCCGGACAGGATCCCAACCTGACACTATCAGGGCAGCAGCTTAGCTACGAACCTGAACGACCCTTCGCCACCGGAATGATACAATCTATTCTCGCAAGGGCCTGGTCCGTGCCCCTTGACGCGAAGGCTCAACAGGAGTTGTCGACAAATCTTAATTTCCTTCTGACGACAAGCCGTATTCGCAAATTTGTGGCAATGTACTTTAAGTACTGGCAACCGAGCTGTGCGATGCTTCATCGCGCATCCTTCGATCCGGAAGTTGTGTCATTACCCCTACTTACGGCCGTCACATTCATGGGCGCCATGTACACCAATGACGAGAGGGAAGCATATATTGCGAAGCGAGTGCTGGATTTCGCCGAGCTTTTCATATTCTCCAGCGAGGTTTATGCGTCGGAGACTGAGATCAGCTCGATGTTTTGTGG